>NC_066245.1:14436038-14758137 GCF_024542735.1 Bombus huntii | reverse complement strand
GCGCCGCGCCATGATGAGTGCATGTACGCCGCGAGTGCATCGTGAGTACACTGCAAAAAGGATCCAAGGGTGTATTGATAAATGCGCCAGTATATAGGCGAGGGTAAATCATCGAAGAACTTCTTTCCCGTTGGACTGGCACGTCGGTGCAATTTAAATATTTAAACTCATTAAGCCGGCGCAAAATTACGCCGCGAGACTCCGACCATTTCGCCATCCATCCAATGTATTTCAATCGCGGCGATTTGCAATTGAATATTTGTCCGTTCGTTTTACAATGTTCGAGTGGTTGGTTTTCGATTCGAGAAAGAACATTCGTAAACAGTAGGAGGGCTGTTTTCCTCTCTTTTCTCTTCGGTCTGCTATCTCTCTGTCCATCCCCTTCTTCGAAACTGGACTCAGCTAAAAATTACGCGTGAACGTTGACCGGCGCAGCGCGCAATATATCAACCCTTGAGAAGAATGTCCCTACGCTCGACGAATCGCTAAGAAAATTAATGGTTCGTGCTTCGCATTCTCCAGAGAAGCTTTGAATGCCGAAGGTATCCTGTCGTTTGGAAAGTAGCCTTCTAGGTTCTGGTAACGCGTTCACGCTCCCGAGTGCTATTGCACCCTCGGTGCGTTCTCCTCCTGGCTCGCGCCATCGTCTCGCCGCGATCGTCGCGGTTTTGTGAACGTGTTCACGTATTATTCATTAGCTGACGCCGTTCACCGCTGTCACGCCGCCTGATGAATTATTTTATTCGTTCGTACACGCCGCGCGTACCAGCGTCTCGATGTCGAATTCTAATCGAACACAGCTGAAATCTAGTGTCTTTCACGTACAATCAAGATAAGTTATTGTGCGTGGATTTTTGCAAAACGGCCGTTGAAGCTGATGGGGTTGGGAAAGAATATTGCGAGACTTTCGAAGCTCGTTGCTTGAATTTTGATCGTGTGGTAAGAATCAGGTCACTCGAGTCGATCAGACATACGAATCGAGTCTGCTACTTTAACATATTAAAATTAATCCGATATCCACGAGATCATGCTGCGAATTAAACATAACAAACCACTCTGGCGTTAATGTTACACTCTCGCTCGCTTCACGCAAAGTATTCATACGAACATAAAGTTGACAGAAGAATAATCCTCGCGTGGCAATTAAGAAATCAATATTATTTTCTTAGCCGCATCAAACTATTAAAATTCCTTCTGAAAAGTCGACCTATTAATTTGAGGTGTTATCGTCGATGCCTAACCTTAATCAATCAGCCATCACCCAGTCTTGGTACCTCGTTATCCAAACCGTATAGTACTTTCTCCTAACGAAATACGCCTACGTTTCTAAACGCGACTGCCTAAGACTGATATTCTCCTATATCTTTTTTTAGTAATAGATCTACAGAAATCAAGGTCAGGTGTGGTTCTGGCCGTCTATCGTTTCTCTGTGGCGACGAATGTAATTGTTTCCCGTCACGTAGAAGCAGAAACTTTCGAGCGATAGACGCCCGTGACAAGTCGCTCCGGCAGAAGGTCAAGAGACCAAGGTACACCTCGCGTCCTCGTATCGCGGTGAAAAATGTCTGTTCAATGTGCCGAACTGTGGCGAGTGCCGTTGAACCCTGGCGAACGCGAGCTCCAATGTCTTGCTCGATGCATCGGTGAAACAGGTTTTGTATCCAGAATTCCCGAATCTGACCCGGGATAATAGAAACCGACGAAGCTTAACAAATTGCCACACGGTTGCCCCTTATTGCGGAATTAATTGCAGACCGGCCTGCCTTGTTAGATTAACGCGTCCGTTTTGCTATTCGACTGTGACACGATACCCTTCCAGAACAAGAAAGAGAAAAGAAAAAAAAAAGGAAAGAAATAAGCTCGAATCGCTCGTTCTCCTTCTCGATTCACGAAATTCGGGCTCGGCCAATGATATTTCGTGAATGGACACCACGGTCACGATTACTTTGTTCCGTTGGTTGCGACGTCCTACATGCCGTGTAGTCGTTAAACGAAACAAGCTCCTTGAAACTGATGCAGTTAACCGATACGAAGCTGCAATTTCTTGTGTAAATATCGGCAACGATAGAACGCCGGCCTCGATTTCGCTTCTCGCTCTCCTTTATCCTTTTCAATTCGCGATTTTTATTCGGGAGGAACGGTCACTTTATGCGATTGATGATCAACTGATACCAAATGGCGGTTAAGTAAAAAATAGAATTTAGACAACTACATCGAAGCAACGGTGAAAAGAACAAAAACAAACGGACTTGCATTGTCTGATTAATCCAGTCAAGCCTACGGGATAGAGTCTCGCGTAACAAAACGAACGAATGGAGTCGTCCTTTGACTCTTCTGAGCCTCGTTTCCGGTTTCGTCTAGCCTCATCTTCTACGAACATCGACGGAAGACGCGACTCCCTCGATCCCCCTTACTTTATTCGTACACAACTATTCGGGAAAAAGAAGCGCGCTCGTACAGCCCCATAATTGGTGCTTACAGCTAATAGCCCATTGTCTACCGTAAAGAAGCGGGAAAAATGTTTCATTTATCTGAGACGTTTTCAGAAGCAGCATTGGAAGGGACACGAACGTCGACGATACGTTTCAGAATAGAATGCGAAGTACGTTCTCGTCCCACATTAAGCATTCGTCGATCGGCTTTAAGGAGGCATTAAATTACGCCGATCAATTTTTCCCATTGCCCGTGCCTGGACCTTCTATCGTTCGCTCATTGATAAGACAAAGGGAAGAAACACACCGTGACGAAGTATCAGGAATATTATCGCATCGAATACAAACAGATAAAGAAAACCTAACTGCAAGAACTCGCACACCAAATAGAAAGAAATCGAAATAATAAACGAAACGTCTGTTTAAAAAGCAGCGGTCGATATCGATATGATACGTTGAATGTCAAGTCGAAACAAAAGCGTCTGCACCATAGGAGATTACAAAGGATAGAACGAAAAAAAAAAAGAAAGTAAGATTGGAGGTAAAGTTGATAAGAACAGAGTTGAATGATACACACCTTGACCGCGAAACTTAGATCCCAGATCGAAGGTACGCTGTCGCCGCGTTGATCGATGCAGCACGTCCCGCTAGAAGGATCATCACACTTCCGGTGTGTCGAATCACCGCAGGGTCCATAAAACGTCTCCGTATTGACAAACGCGCGCACGAGTCACGAATCGCAGACTATTTATACGTATATACGTCGAAAACGAAAAACCGAACAAAAACCGTGCGACGAGCGAAGCCAAGCCAAGGAAATCAGGCGCCGTCGGTGGTTCACTGGACGCGCGTGAACCAATCGACACGGTGCTGGTGCATGCACTGTGACATATCGGGCGGTGATTTTTGTCTGTCGGGCGAACTCGGCGAGAGCGGGAGCTCGCCACGGCTTAAACTGACCGCGCAGCGAGAATCGATGCGTAGGAAGCAAGTTGGATCGGTAATCGATGACACCAGTGGATTAGACCGCGGCCCCGAGTGCACTGTGCCGTGCTGTGTGTCAAGAGCAGGACGAAGAATAGCTGCGGATACAACCGCGTACAGAGCGAGCAACGTCGTGCCAGGGCAGTGGCTTGGCTCGGATCAGACTGAGCCGAGTCAACCGTAGGATTCAGATGTGCCTTTACCTTGCGCGCCTTTCCTTTCCTCTACCTTTCCTTCGCCACGCGTTCCGTCTTGCTCGCGCGCTCGGACGTCTCGTGCTGTTCACTCTGTTAATCGTGATCGCGTGGACAGTGACGTAGCTTGCCACTCGGGACTCTTCCTTTGCCCGTTGCGTTCAGCCCTCTTCTTCCTTTCGTGTTTGAAACTGCGGCGCGTCACGCGACTACCAAAACTTTTTCAACGCCGATTGTTACTTGGTTAAGTTGTTGCGATTATACGACCGATTCCACTGGCAGCCAGCCTAAATCGACAGCACAAATTTTTCACCGGACCTGTTGCCAGAATCAGATAGTTTCGAAATAAATCATAATTGTCAGATAGGTGGAAGAATTATTGCCAATGCAAATCGATATTCATATATACACTCATTATTGTACTGTACATTATTGTATTAGTTCGTTTATCATGTTGTAGTTTATGCTATTATACTATTTATTATATTATTATATTCTTATTAGTTTCTAATTGGAAAATTATGAAATCGCCTGTTTCTAAGAAATTATTCGTTAAGTTATTATATAACTAGGAATTATTGAAATAGCTGTTTATTCTTTTAAATGACTACTGATTTATTTCCTATGTACCTACCACGAAAGTATGAACTGTGTGTAATTTAGGAATTATATCATCTTCGCACTAAGTAAACGTAATAATTAAATCATCAACTATTAATTCTCTGTCATTCTATAGAATTTAAAATACATTAAAATTCTAATAAAATGAAAATCTACATGTGATTTGAAAGTTACATGTAATTGAAAAATACAGACAGCGTTTGTTTCAATGGAAAAAAATAACTACTTATTAACAGAAGAACTGTAACTAACTTTTCACGTAACTAAAAACGAGTCCGTTTACTCTCATGTACTCGAGAAAAACGATACGGCACTGCGTGTAAGCACAGCATAGCGAAGCGTCTGTCCCTTTCTCAACCGCTACTCACCTTCCTCCGTTGAAGATCTCGGCCTCGTGCCCATCATTCTTCCTAATACTTTGGTACACGCCGCAGAGAAAGGAAGCCCCGTAAAAAGGTGCTGCTCCATAATGCCCATGCAATCGGGTTGACTTCCTAAAAATAAAAGGCAATACGCGACACGTGAATTAAAAGAGCGAAAAGAAAAGGAAGAAAAAAGAGGTAAAACAGAAGAAAGGTTCCTTTAGAACAATCTGTGTTGAAAACTTTATCACTTTTCAAAATGGTATGCCTCGACGCCGTTCCGAGAAGATTTTTTATTCTCGAATTAACATTTATCAAACTGGGTAGAGAAATTGGACAATTTATTTGCCAGGGAACGATAAAGTAAATTGACGCGAGAGCGTCCTATTTAAAACAGGTGTTACAGGTGCATGTTTCGTGGAACAACCGTAGCGTTTTCAAACGATTCCGGCGCTTCTTCTCCAGATCTTACCATGAATTAATATGTATTTCGAACATTCCGAATGACGTTTATTAAAATATTTACGCATTCACCTACAACGCATATGCAATATCGTATTACATAAACACCGGAATATTGTGGTTAATATTAAATATAATAAAAATATTATTACTTCACCGATTAAAACGTCGTCGTAGGTTTATATAATATTCGATAAAATCAAAACGATTTTAAACTGATTGTATCAAATAGAAAGGAGATATCAATTACCTTATCATTCTTCTAGTTAATGATATTATATTGCGCATAACGATTTGGAATTGCTCGCACAAGAACTACTCTAAAATGTTTCTCGCAAAAAAGTGTCAAATTCAGTCGTTAATACTGCACTCTTTAGATATATTAAAGAACTAAAAAGCGAGTTCGTCGATAAGAAAAGTCGCTCGATAAAATTATGTATATGCTTTCCTGTGATAACATTGTAACATTATTGATTGAATTAGCAAACTGTTTTTATTAACGTCAGAACAAAATAAAAGGAGACAGTATATCGTGAATATCAATAACAATTTCAATAGATCAGAGTTTGTACCACCATATGGTACACTACTATTTAAGCTGAAAAGGTCCCGAGAAATCTAGTAATTTTTTACGTAATGTTGCCGACAATGCACGCAACTAAACTTGTATGTTTTGCGAAGGTTACTACGTGCGAGGTTCCTGTTAGTTCATGTTTTGATATTTTTATGCCGTTAAGTAATGTAGTTTTGTTAAAATATGCAGTGCATATAAGTTTGAAAAACAGTGTTCATATAGTCCTTAAAAAGTACACTCAAGGATAAGTGTCGACGTGGAAAATGGCGTGGTTCGGTGACGGACTGCCTAGCTTGTCGAATTTAAAGGGACAGTTAACAAGCTTTACAAAGGAAGTCTTATCGGAGGGTATAGTAGAGGAAATAGGTATGTACAATCATCTCTGAATCATGTAATCAATGTAAATCATAACCTAGTATCACGTAACGTCAATTACTGACGACTGTCAATGTAAGAGTTTATTTTATCGAGTGAGTGCGTGACGTAATGGCGGGAAATTCGAATCGTAAAGATATAAAATGACGAATACAACTATTCATAATTTCATCATTTACAAATAATATTATAATCTTTTTGCATAGACGAACGATCGAAAGCATTAAAGGAAGCGAACGAAAGATGCGTTGAATTGCAAGAAATACTCAACTCGAAAGACGCTGAAGTAAGTATAATTTTGATTTTTAAATTGCTGATTAGTAATTCATTAATTTATTAATATGTGTTTTTAACTGTCTTAGCCTTGCATAAGAATGTCATTGAAAATATCGTTATATGAAATATACAAATACATAATGTCCTGCAATATGTAATATTCGATAGACAATTTTTTGAAAATGGTAATTCGTTAAATGTAAAAAATTGTCTTGAGTGTATTTATTTTTGTATTTTACTAAGTTCTCATATTTTCACGGCATCTCTAACATTGTACTAATTTTGATTCTACTAATCGATCGCATAACATACTTTATTGCAAATTCTTTACATATACGCAGATGTTGACTACCTCGATAAGGACACAGTTACCTTGCAGTTGGAATTATTTTAACAGATGTTGCTTTCCATATTAAACGGGATTGAGTACTATGTAAACACGTTTACCTTATCTCATATGACACCAACCCCGAATCCTTTCAATTCTCAACAAGGAGCGATAGGAAGCTGTCCTTTATTACATAAGCTATCAATCATACTTTTCACGTAATAAAGCGATACCATTACAATATTTTTTAGAGCATTAAACAAAAAAAGAAAAATAATGACATCGTTTCTTGCCAATCTTTCAAAAGAAAAAAAAATACCATTCGATTTCATGACATTTTACACTTTAAATTCCCGTCTTTCTCGTTAAAAACTCATCTAGGAAAGAGCTTAAATATTCCATTTTCCTGGGTATTGTAGCATTGCTTCCATAAAATATTACATGTTCGACCTTCGAACAGCAATCGTTCTATTGTGCAAAAATAGTTTCATCAGGGGAGGGATAGCGAAGGGGGGCAGAGGGGTCATTGAAGTCTGCACGGTCACGTCGTTCCGGTCTGTTATCGCGGACAATTTGTGGAAGCATAAGGGACCGAAAACGTGCATCACGTTTGTTCGTGCTTTTGTGGTAAGCTTCAGGACGGTACCCTCTGTTGTTCTAGGAACCGATAGATAGCGATATCAAAGCCTTTGGCTCTGCATTAACAATACTCGCATCCTATGCCCTCTACCTTCTTTAGAAATACCTATATGCATAACGTTGCAATGTTAACGTACCGATTGACTTTTACGTCATACCTGGGAGATACCGTGTATTTGCCACGAAACGCAACTATTCGTAAATTGATCGCGCAACTATATATATATATGTATGTACATATGTACATATATAGGTGGGAAGAGCTTTAGGGAGGGTGGAATTTATACGATAAAATGAATTGACTAATTAATCATGCGAAGACAGGAGGGAAAGACAAAGAATTTGGGTGGCGAAGAGCAGGGTTTTATTTTTTTGTATACAGAGCGAATTACATGGAAAACAAGGAAAATTTTCAATGTAACATCAATTAGGGATTTATAATTTACGAGAGCTTATGATAAATAATAGCAATTGTATTAATCTTTTTAATAATTGTGTTTTGTCTTATTGAACCGTTATGTGTTTTAGACAGTCGTTCTTTAATTTCGTAAATCATTACACTCGTTATCACGTATGATCATAGAAAATGAAGTTATATTTTATATCAAAATTGTACGTAACTATTATGGTAGTGCAGGCGTATAAAACTGTTGAAACTCTGAAGCATCTGTTAATCGTGTTATCAACCTGCTGGAATCGTAATATCGTTTTCCAATATTAACGTTCGATATCCGAGCCGTGTTCCTAGAATATAAACTACATGGTTTAGGGAGTGTCTTTGATCGAATACGATGGTAATTATAAAGATCGATCGCGTATTCTTTATTGGTTTTTTCGTTCAGTTTGTTTTATAAAACTTCATATCGAAACGTTTTAATGATACTTTCGTTAAATTCTTCCTCGAAACTTTATATTAAAGCTGTTCTATATTAACTTACTTACTAGATATGTTTACAGTAGATTATATAACTTTGATAAATTTGTTGTATCTTTTTTCTAAATTAACTCACTTACTAGATATGTTTACAGCAGATTATATAACTTCGATAAATTTGTTGATATTTTCTTTTAAATTAACAATTCTATTGAAATTTGAATAAAAGATGTACTTGTAAATAACAAACTTCACATTAAACTCTATGTGTATAAAAACCCTTAGAAAACATTAATAAATAGACATTATCATTCCGTTGTAATCACCAAAATCTCTAAATATCACAAAATTCATTTTTCCTTTCATATTTTTCTCTGAAGCAGGCTTATCAAATTATCGTTATTTTTCATAAAATATTTCTTCGTCGAAAACTATGCTTACAGGTCTAGAAACTATCGATAACTCGAAAAAAGGTATCTAACCATTTAAGCGCATTACTTGTGGTCGATTTAGAACGTTTCAAATCGTTTCACTTTCGTTGCTCCCAGCTTTCGTAGTAAGATTGTGAACCGTATAGGTGAAATAACGTTTGAAGAAGGGGTTTGGTGGTGGTTATCGCAGCGCAAACCTGAGATAAGGAAGGCAAACAGAAACGCGCATCGTACGGTTCGTATACCCACGGCGTACCACCGGACTTCCTTCTGATTATGGTTACCAATATTTAAGTCCGTAGCGTGATTACCACGTTCCCCATGTCAACTTTCCTTTTTTCCCTCCATTTTTTTCTTCGCTCCCCTTCAGGTTAGAAGATACCGATTTTTCGTTGCTGCTTCAACAAAATCATCGAGTTCCAAAAATAAATACTTTTGACGCCATTATAGCTATCGAACACGTCACGAATAATCTTCAAACTCGCTTCTCAAAATTTCAACATTATCATTTTTTTATTGTTAGATCACGATGAAAATCCGTTCTAACTTGGATAGTTTGTGGTTCTTTACTAATTAAGCTTAGAAATTCATTTTCAGAGTATCGAGTATTCTTTAATCAAGAAACAATCCAGGGTATCTTGAGTTTATCGCGTTCCGATATCAATACATAATCTGCGCCAGGAATGTAACTCGATATATGTATGTAATTAGACAGCAAATAATTTCAGCGATTATGATTATGTTTAATTCTCTATGCTAGGAGTATTAAAATACTACTAAAGACTACTTATCTCATTTTGCATAGATTTCGCTACTACGACGGCAGAACTGTGAACTCCAGAAGGCTGTCGTCGAATTAAACGCAAAACCAAAGGATTCGGTGAGTTTCAAAAATCTTAATTTCTTACTAATACTGTTGTACAAGGTTATACGAGAAACTCCACTAGGAATGTGGACACGTTTTAACGGAAAACTTCGAATAATATTGTCTTCTTTTATACAAACTTGCATATTCAACGCTAGGACAATCTTCTTTGCAGGATCTTATATGCATTCATGGCTCAGTAATAACACGTTGTTAGTTTAGTTTAAAAAGTAGAATATAATAAGGTTGAACGCTAAGCAATAACGTTAATTAAGTATCCAGTATCCATAGGTAATTGTGTTCGTATAAGTTACCAGAAAAATCAGTTTCATCGATATATTTCGATTTTTCCACATTTATTTCATTGAAACCTAATAATTGCCAGGAATTCTGCAATTATGTTCATTATGAATAGCGAGGCCTATATAAATTTACCGATATGAAACGTAACGTTTGCTGAAAAAATTACGGCACATTCGGACTTTACAAGTATCTATCAATTATCACGTATATGTATTCCGTAGTATTCCAACTTCCAACTGCCAAAATATCCAAAACATTAATAGAGGATCTTTAATCAATTCGTTTGATTCATGCATAATATAAGTATTATTATATGGTCCGATATTCAACGCCAATTTATTGCATTTAATATAGTACCAGTTCGACGAGAGGAAAAGTAATACTTTCAAAATATCGTTATTAATTAGTACAGTTGAACGTACATTTCCACGAACTTTCATTCGTTGTAATTAATCGGTCTCGATCGGTTCGCTTTCGTTGCTGTTACCGTTGCCAATGCCGTTGTCACTGCCGTTGCTGTTGCCGTGCACGCTGTGTAATGCTGAGTAGCAGCTGATGAGGCAGATACAAAACTGCTAAACACTGTTTCTTCTTCGCATTTCATTTGTACGCCTCGCGCTCTTCTACTCCACTCAACGCTTCCACACGCGTCGTCGGTAATACACGACGCTTAAAACTTCGCTAAGTATGTACATACTTGTATTGGCTTACAAATTCTCTTCGCACTCTGAAATATATATTCTTGTATCTCGTACTACTTTTTTTTTTCTTTTACTTTTGTGCCACTTTTACGGGATTCTAATGCGATTTATTTGAAATAAGTTATCCATTTTCTGAAATAGCCTTCATCTTTAATTAGTATTTATAAAAGCTACTTCCAGATAATTGCAAACTGCATTAACGTCTAAATTAATGACTCAACTTGTACGCTTATCTCTGGTCGTTAGGGAATTTGGCTCTATTCTCCTTCGTCGTAAAAATCAATAATGAAATATGTATATGATAATAACGTAAAAAAGCGCAAAATGTTAAACAGCCTTTTTTTTGAACTTGATACTTGTTAAGAGTAGCTGAAGTCAATACGTAATTAATTACGCGGCGAAAATGTTAACGTTAGAAATATCCAAGTTTTTGGAGAAATCTGCTATACACATATTTTATGGAGAAGAAAATATACGTGTTTAATTCAGATCAAATAGTTGTGTGTAATGAAAATAATTATCCCTAATTGTCGCTAATTCAGCAATGTATCATTCTGATGCAAGTGACGTTTCTAACGTTAACTCTTCTGCTGCGGTATTCTTGGAACTAAAAGCGTTCTTGGTATACAAACCGAGACAGCTTTCGTTGTATGTAACATGAAAGAAATATACGTATAAATAATGATACATATTTAAATATGTACTTTGTACAGTCTGATGCGATAGATGTATAAGAATAACACTGACTTCGTGTTTCAAAGAACGCATACGTATATTGTAGCAAATTTTCATTACAATCTAATATGTAGATAGTTAAAAGACTAATAAATAAACGAAAAATTTCTGATTCTAATATTTTGTTTTTCCTATTATATTTACATTCTTAAATAGGGAAGAATACAATCATTGGACAATTTTTAACAATTACGTTGACTTATCCTACATATACAATTAATATTAAATCAGTGGCACTTAATAGCATTACCGTAGTTACAACAAACTTTCTTAATTCGCTGTCTGGTAAAACAAGCATAAAACATTGAAAGAAGCATTTCACGCGTTTGAAAATTATTCAGCGTTCCATCTATCAATGGAATAGCAGGCAGTACGCGAGTTCCGTTTACAAATGTATTCCTGAATAATATTCATTAGCTTCCTGGTGCGACGTTCTTTTACCATAACCAACGTAACAACAAAAATTGCGTCGCAATAGGTAAAGCAATTTCACGTGGTTTTCACGCAGCTGTTGGGCGCGTACCATTTCATTCTGAGCTCACGAGCAACCCGAGTTCCCTGAACCCACCGACAACCATGTATGCAGAAACGACCGTGTAAGTACAAACGCGTCTCTCTCGAGTGTTACACGCCTCGACAAAATGGAAATGAAAAAGGGAGAAACATGAAAATGGAAACCATCCGTACGACAATGAACGTATCGTAAAGAATCAGTTGCACGATCGACGAAGCACGTACCCTGCTTCGACTCGTAACTTTTACCCTGTTAACATTCGAAAGACGATAACTCATTGTTAGGTCATCGCAATAATAATCCGCGATCGAGTGTCATTAAATTGCTTGCCACGGTGCGTTATTAAGTTTCGAAAGTGACGCAAGCGTTTAGACGCGAATGTAACGCGTCGTTGTGCAACCTGAATGAAGAGCAGCACCCATTTGCTGCCGTTTCCCGCCCAATTCGAGATTATTTTTTCCGTGTGCCATTTTCGCTATAGTAATTCGAACGATTGAAAAGCGAGAAGATTATAGTTTGGTACACGAACGTGGAAGGATTTACGAAAGCTAGCGTTTTTATTTCTTTGTTCAAGGGAAACTCTGTTGGTACCGAAAGTATTACTCCCATTGTTTAAGCTATTAAGGATTAAATATTTCTTTAAAAAAATAACGATAAAGAAATATCGAACGAATCTTTGCAATTCCTTTTCATAAACGCAGTGTTAAAAGACTATATTCAACTATGCAAATTGATTGACAGAGAGTTGCAAATAAATGGCTTAATGAGTCAGTAGGGTATTTTCCGTGAATCTGATGCAATTAAGAAGCAATTTGACATTGTTTAATATATGGCTAAATTATATAGCATATAAATATTTAAAAAGACTATCGAGACCCAGAATTTCCGCATTTTCAACTAATGGTCGATTTGTATGTTTTTATTAACGTAATGTGGGGATGACTTAGTCCGTTTAACTGCTCTTTGATGTCGTAAAATTGTTTGAAAAAAACAATCTCACGTCTGCTATCGCAAAAACTGCAGTTCTCAATTACAGTTTCTTAGCATAATAGATATTCCGTTCCTATGTTTAATTGGCTAAACCACTTTTTATGCTAGATTATTTTCTTATAACCAGTAGCTCGTAAAATTATATATAACTTGAATGTTTTATACAAATGTACGAAAATACATAGTATAAAGGTAAAAAATACATGTATCTAATTTTTATCTTAAGCGTGCTACATCGTTTTATTGGAAGAAATATTTACTCTTGTTCAAGGAAACGAAATAATTACGCGTTAAGACGTGCATATACATTTTAGGAAAAAACAAATTGAACGAGTGACTCTTTAAGTTTAATTAATTGTCAGAATAGGTAGTTTATTAAATTCGTATTAACTAGAAAGATACATTGTTCGGATTATCCGAGAGGACAAATTATTCCGTACTAAAACAGTTACGTAACTTCGCCAATCAAGAAAGCAATTTCAAAATTAAACATGAGACGATCTAATCTTCTTTCTCGCTAATAACTGATACCATTAAAAATGATAGAAAACAAAATGGAAAATGAAAGAAGGATAAAAAAATTATTGAGTGTTTATCGAAGTTGGCAGTATCAAGATATAAAGAGTGAAAAATATCGTAGAAGGAGATGGCTGAAAAAGCCACTTCGATATTGCACTGTTTCAGTACCACGGCAAGAACGTTCGCTAGGAATGCGAGATAAGCTCGATAACCATAGCCTCGCACTTTATTTCATATCTTGGACCAACAAAGGATTGGTCTTAAACCTCTCTCTGTTCATCCTCGTCATCGTTGTGAGCACCGTTCAAAAAGAAATGTTTCATTCTGTTCGGCATTTTTCTTATTGTCGTACCATTTCAAATTCGTGCCTAGCGGTTATTCGAATTAAAATTAGTCGTTCTACATGATCGCGATGGGGTCGGGCACGTGTGGCTTCAACGCGACCGATCACAAGACATTGTGCCACTCACGAGCACCGGATGTAGCCGGTGACCTCCGCCACTTCGACTTTTAATAACTAATCAGATGCTGAAGCATCGTACTGTTTCCATCAGAGCGACCGCGTAAGAACTTGCGATTAAGCAAGATAAAATTCGTCGCAATGAGTCATTCCTTGCCGGCAATGGTTCGCGACACATAAATGGTCGACGCATCATTTTTAATCGTCGCGGTTAATGCATCGTAAATTACTTAATACTAAGTTTATTTATAGTATGATACGAATTGTGCCCGTTTTTTATGTATGCCGAAGGAATTAAAAACGTGACCCTGTATCCGTATAAGTATGTGCAGGTGAAACATGTTACGCGCAGATACGGCCTCTCGAAAATGAATATAATGCTGCGTTGATAGTTATTAATACAAATATCAGCTTAATTTGTTAACTGTGAGACACTTTATCGTAGTCGCGTTCGTACTGGCTAAATACATATTAACTTAATAAGAGCACGTTAATTGCCGTTCCATAATACCATTTGAACTTGCATTTAGCACTTATGTGTTTTCAAACGTAGCTCGATAAATGACCGACCTCGTTCTATAACATCTTTATAAAATAGAAATAAGCGTTATCGAATTAGTCGTTGGAAAAGGCACGATTAGTTTTGCTGCCTAAGTGTTTCGATAAAAAACGTGTAGATTTGATGGGAGAAAATTCCTGTGATATTTAAAACACCGTAAAATAATTGATTCTGAAAAAATATTAAACTTCGATACACGAAGTTAAATAACCTTGCACAAAACTGATTGGAAACATGAAAAAGCGAATCGAAAAACTTTGATCTATCTCGCTTTTCTCGTAATTAATTCGAATGAGTTAAACGTTTTATCTTTTGACGAAAAAAAGGAAACGCATCGATCCGATGTAACCAGCGTGTGCCAACGTTAATGGTTCGTTTTCGTTGATAACGCATCAGAGCATGATAGGCTGAATAACGGGGGTGCTTAGTCTCCGGGGGTGATAGTGTCTATGACTACCCTCCAGGAATGGCTATAAATGTAGGTCGAGCGAGCTTTCACTTCGCTTACGTGTCTATCGCTACTCTGTTCGTCTAATTAAGAATTTCGCCAAAAGGTCAGTAGAACAAACCCTTAAATGTTATTTTTATTCGTTAATATTAGAACCACCGCCCCACGCTATCTCTTTGAACGCCACTTTAGTTGATAGCTTTTAATAATACGACTGCCATGAAATTTCACTCGAGAACAAAGTACTATTTACGAAACAGTATCGCTTCCTTTATTCTTTTATTCGAATAGCCGGTAGTACACGATTGAAAATTTCAATGAATCAAACAAAATGGATTAAATTCGCTTTAATAGAGACTGCTTCGCTCGCGAGGATATCGACTATCGGCATTATGTCGATAAAATTCGAAGAAAATTTGATAAAGTATGTTACGACACATTCGCTGTAATTGTATCGAGATAGTGAAAAATAAATTGTTAACTAAATCCATCTGAAATCTAATTGTACGATAGGTCTAACAAACTAATAACTATGCTCAAGTAAAAATGTTTTCCACCATTTTTGGAACCAAATTCCAACATATTTTACAACATATATGGATCTATATATGGAATTAACATTTCAATAGCTTCAAAGCGATCTATTCATTAGATATAGCTTTTGTTATCACCAACCTCTTCTTCATTTTCAAATACGATGATATCAATCGCTGTTCTCAAAGTTATCAAAAAATCTTACGACGCTTTTTAATGACAAACGTGGACAAACGTGTTGTATCATGAATGACGTACCAGGTTAGCTTCCAGTCGGCGAAGCAGTACTCTTTCGGTGAAAAAGGAAATTCCTCGTAGGTGGGCTCGTACCCACAAAAAACGACGCTGACTGTGATGCCAGTGGGGGAAGAAGCTGAAGAGGGCAATCCCGCGATTATCATAATGTCACCGGTAATGTACCTTTCCCACTCTGGTTTCCTTCAGCTGCGCCCGCAGCCCCGTTCACATGGGGGCCGATAAAAATGTCCTGTCGTTAACAGTGACACGTTATACATTCGTACACAAACATATCCCAACGGAAAAGGTGGTAGCCTGGCCTAATTACATTATTCATGATTACGTCTGCGGTATTCTTTCGTCTGAACGACACATTTTGCCCGACAGAGAAAACTTTTTTTTTAATGAATCTTTATACGCTCTGGAAAGTGCGGATTCGCGACGTGAAAACATTCCGTTACTTTTAGCAACGTACGGTTTATAAGATTTTTACCTTTCAACTGGTTACTTCTTTCGCTTCTTTCATTGCAAAGGGATAATGTTAACAAATCGAGGCAATATTCATAGGCATATCATAAACCGTAGAAAATTTAAATGTTTGGTTTGCAACGCGTTTTCTAAAGTGAAGGTAGTACAAGATTCGGTATGGTTTCTCTTTCCACGTTATACATTTTTTCTAGTGAGTGTAACGATTTATGGTGAATACATAGAATGCAGAAGTTTCATTCAAAATGGTAATAGTGTATATTCATTGTGAAGTTCATCTCGTGGAAGGACATCTTCGTGCAATTTGTTCGTTTAGGAAGATTGTATCCTCGTCTGGACGTTTTGTACCTTATAATGCAGACTACATTTATCACAAGGTATGATTTGTATCATCGTATTTTTATGCAATTTCTTCGCTCTGATTACTTTAGAATTTTGTTTATAAATATTTATATTACTCAAAAACAGATTAAAGCGGATTAATATCTTGCTGAAATTAACCCTCGCTTATTAATTTTTTACTTATTAGTCGAAGGAGCTTTTGTCTAAAAATTTATCCGACAAAAAACTTAACATCGATCGAAATGAAAAAACAAAATTTCTAGAAACCTAGGTAACTTAATTAGCTCTCAACATGTTCATTATCCTCGACCTCTACTTCTGGAGCTAAAGCTTGCATTCATTTTCCACGAGTACTTATACCATAAAGCTAGATATTTTTCTACTTTTTCTTCCCATTTCAGCTATTTAGCAATTTCATGTAATTCCGAAGTCTCTAAAACTTTAACCAACGCGATTCTACCTTTGTACTCAGCCATACTTTCTCTTGATGATCCAAAATATATGAAAACAGATATTGAAGTAAACTTTTGACTCAAAGTTTGAATGTTCTCACACGGAAGAGATGCACGCGGTAACCGAGCAACATTAGGAAGTAGCATATCGTGTCTTGTCTCCAAGGCCCAAGGATCGTCAACGTGGTACACAAAGAGACTCGTGTACGATCATTTGCGTGCAAACGTGACAGTGTCTACGACACGCAGTATGCGTGCAACGATCGTCCATCGCTTGGATGCACTTGCGTTTGTCATTGGAAAGCGAACTAATGGAATTGCATCGAGCGTGGCATACGCACGTGCAAGCCTAATATATTGTTGTACAGATGCACCAACCAACGCATCGTATTAGACAAAATGATAACAATTTTAAAATGACGATTATTCATAGATCGATCACTTTGGTATTTTCTTTATTCAGGTTATCGTTGATTAACGAACTCTAGGGCTCGCGTCCGAGACTGCTTCTGTCCACGTCTTCCACTCATGGCTAATATTAGGCTGGAAACTGTTAAAATAGAGTCGATAAAGCGATATAGATTTCTCGGAAAAATGGTCTATGTTGACCCATCAGACACCTGCAAGATCACCAAACTAAACATTGCATTGTCCATAGCCGCGCTGTTAAAAGCAGGTCCAGAAACCAACTGACCACAAAATGACAGTTACATTTTCGTCCAGTGCCCTGTCTGCTTCGACACATTCGTCTTGTAAAAGGTAGAGTCACCGGGACATAAGCTTACGTAGCGTCAAAGTTTGGCCAGCGGCACACGTGGCCGCCGCGCCGCGCCGGTGTAACTGTGCGTTTTCTACCTGCATTTCTTTCTGTTTCTGTTCTCGGAGGTAATGCGCTTTTCGTTTACACAGGCCCGACTGTACTTGGTTCGGGTGTATGCTCGCACGCGCACATCGGATCTACAATCTACACCTATGTATGTAGCTGTAAAAACACCGTATGTACATACGTATCTTTGATATCTGCGTTCGCGGTTATGGCGCGAGCGTTTGTGTGTCAGTAGTAGAACGTGGCCTCTTGGTGCGTGTGCCCTCTCCATGGGGAGGGTTGCTAGGTGGTAGGAGGTGGAGTAGTCGCGAACGCACAGTCGCTTCTCGACGATCGGACCGTAAACGTGGCGTTGCTGTCCAGCACGTGACGAACGTGCTCTTCCTTGGCCGCGAGCGAACTCCTCCGTGCCGCAACCACGCATCTACGCATCTTTTTCCCCCCTGACCTTCCATCCCTGGGAATTCTTGTGGTGTTTCACTCGAAGGCAAACGTAAGGAGGTGGCTACGTTTGGTGATTCTCATTGGCAGATGAGCACGACTCATACAAGTAAGAGGATATGTTTTCTTTATTTGATTCTTTTTAAACAGACGTTAAGTAGGATTCAATAGCTACCATTAACTTTCAGCTTCGATGGATTTTGTTAGTTTCAAATGCTACATATACTCGAATTGAAATTCTAAATAAAACAGGTTGGAAAGATAGTGGATAGAAAAAGTTTTAAATCGTGACGTATCTATTTGATGGAGGACTTGTCAGTTATGCGTGGATTTAGAGCATAAACGTATGTTTGTATCGAGTGTACGTGCACGCTCGCTCGTAATAGAGGTATCCGATAAGTGATATTTAGCTGGAGCCGATTAAGAGAACGAATCGAAACACACCGTGACAGGATTACCGTATCGGGCAGCCGCTGCTAATATTTGTCACGATTCCCGATAAGAATCGCGTTACAATGTTACATATCGTTGATTCCTCGATACGTTTAACTAGCTGTAAAACGAATGCAAGAGACACACGAGACACAGAGACATTGCGAACTTGCAGTATATTACGTTTCCTCGTACTGTGTCTCAAAGGGAGCGTTCATGCTCGATCGTAATGACGCGGTGCTCCTTCATACCTGCACCCGAACGATATTTAAACCCAATCGAGACGTACTATATGTTAATAATCATTCTTCACGATCGAATTACCTCATAATAAAGATTAATTGCACGAGAGACCTGGATGGCGCAGAGGGTGCGCAACAAGTTTCCAACCGGGCACAGTTTAACTTCGCCTCTTTTAGATTGGAAAACATCCTCCATTAGAATCGTCGGGTAATTACCAACTTTTCTGCCTCTAAAACTATTTATCGAGACATCTAATTCGTTCTAAGTCTTTCACGACTCATTTCGAGTTTTTAATTAAATTGTATGATTTTTCTTTGCGACTTACGTTTAGAAGCAAAAAGATCTCTCGCAAAGAATCCTTCTCGATAATCAGACGAAAGGATAGGCAACCGATATGTTACTTACACGAATGAAAACCATGTTCGTACATAGTGATATTTTCCATAGAGTTTACCGTTTCTCCGTGTCTTAAAATGGCTATTGCAACCGACTCGCGGCCTATTTGTCGACGATGATATTCAGTACGGCGTAACAAACCGCTCGAAACGTTGCGAACATTATGAACAGGATTAACACTCGCTATACAAATAACCCTATGAAATGATTTTCCACAAACGTGTTTCGAAACGCGAACGCTGCTGCACCCGGTAAACACAGAGATTTCCGGCGTTGAATCGCGCAACTGCGTCATTGGTTCATATTTTGAGAACGTGGATCGATTGTTAGGATATCGATGGTCATATAGTTTCGTTTTTAGGACGGGTTATCGACTGAACGGCTATGATGACTTAGGCGATATTTTGGGAAAGCAAGTATAAAAGAATTAGTACAACGGAGTGGCAAAAATATAGTACTGAATTAAATATTATCGTTTTCAATTTTCTTCGTTTAAGCTTGTACGAAACAAACGGTTCTCCTAAATTATCATCTTCCAAAAACCATACATCGAGAGAAGTCAATTTTTTTATACAAACACCTTAATCACGAGATATTTCGTGTAATTACCAAGTCTTTAAATAAACTGTTATATTAACATACATCCTATAGAATAGAATTACTACCAGTATTTTCAACTGTCAATATTATCTTTCTGAAGAACTTTTTATCTAATATCAACTTTTTAACTTTTAAATAAAAAAATATTAGGTTTAGTTTTACCTCGAACGACTAAAAATGAAACGCGAACGGTGAAACGCGAGCACGCTATCGGTAGATAATAGACGAAGGACGAACTTACCTATGATTACTTAACGAACGGAACGATTAGCCGTATACACGTTCGTTACCGTCATCTTTGTTGTAAAAGTCAGTGTGTAGGCTATCGCGTGATAAAATTTGCAGTGCAAGCTTATTTGAGTGCCATAGTGATTATGTGCACCAATACCGCGATGTTTTTCGTTTTTAACGTACTCTTTTTTTTTTTTCTAATCGTTGACGTTTCGAATGAATTGTGGTCGTTTAAAATCCATTTACAAATACGCATCCTTCATTAACGATGATTAATAGCGAAGATTAAAAATTTCGTCGACCTAAAATGAATTTACAAAATAAATTTCAGTGATTCGAAACTCGTCTAGATGTATAGATTCTTGATTGACGATAATTAACACCATGGAAAACAGAACGTGGCACGAGAATGATATACATAGTATTTTTTCTGCTCGGTGCCATCACGTCGCTACGCTTCTAAAACCGTGACTAAGATTGCGTATCTTACAATTGATAGATTAACGTACAGCCTAATTTATCAAAGTTCTATAGAGACGCGACGTTATTTCGATCGCGCCGATACAGCTGGCTTTTTTATCGCATAGAACTTATAACGTTTTCATTATCGCACGATGCAAAACGCACGGAGAATTAATACTCGCTTGTATAATATTCACGTAAGCGAAACCGATATTCAAATGTTCGCTTAACATTTCCCTATTAAAACAAGAAAGAAAAAAGCAATTGGAATAGTCTTAAACTTCGAGTGAACCGAACAAAATGTGTCATTTATGAAGTACGTAAGTTGTATGGAACGTACGTACATTACTTGCAATTAATTAAGTCGATCCTTGTACTTTAACCTTAGAGACAGTAGTTCAGAATCCTTTATAATGTTCAGTTGCACCTGTGTTAGTCTGTTGCTTATCTATTTTTTGCATGTCACGTTTCCAACATGTTACATTCATAAGTGATAAGACATTCTTAAAAAATCAATTCGTTACTGAAACTAAGCGAATTTTTGCCTTTTAACTATTCTCCTAAGTACATTCTTTATTTTCATTTGAGTTGTAAGTTTACTTAAGAAAGTCCTCAAACGTCGCTAAAATTTCATACGATTTCTATACGAACGCAATCGAGATAGCATATTATCACGAAGGATCTTGTCGATTGGAAATATCTTTCAAGTTAACAAGTATTTTTCTAAATAACCAGACGAACCTCGCACCTGAATGAAAAGGAAAAGTTGTTCACAACCGCGTGCCATGAAAATAAAAATGCCGGTAAAGATGCAAGCGTCACCAAGGCCTGCGTTCACCGATCGAGTTGCGCAATACGAGTCTTCAGAATTACAGTATTCATTTTTTTGTTACGTTCGAACGATAGGAAAAACGCAACGTTATATAAATTTATTTTGTTAACTAAAAGCTATCGACAGAACCAGGTAAATGAATTTTCCGTGTTAGTAGATTTTCAACGGAAAATTGTATCGGTCATCTCACAGAGAGCCAAATAGAAAATTTACAGTAGCGCTATAAAAGCACAGGAATCGAAGGTAACAACGAAAATATAAAACAAGATTAATAAAGGCGTTTAGAAATTCAAATTTCACGTCACTGTCAAACTCACTATTTGAAATATTTTCCATCAAGAAACGAACGGAAACAAGCAGCGAATATCGATTGTTTTCGAATAAAAAGTAAGTATCGAACGACTACTTGGAAAAAAATGAAAAGCAAAAATATCCGTGAAGGTGCAAGAGCAATCAAGGTCCCCGTCCACCGATCCAGTTGCGCAATAAAACCGTCACGTGATTGGCGTACTGTGCTCCGCAGTTGCAAGAGTCACGTCAACGTAACAAGACGATCCGAGATTCGCAGATTTGGAGTAACGATAGATGTGCGCAGAAAATTCAGTGTGATATTTTCCGTTCATTAATTCAAGAGACCACGATGCAGGGACGTGTTTCGACTTTACGTAAGTAACCGTTGACAGTCGTGTCCAAAGTTCAGACGATAATGAAAAAGAGGAAACGCGACAGTTTGAGGAACAGTCGAGAAATTTCTATCGCGTCAAATTGTTTTGAGCCGTTGTCGAAGATTTTTATAAGTAAGATGTTCGATCATACGAAAAACGATAAAAATATTAGAATATTACCAACATCAACACGCGCATCGGCGTTACATTTGAAAAATTGTACATTCTTCCGATGTGTTAAATATTTTCACACTGAAGCAACAGAAAGAAATATACACAGGAATCTACCGCGAATCTTTGAAATTAAATCTTGGCCTTCCATCCTAATAAATGCAAACCAGTTTGCATAATTTCTCGAACAGATATTCAACAATCTATCATATTGCTTATGAACATTCGCGAGGTGTTTGACTTCTACCGATTAGTTGCAGGCATCTTTAGAGATATTCTAGAGAAGGATCCGGCTAGCTTGTAATATATGGTGAAAGGTATATACAATGTACATACTTGCTTCAGAAATTTGGCTCCAGATTTAAACTTCCAAAATGTATTCTCTAAGTTAATGAAAGGAAAAGAAAGAAGCTCAATACCAATGTCTTTAATTTTAATTTCAATTTCAATTTAATTTGCAACAATACGACTGTGCACACTGCACGGAAGTTTCTAACTTTCCAAATCCTTCGTGTCGAGTCATTGATCCAAGGAAAATCATCATCTTCGGCCGACTAATCTGCACGGGAGAATGTTCAAATAACAGTTTCATTCAGAACGAAGTAGAGCGCGGCGAGCTTTTAGAAAACACGTTAGATCGTGCATTCCGGCGGGAGGAAATTGTTAAGACAAATAAATTCGTTAAGTATATCCGGGTAAAAATTTTCACCGGGACATATGTGGCACATCCAGAAGGAGGGGAAACGTACACGAACACACAGGCGAAACGTATTCTTCGATGCTCGTCGAACACCAGAGCCCAGAGCGTAGGGGAGAAACTTAGGCGTGAATTGAAACACACGACGCGCGGAATGCTGTAAACTCGAGTAAATTAACACCGACATATTTTCACTTAACGAAAGGAAAGGAAGAAATATAAAAAAAAAAAAAAAGAAGAAGAGAAAACCTAGAAGAAGAAAAAAGGTAGACTAGCAAAATTTACGGCGTTATTTGTTTCGAGTCACTGACAACTGTTTCGTCACGCATGAACCTCGACGTCAACCAGCTAAATGAGAAGTGCCAGAAGAAATGATTTTTCAACTGTTTTTATAACTGAAGATAGCGCTAATGCGCCATTATGTACATGTAATCTCGGGCTGGAATCAAAGTCGTTGTTGAATTCGGGGGAAGTAATGTAATATGCGGGGAAAGGCAAATAATTAAAAGGTAAATTCGATGATAAATGTAGTTCATCTTTTCTGGCTGTAATTTTTTGTTTGTAGAAATCAACAGGAACTATGATTATTATACAACTCATTGTCAAGGAATTTTATTACGATATCTGTACCCTTTATATGTAAAAAGATCATGACAATCCATGAAACTCGTAAAATACCAAACAAATCTTTCGTTTCTTTTTCTCTACTACTACATCCTTTCTGTAGTTTATAAAATCTAGCTCCAAAACATTAAACATTTTATTACATGAAACGTTCTTTTATCGAGCAACGCATATGTCTACTTCAAATAGAAATAACAAAGAAAGTCTCGACTCTTTCGAAGAACCTTACACTCGACATTTATCGCTATAATTGGCTTTGTTCTTTGTTATCGTCCAACGTTAACAACGCCAACGTTATTAACAATAATCCATTTCAACCAAATTTTCCTAAGACGGTGCGGTGCGTCGATGGAGCAACGCGTTTCACTGATCCTGGGGTATAAGAAATTACAGTCGATCGTCTATTAACAGCTGATTAATTGGATAGACCGATGGAAAATGGAGTTCACTGGAAATTGTGAAGGATCGCAGCACGGTGGAGCAACGAGACGTCACGGCAATTATTTGAGATTTCCCGGGCGCGTTTAAAGCTGTCCGCGCAACGATCCTCTGTGGAACCGATTTGAATCAAGTCGAATCGAGTCATTCAATCGGCTTGACTACACTAAAAACTTTCGTTTTCACGAGAAACGGACCGATGTCGATAGTGGCACGAAGAAACATCGCAGTCGGAGTCGGAGCGATCGCGAGTTAAATCGAGCCAGCCCGGGGGGGACGTTACAATTTCACGGTAGCGGAACAGAGAATGAGATTACCCACGTACCACGAACCGCAAATGTGGCTTCTCCCGATCTCTGTGCTCGCGTACGCTCGCATTTTTAAACTCGACGCGACGCCACGTGTAATGCGCGGCCTGATCTGCTCATGGATGACCAAAGATCGATAGGTGATCGTGTATAATTGATACTAGAAAACAGTAAACTCGTGTATTTGATTTTTATCCGACATCCTCTGCGAAACGCTACTCTAAACTATGATAGAATTACCTGGTATATTTTAGGCCATTAAATAATATTTAAAGAGAACTACAAAATACGCTTTCGATTAATGAAAAAGCAATTTATCAAAATTACACTATCGTAGACGAAAATGTACTCTGGAAACAAGACTTTTGCAAAACAAGACTTTTGATTCGATCATTTTTAGTTATAAAATTACGATTTGAGAAAAAAATGTATAGCAACCAGTTTAACGTGTGTATCATATTAATTGATAATTTTCCATCGTTTTGTTGAAACGAGTAAGTGGCTGTAAATAATAGTTTTCATGCCACTTTGTACTAACTGGCTCGTTGCAAACCGATTATACACAACAATCGTAAATATCAGTAACATTAATAACGCTGGTCACAGTTCGCCGTTCGTTGAATCAATCTCGTGCGACCGATACAACTTTGACAATCATTTTAAACTATAACAAGTACGGGCTTTGAAGTGTCGCGAATTACCAGCATCGCGTAGGGGGACACCGAGATTGAGTTGCGGGTAAGTTGGCAAAGTTGTCCCGGCAAATTTGTCGCTACACATTTGCACAGGAAGGCAGTAATTCATTATTATGTTACTGTGTTGACATGCAATTAACCACGATTAGCAATTGGTTAAAATGTAATCAGATTTGCTTTGGAGTCGGATCAAACGCATTGTTTCTTTCCAAAGTGTCAGCTGCAATATCTTGTCCCGATTCGGCACGTAATACGCTAATTTTATTTCGCAATGTGTTATAAAGAATCTGTCCTGCTTATTCGTGTTTGCACGAGTAAAGTTTTATGATTGAGTTCTGCTTTAACCCTTTGATCATCTTCTATCATAATTATGTTTCATTTTTATGAAAGCATTTCGTAATTCAAAAAGGATATATAAGAACAAATTCTAGGAAAGTCTTCTTCGAAATTAGAAAATTCCTCTAAAATCTCTAAAAATTAAAAAGTTCGTTTAACGTAATTATTACACATTGGAAGCACTCCGAAACCTACGGTAGACGCTGAAAATTGCAAACTTCAAATCCTTGATAAACGATGGAAATAATAGCAAATTTTGATTTCGTTACGTTAGCTAAAGTCTCGCTTTCCTATATCGTGAATAATAAAGAATAAACATAGTTTCTTCTATTTTAAACGAGAGGAATAAAACATTCATAGGTATGGATGGTTTCTAGCAATGAAACGTGTTTGAACTGTTCAAAGAACACGAACGTCTGACGTCTTTAAATATGTCAATTCGTTCTTTCATTCCTCTTCTTCTCTTTTTTTCATTTTTTTGCATAATACCAACACTTTTCATCGTTTACTATTATCACTACTACTCCACTATTTCATGCACTCTTGCCTTGATGAATAAATAATGCTCCTCAAGGCCCATTCCTGAATATATCTAAAGGTTTCCTAGATAACGATTATCGCTTGGGACCGAATTTTTATTGTCGAATAGTTTAGATAGCGATATATCGCGGATCACAAATAAATATACATGCAAAAAATTTATTAACTGTTATTTACGACTCATGCAGTTGCCGTTATTAACAGAAAATAATGTCCTGACCTGACATTTCTTCGTTAACACCGCGAATGATAGTTTGCGTCCACGAACTCAGAGGGATTTGTGTTTGCCGACGCAAATGCTTAAAAGTTTGTAAAATTTCCTAATTGCGGTTAGAAAACTTTGCGACATGATAATCTAGTTACGAAGGAAGGAAAGCTGTCAAAGGGAACTCGGAAAAATCGTTCTCTCTTGTAAGTATTTCACGAAATCTTCCAAAAGCTGCACCAATGCTTTTAGGAAAATTTTATCAAATGTTCGCTAAGAACTACTACAAGTTTCATGTTTTTCGAGTTGTGACATAAGATTGGAAGTATTTAATAAGCCATTAAAAAGTCACGTAGACCTACATACATATGTATATCACCAAGAAACGTCGACTGATACGTAACAGTGAACGATCATTTTATGAAACACTGCCATTTACATTACTAACGCAGGATGTACATAACGTAAGACTGATCAAGAAATAACTAAGAAAACATAGTATACAACAACATAGTGTAATTTATTAGTGATTCTAACTATCACTGTCATTAACACTGATATTAGCACACTTTTCCTAATATCACCTTGTACCATTTACTCTCCCGTTTATAGGGAGACTGCGGAAAGTTTCTTTTTCTGGAACGGTGAGGTGTACCAAAGATCATGAACAGTCGATAAAACATTTGTCTGTCATGATATGACTATATGCATCAACGATATGCATTCAAATGAACTTTTTACGTGAAAAGTTAAGTCTTATCCTGTAACTTTAAAGACGTAACTTGTACATAGGAATAAAGTAGATCAATTTCCTTTTAGAACAAGGAGATTAATATTCACACGAGACCTATTTATATTTTTAGAAGAAACGCTACTACTATGGAAATGCTGCCAAGGATAACTGAAAGGCGTAATAGCTGTATCGAAAGAGAATCGAATAGAAAGCAAATCGAATCGGACGATTCGTAGGAATCCTTTTTATCGTACGTCGACGATAAAATTGATGAAATTCACATTAATAGTACACATGAACGCCACGTTACACATCATACGTCGTTAAAGTATTTGGAACGTATCGGGTTCTTTTTCGAACAGTCAATGTTTTATCAGCTTGATGGAGTGAATAAGCGCTAACACGTTTCAAGTACCAGCCAGGTTGCCCTCTTTTTCACCAAAAGCCGTCCGTTACCTCTTATCGAGTCCGACCGAACGCCGCGCCCCGCCGGTGTGAATTTCCAACGCGTCCCGTTCATTGTTTAAGGTTTTACAAATTCCATGAACTGGATGCCGAGTTTCTCTAAGGTCTTTCACACATGCCAGTGTGTATTTTCGGTGCTATTATTTGCTCAAGAATTACAAAACGGGGAGAGACACTCGCTTCCCAGGAAGGAGAGGAAGAAACCTGCTTTCCGGTGAATCTCGACGACTCGCATAGGTGAACTCGAGAACTCGACGAACTTCCAGCTTGCGTTGACTTTATTTCGGTTACGCGAAATCGCGCGACATATGAGATTTTTCCGTTCGCATTACGTGACGTGGAACACAATGGCACGTGTCGAATGAGTAATACACTTTCTGAAACAGCATCGTGCCTTTTTTCTTCTCTCTTTCCATTTCTCGATGCGTCACGCCGCGTCGGCTACATTCTGTTTGCAAACGCTCGAACCAGATACGTATTCGACGAAACGGAAGGGAGTGTTGAAATATTTGAAGATAAATGCAGGACTGTAGAGGATAATACAATGAATTGTTTCGTTGTTGGTGACACAGACATCGTTAGGAGTTTCAAGAACTTGCGAGCGAAAAAGATTGAAAAAAGGAATCTTTGTTCGAGAGTTAAACTGTAATAAACTGACATAAAATGTCAGCTACAAGCGCGTCTTCCAAATTCGTTCCCGTTTTTTCAATATTTTGAATCGCACGCGGAGCGTAGGCAACGCATTAATTAAAAAGTGGTCTGCGATGTTGCGGCTGACTGTGAACCCAATTCCCTTATCTTCGACTGGAACGCGCTGAATGCTAACTTCTCAGTATCTAACGCGAGACACGGTGTACCTTTTCCATCCTGCTCGGCAATATCGCGAGAAGGGAACGAAGACACCGGTGGACTTACTCGGAAAGAGCCGAGGAGGCAGTAGAAAACGAAGAACAGGAAAAAAACGCAGCGATGGGAACGACGAGTCTCGTCGCAAACACACTTGTCGCTTTGCTGACTAATCGCCGCTCGTCTCCTAACTCTGATCCTCTATTTCGTGATCGTGTGTCCTCAATGGGGAACATTCCCGCAACCGTTCGCGAAATTTAAGAGCCAAATTTGCTAATGTCACGATAAAAGTGAGCGTTGGGTCTGATAAAGAATCTCGAAAACTGTGATAATTTATGGCAACACAAGTAGAATTCATACCATCGACGGCATTTGACGGTAATTCGTTTCTTTTCCAGGATTTCAATCGGTGATCGATTTTCTACGAAAATAAAGAATTTTGAGAATGTTCTATGAAGTTCATTTTGTATTGGTTAAGCTTGAAACTGTTTTTTGACTGATGATGTTGACTCTCAACGAGTGTTTTATTTTACGCCGAAACGCGTAAACTAACTTCAAAGAAGCTTTTGCCTGCGCTTAATAATAATATTTTGCAGGTAGATGCAACGTTTCGAAAGTCGGAAGTATTTGATCGAATATAAAATCGAACACAACGATGTATAATCACGAAGCCCACGCGACAGGGAGATGAAAAGAACGAAGCAATCGTTTTGAAATACGTGTTTAAGAAGTTCGTGTTGGTGCAGCGAAAGGATTCAGAAATGAAGAGAGCGTAAAGATTCCTTTTTATGACTCGATTTATCGGAGACGATAGAACATTACAAAGATGACGTAACTTTGTGACCAACATTTATTATAATTATTCACTGACCCTTAAACCGCCATTATGACGCTCGTGACCGCTCTGCCTTGTACACTGTGTCCAATTTTGCTTTTTTATGAGTACAGGCTTTTTTACAGACTGTAACGAAATATCCATTTTTATGTAGAATTGGAAAACAATATTACTAAATCTCTGATTCTTGAAACGGTACATTTATCATAATAGGACCGAAAACATTCAACTGGTTTTTACTTAAGTATCTGTTTGCATGATTAGTTAAGAATATTAGTGTTGTTAATAAATTTAAGTAGCGATATTAATGGTACTAATAGAATTGAATATTAGTATCGGCCTTTGACTATGTATGTCAAGGTACTTAGCCTTCGATACGTAAGACTAAAGGCTATTCATCGTTCAATAGTAAAGAAAATACAGAATTCTCAAAGTAATTTCTTTAAATCTATTTCATCCGTATTTCCTACATCTAATTAAAATTCAGACACCCTATAGAAGTGAGGTGATTAGGTCGTGATAGGTACTGAAGAAACCCTCGAATATGTTTAACAATAAATATTTATTAACCATATATTGCATGTGTACACCGATGGGTAGAACTCGCGGTTACAAATTCAACTACTGGTCGATGCGTTTTGTTGCGCGAAATAAGTTCGGACGATGATTGCTCGATATGTCGAAAACTTGGATTGATGATTGACTCGGACCGTTGCGACTGTAACGACTGTTTAGCGACTGACTTTCCCTCACGATGATGCTGCAAAGGAAAACTATGGTGGGGTGTGTCTAAGGATGCGAGATCATCGGATTCGTTGAGGAAAACCTTGGTTCGGAAAGTGAGGGAAATGAACGTCGTTGTTAATTGGCGAATTTTGTGTTAGTCGTTGGAAAAGGATGCTAACTGCCCGTGAGAGAAAGTTGCTAGCGGGAAACATCGTACACGAGAAAAAGTAGATTTCCCGTGTTTTCCCCTAGTAGGTGATAGACTGAGGAACTGTTAAGACAAAGGCTATTTGTTCCTTTGCAGGACTTTAGCTAAATAAATCCTAAGATTTTTGGCGGGTCCTTAGGCTAGCTGAGAATATTCTGTAAGAATGTATCGACATCTAGCAATCATCTTGTCCGAAGAGTTGGGTCTTTGTGTAGCGAGCCACGGGACAGAAACCGTTGGAAAGTTTACTGTCGAGTGCCGCTACAGAAACATACAGTCTGTATGATGATCACCATCGAACTACGTCGAGTATTGGAGATTAGGGCAGTACATGTTAAACTGAAACACTAACGACACAAACGTATGTAATTATGCCAGGCGCTATGTCTGTTTCATACCGTAACAAGGCTTGATAATTCGATAACGGTCGTACCACGGCGTCCTCTTTATTTGTGAACTGCCGAGGATTTTTCGTCATAAATGATATACATATTCTAGCAATACTTCTTTCGGTTGTATTCTTGGTTCCTTGCGTGTACACGTGATAAAGCAACGCTTATAACATTTTATGGTATTAAGAAATTCGAAGGTAGTGTTGCTTCACCACTGTAAAAATTGTACAATTCTTTTCTAGTTTTTTAAAGTTACTAACCGACACTGGTAAAATTCGATCGCTGCCGATTTTATAAAAGTGGAGATTTTAGACTTAATACTTTTTGCACTGTTGATAGGAGGTAAATGTGGTAGCAGAATTCTTCCTAGTCACATTGTGCGCGTACACATGCCCGGACAGCATTTTAATTAAAGAGCTTAATGCAACATGATCGATCGTCTAAAGCAGAGCCGTTTCAGTGATGCAGGTGTTTGCGCTATCCATTGTTTCGGTTGGTACAATACGTCTCCCCGCTATTACCTTTCAGTTTCGTAAATTATATCGCGTTATCGACGTGTGTTTTTCCATCCCTCGTTACACAATACAATTAACCTACATGCACAGCAACGAGCAGCAAATTTTATGGTATTTTGAACGAACATTAGTCGAAGATAATATTCATAATAAAATGTATCGGTGCATTGCATTTAAAGAGCAATTAGTTACCGACTACTGACTAGCTGAAGTATCGTTCTACGATAAATATTCTTCCTGTAAATTATTTTTTCGCTTTTACGTTCCAGGCTGGCGCACGTTCATTGTGCTAATTCGTTCGGCATGCACACTAAGTATGAATAGTTTTTCGAGTAACAGGAAAGTAACAACCCGCATTGTGTGCCGTATAAATTCTCTTCATTTTGTAATCTGCTTTACGCTAGTCCTTTCAATTTCAGCGATTTCACGCTTTTTATCGAGTCTGCTGGCAATTCTTGTATTAATCCTCGTGCTATGTTGCCCCTGTTCGAATCACTAAACATTATTCTGCATCGGCAATTTTACATTAGCCTGCATTCTTTAACAATTATAATAATAACTTCGTAAATAATATAATATATACCTAAACTTTCCATTCCTTTTATTTTTACGTTTCCCCGAAATTGGAAAAGTTATTTGGAATTTTAAGCACCTATCCGCGTATTCCCGATTTGCAACTTTGGAGATAATCCGAGAAGTTTTGGCTATCAATCTGCTTTCTTTTAGCCGTTTCATTCAGAAGATCATTTGATGTTGTCGAAAAGTGAAAATTAATCGTCTAGATGAATAACGATTAATGAACCGAGTTACAAAGTATTCAATTCCATTTACTGGATTCGCGATCGTTCGAATTCAACCCAACCCGTGTATAGGCATACGCTTTTGTAGAAGAAAACGTTGTTTTTACTGTAAATTTACGCGTAAGACCACCGGTAGATAGAAATGTCGCGAGCTGCACTCGAGACTGTGGTTAATATTTGCAGCGCGAACAATGCTCCCAGTGGCTGAATACTCGAACGTTCATTATTCCTGATACCTGGACTCAGTCCACTGGACTGACATATCTAGGTGGAGGGAACGGGGGAACCTTTGGTTACGCACTTCTTATCGTGACCTCCTTGCGTTGCTTGTCCGGCTGTTCTGATGGTAATTCCCTTTCTTTTCCATTTTCCCTTGTTTTTGTTCGATATAATTGCCAACCATGAGGTGTCTCGCTGTCTGACGTTGATTTCCGGGTCTCAATTCTGATAGTGAAATTGCTCATAACTTCATACCAATCTTGGAACACTCGAGTTTATTATTTCCTTTTTATTGTTATTTTGTTTTTTTATTGTTATTGTGATAATTGTTATCAATTTTGTTTACTGTACTGTTTTTACTATGTATTTGGAATTGTATCGTTTTATATTTATTTGTGGAAATGTCGCTTCGAAAATATCTTACCAAATTATATAAATTTTTAGAATTTTAGAATCAGTGAAACGTAATTATATCGACAAGTTGTTCATTGCACGGAGCCTATAATTTTCAACTAACCCATTTTCGACTAAAATAATCGAATTGATATTAACGTTCATCTAACTCGAATCCTGCGCGAGAGATAATTGCCTCTCCAATAGCAATCAATGAATGCCATTTCTAACCCCGACCTGCATTTTACTCCAATCACGCGAGGTAAGAAATAATCATTCGGTATTAATTGATTGCACAATTTAATTTTCAATTGGTTTCGTTTATAACTAGCAGATACTAACGTGTAAGCATTTCGAAAAAATATTACGCGAGTGAAGTGTGAAAATTTTAATATGAACGGCTAAATATTTCGATACAGCAACTGCCATGTTTACAATATCGTGTTTAATTTATTTTGCAATCGAAATTATTCGATACAAATATGAAACTCGTAAAAAGATAGAGAATTTTGATTCAAACAACACCTACCATATTTTCGCCAATTAACTTTTATACAGCGATTCAATTTATCATTTCAAATGGAACAATCGAAAAACATGAGAAGTGGAAAGGATGCATTGAATAAATTGATGGGAGTACCTATTTTGAATTACTAAACGATGTAACAATTCGAGAACAATCCGCAAAATCGAATTGTGTTCCTTGACAGTTCGTAATTTTTATTGATAAATCCGATGACGAATATTTCGTGACGTAGGAGAGCTAGTATAAATCGGAAGCAAAACGGATCATTTGCTGGATAGGCTGAAAGGAAAAGCGGGATAGAAGAACGAAGTATACAATTAACGAAATCCTCGTGTTCCAGAGTTGGTATTGATTTACGTGAGATGAAACGAAACGTGTATGTAAACGGGCAATCGTTGCGCCGTGCCACACAGTTACGCGTAGCTTGTACATATTTTACATAATTGCATCCATGTTACAAAATGCGTTGATTATTTGATCCTCGCACGAGAGACGCAGTTAATAATTATATCTGATTATAAATGATAGGTATTATTAAAACCATTAGTAATTAAAAGTAAACTTTTTGTTCTTCGATACATACCACCTTGAATTTTGCGTCTTTAATTCATAAAAATTTCGAGAATTATTAGAACTTCGGCAAAATGTGGCTGTAGTATTGTAGCTAAAAGACTCTGATTTTTAAGCCTACGATCACATCCTGACACTTTTTCTTAACCATATCCTGATATTTTGCTTCATGAGTTTTCTCGAATGAATAAACGTGGCTACATATTCTTAATTTTTTTATTTCGTTTACTTTTTCTTGTTATAACATGTAGAATGATTCTTTATGACGACAAATGGTTTTATTTGCAATTTAATTATAAGAACTTGACAATATGCTTGACAATTGAATAACATCTCATTTAAGTTTCGTTTAACTTGCTGAACGTTGTTTAAGTCGATATATGACAATGAAGATGCTTCATTACCAAGAGAAAACATAGTAAGTTTCTAGCTCACCACAATTCTCATAAGTGTCGATTCTTGTCTTGACGTTTGATCGTTCGCTATCGAATAGAATTTTACGCCTCGTGCAAAGAACTGCGCGATGAAGTTCCCTGCAATTAAAACAAAGCACGTGAACACATACAAACGGTATGACGCAAGTTTTATTACAGTCTGTGTTGACATAGCTCGCGTTAGAATATCGAGTATAGCATCTGCGTGGTTTAAACGTAGCGGTTCAACCGCCTCCTGCGAGTTTTCCATTCCAAAACGTCGAAATAGAAACATCGGTTGAAGACATCTAATCGATTGCAATTAAACGTTATCTGGTCGTTGTTAGTCACGATTGTTTTTTGGTAACTATAGCATCATTCGAGTCCCATGGAATTTCACAATTTTACCGTATACACGAGTAAATAAGTACATGATTATGACTCTGGAACGACTTAATTGTTAAATGGAATATGCTTATTTCTTGTCTCGTGTAGATCCTATAAATCGAACGAATTGGTTAATTTAGAAGATTGAAATATTTTGCCTGATTAAAATTAGTATAACGTACATTTCTATGAGTAAGTAATAGAGGTGTTTCCTTTCCCACGGTTACTATCAGTATCTGTAAAGTATAGTTCGCCACGTTACTTCGATAAGATGACATGGTTACACGTGAACCATTTAGAAGTAGGATGGTTCGAAGAAATTGTGTTCAAAACAGGCAGAACTGGTGTACTTTTTTTTTATCAAAATCAATTATTCTCTATGACTTTTTTATTTTTTACAATGTAATATGTCAAATGTTAATTAGAAATTAAATTTATTCAGACTTTTGCAAAAAGAAATAAGTATTATTTGTAGAACAGATTATGTTGCACTTGTCCTTGCTACACGTCATTCACTTCAATATCAATTTAACGATACTCGTACAACTCGTCACCATGTTTGAAGTCCTGTGGCGTCATATATCTGTACAAGGCTATAATTACTGTTTAGGACTACTCGAAGTACATCCACAATCCGTATAATAGAAGATTTCAGTCTTCATTTTAAGTATCATTATTCATAATCCTTCGATGGATAATTTTGCCTTCTCTTCCAAGTTTGCTTATGAGTAAATGATCATACTTATCGTCACAATAAAAAAATATATATTTTTTAATGTTGTAATTAGACTTTGTTCGTCGTGGTTTAATTCTAAACAACCAAAAATAGGCAAAAGTGGTTATTAATTTGTCAATATATTGCTTTTGACTGATAAGCATTGTTTCATTACTTCTTTGCTTTATTATAGAAATCGAATCTCAGTCTGAACTAGAAAATGCTGGGACCAGAACGTGATTAGAAATGAAGTTCATAATTGACATCCACTATGTGATTTAATCAATTTATTGCTTATCATCATGTCCTGAATTCTATTCTTGTATGTTTTACCACATAACGAAGCCTGTCATTCTTAAAATTAGAATGACTCATACTTTTGGTAAAAACTTGAGAATTTATTTCAACACTTGAGTGTCCAATGCCCTTTGTTAAATTTAAATTCGAGTAATCTTTTTAATTTGTCAAAATCAAGAACGAAAATATGGATTCTAAATCTCTAATTCTCGAAATTAATTTCTCCAGAGAATTCGTAATTCTAGATAGGTAGAGTGCATAATTCAATAAATATTTCTGTGTATATAAATTTTGCTATGGCACTTCTGTGTAAATTGTAACATTGATCTGAATAATTATGTAACGTTGCACTGAATTGTACAAATTGTGGAGTGTGAATCTCGCTTAAAGTTTGCATGCAACAAGTTCTGCAAATTCTGACAACGCAATCATCTCCTGAATCTGATTATCAACGTCTCAATATGAAAATATATCAACGCAACTTGCAAAATGGTGTGATTTCATGAAACTTCGTTTCATACCTGCTAACAAATAGATTTGAATAACGATTTAAATGTTCTTCAATTTAAAATAAAAATTAATTATTAATAATTTAAATATCTTCCAACTTTGACGTATTTATTTTTAACATCTGCATCCTTAGATTGGAAGTTATAGCTGACACGTATTGTAATGTAACTGTAACATTAAAAATTGTAACAAGATGAGGGTATTTGTAACGTGACAATATCTTTCAAAAACAGAACACGCTGATGCTCAAAGATCGTATTCTTCGCGTATATTTGAGATTTTCTCTTTAGGAAGAAATATCTTGGCTGTATGTACCTTCTATGAGCGCACAAAAAATTCAGAAATGGACATAATAGGAACTTCGCATTATAATATACCGCATTTTGGACTCCGAAATTATCGATGTTACATATTTCGCGTTACGTTTATTTGCAAACGTCGTTGAAACGACGAGGCGAAGATTGAATTTTTGTCAAAAGAAAATTCTTCTAGTCATTTGACACACTATATTAGCCTTTTTAACGACTTCGTACGAGCGGTTTTTCCGCAATTAATCGAAAAGTCATTTTTACAGCGGCTTGCTATAAGGATTAAGGAGTTAAGATTTTCAAGCATTCTGATAAGGCTAGATAATGTACTAAATAACGTATTATCAAAATTTCAAAAAAAATTATAAAAAAGCCTACGCAGCAAATACTTTGAAAGAAAAATACATGTTTTATTTTTATCTCGATCTTAGTGCAATCATTCAAATAGTTGCTAACTGTATACTGTACATACATACTTTATCTCATATAGCCTAAGAAAAAAGAGGAAATTTATTGAATGATAATCGCATAAAAGTGCTTAATCACAGATTCCATTTCCTTATCCATAAAGGCGTGGCAAATGCAACGTTTATTACTTGCTGATAATTTCTTCATCTTGTTTATTTCTCCAGATAAATGCATTACTTCTATTTCAATCCTCTTTTTGCTGTCTTTTTTCATCTTCTGTACAAACATTATATATATTCCACTACTCAAACATATTTTTAATTCCCCTTCGTATTTCTTACAAGCGCTTGCATTATTATTGATACCCAGAAATTGTACGACTCTCTCTGACTCTATTATATGAGGTAACAGATTCATCGCTATCATTAGCATAGAGGTCTCTGCGTTGCAATAATTAACGCTGCTTTCATCACGAATTAGTTTTGGAAGTAACCTTTGAAATCATACAAATAATTACAAACAGTATATAACGTAAATCTTTTATCTCTTTTCAAATTCACTGGTTAATGCATTTGTGAAATTCCAACCAAATCTCAACCAAGCTAACTTATAGATATTTCATCACTTGGCTTTATCATCCCTATCACTAATAAGCGTACAAACATCATGCCGTTAAAGGCTTGCAGGGCAGATAGCATTTATTTTTGTCGAAATGTAGAAAGTAAAGATATACCGATCATCTCAGCACGATATCGGAAAACAGAAAATTATTGTGCGTTGCTTCAAAAACGTGAACGATTCGTTAAGATCGAAAAATTATTACATTTTCAGCTCTTTGTGTGCGTGTAGTATAATGTATGCTCTTTGTATAGCAAAAGAATTCTCGTATTTGCATATTTCTAGTCACAGTTTGATTTTCTTTACTTTTGTAACAATTTGATTCATGTGCAAAATAATCGATAAAATAATAATCGATAAAAACTTGGTGTAAAACTTGAATAACAACCGCGATTCAATCAAGCTGGGATCTCAATCGACGATATCACTGATCTCTTTCCACGTACCTTATAATTTCGCATGTAACGCGAGGCAAGTGTCATGCGATCGTATCAATATACCATGTTCATTTCCTTCGCTTTTATTTCTCAAATGATACACGCGAACGTTTTTAATGAATTACATGCAACATCTTTCCGTAAAGGCAAACCTTTCATTTACGATCGTTACTTTATAATCTTTTATGCTTCATTAGAGTACTCTGTATCAGGATTGAAAAATATATTTTCTCTGTGTAAAGTAGTTACAAACTTTGTATCACAGGTCTATGATACGCGTTATATGAAAGATAATATGTGATATATGATATATGAAAGATAAAACTTCTTGACGAAGAAAATTCTGATGTCAATTTTGACTCTTTGTGAATTTCATATGTTTTTTCTCGTTTCAATATATTTACCGCTACTACACTATTTTGATACATAAATGCATCTATCAAAAGTTTATGTAAAGTTTCATCGACGACGACTCGAATCCTTCGGCCTATCACAAGCAATATTCGCGTTGTTATGATAAATCATGAAAATAAATGAAAATTGAAACATAGAAAATATCAATACCATCGTCGCGTCATTTCTACAAAAAGACGACAATTTTAAAATTCAAACAAATGTCTTTAAGCTCTACGATAACGAGAGTGGTGTTCGGTTAAGAAGCATATATTAATAGGACATACAAAGAAGCATATGCAAATGCACAGTCAACGTCGAAGTGGTCAACGTCGTGTCTGTTTCGTTCCCCTCTAATTTTCCCCCAAGAAACGCCAAACAAACGCTGCTCCCTGTTCAAACTATCTTCGTAACTTGTGTGAACACAGCCTTGGAAGCCCGATTCTTTACCATAATAAAAGAAAAATGTGTTAATCGTGGCTATTCAAGAAGGATTTGCAAGACAAGAAGAGCTCTAAGTTCGACTTATGACGTACGACCCTGAGATCCCGAACCTTCTCCGTGTCAGTTCTAAAGTATCGAGTATTCAAGGTGAAATAAACGTATAAACAGGCCGTATTGGAAGAAAAAAAGGAAACTTTGGTCGCGCAAGTCCACATACATATGCAAGTCAAACGATGCATTATTCCTTGACCTGACCTAACGGAGGCTCCTTTCATATTCATTAGGAGAATTTGGACCGCGAAAAGCGCCCGCATACTCTCGCTATCCTTTTTCCTTATTTACAAATCATTAAGACATATAATACCAATTTTATATTAAAGTGATAAAAAATATATCTTGTTCGTATAGTAAAATGGATAAGCGGCGCAAGGAGCAAATACTGAAATATACAAACGAAGAAGCGGAAGAAATTTAACATTAGGATGATTTAAAAAGTAGAATGTTCTTAAATTAAAGAATGGAAACGGAAAGTTATTTAAATGCCTTACTTCCTCCTTCTCCTCGCTGTCTAAAACCGAGGTTACCGAACACTGCACCGGGACCAAAAAACAGTTTATCGCGAACAGAATCGACTTAAAAAAATGTCAGCGGAGGCTGGAAAGACAAATGCATAACGCGTGTGCATCGATTAGCATTTAGACAGTGTGCATCGAAAGCTTTTCGGTATCAGTCGCATATCTGAAAGGGTCCTATGAATAATATGCAACGATGCGACACCAAACTGCTTCGACACATGCATCAACGAACGAACTTTTGTTTATTCCTCTCGTTTAAGTTTCCTCATAAAAAAACGATCGTGGAAACATTTTGAATTCAAAGTCTATTCGAATCTCGTACATCGAACTTTCGATAATTTTCAGGAATACGGAATAATATTTCATCGACCACTGCATCCACGAAAGGATTGGATTTCGTCTCACGATCATTTTATCGCTATAAGATACCGACTTTATACATTTTAAACGTTGGAGAATTTTTTTCCCCAAAATGATGGCACGATCGCGCGATGCGCCTTTGCCAGAACAGAACTGTGAACGTTGACGCGTCTTTTTGTATTATGCGAAACAAAAAGAAAACATACGATCTGTTTGGAGTAGGTAAAGAATTGACTTTTAGATGAAAGAACTTTGAACGGCATGAAGCCAGGTCGAAAGGTGAATCTTTCCTTTTTCTCCTCTTCCACCTTGTCCCCTCCTTTCTTTCCCTTATATGGGAAAACTTATGGTAAGATAAAAACCTATTTGTAGTCTTTTGTCAAGACGATACGTGGCCATAATAACAGCTCATTGAATAATTTGTATAGAAGTATGGTAATGCATGACGACGGACTTTCGAATCAATTGACGGGCGAAAGCTATTTCTCTATTGACTCGGGCCGAATAAATTTTTACGTTTTCAAAACAATTCTCTGTTTTCAAAACAATAATCTGTTTTACAGTTGAAGTGGATAATTATTTCATGAACGAATTATTCCACGAAGCATTGTAAGTTGAGACAGTCGTCTCTTTTTTAACGAGTTAATAGTTCAACTCATTATGAACTTTCATGACAAATTCTTGAATTACTTTTATATTCACGAAGCTGCTGTTTCATTAATTCCACTTTAATCCCTTCATAGTTTGTATCATTACATTTTCAGAAACTATTCAACATTTACAACGTTTAAGCTACTTTTGTAGTAGCAGTTATAGATAAACTTTCCTTTCCTTTAACTGTCGACTAAATTACGTCATAATGCACGATAGAACAAATTTTAAACTATCGAATTTGGAATGGCATATGACAAAAAAAAAAAAAAAAAGGAAAAAAAGAAAACAAGGCGTTTCAATACGAATTCAATTTACCCTTCTGTATCAGTACAGTGGAGTAAATTGAATTGAATTGAATTGAATTGAATTGAGATATCCCTGAGTCGGTTCATCCCGGAGTCGGGCGGTTTTTACGTGGATAAAAACAACAAACGAAATATACACGGAACACGTGAGAGAGTTTACGAGGGTTTACATAATCTCGGCAATTTCTATGGAATGACAAGGCTTTTATAAAGTCTCAATTCACCGTAAAATCTTGACATCCTTTCTATCAGGTGTGAGCAATTTGAAAACCGAATATGCCGTTTTCTTTCTCTTCCCCCAAGAGAACCGCAATTGATCATAATTTCGATTGCATAAGTACACCATCCCCACCATAGGTCCCTTTTCCCTAGATTTTTTTTCTTCCCTCTTTCGCGCCCGCGCGGTTCCACGGCCAAGCGGCGCCATGTTACTTGCATTGTTCACGACATACGGAATACTTATGTAAACGTGTATAACAATACTAAGTTACATACTAATGATACGCTGCTTACCAGTCGGTCGCATCCTGCTTCGAGTCGACTCAAACTTGCGAAGGAACGTCAACGTGGCACGACTCACATGTATTTCTTTGGTAGTAGCTATTCGATCGATCGAGCTCACCTATGAAATCATTAAAATCGATGCGTTAATTGATCGTGTATTCAAAAGGAGATTTTGGATGAAACACGATCGAATAATCGCTTCTTCCCCACAAAGATTGCATGCATCCGAATTGGTTGCTGAAATGCAACTTTGCAATTACATTTCGATGTTTAATACTTTCGATTTCGATAATTAATATCCTTTTTAATCGTGTAAGACTTACTAATATAAATTTAAATCAGACATGTGATCCTCGCGAGTTCGTTCACGCGACCACGATGTACTGGAACGTACTTTTAACTGTGTACTGTACCTTTTTACGAAGGTATAATACGTACATAGTTGAATTAACCATCGAAACATCGTTATACGATAATTTAAAATTTGTCATATTTAATCAGCAGATTCAAAATTCCCTTGATCCAAGTTTGGAAAGCGATATAACCTTTTTCGCGCGATATAACGGAATAATCGCGAGTTTCCTCCCGGACGAAAATTACTCGCATCCGACTCGGTCGCTGAAACGTCGCGTTGCAACGCGGTATCTACCGATACTCGTCCCGGTAAATATTTTCCCATCTTAACGACGTGTACGACTCTTTTTTCCCCTTGTAGACGCTCGTTTTCACAACAATTGTTGCAAAAGACGTTGCTTGATGAATTTTCAATTGGAAGAGGTTGCTCGCGTTTTCTGATGCGCTGATGCATTAATGCACGCCATGCTTTTGAAATCATCGGGATCTGTCTACAGGGCCTTCGTGAATTTTCTTAGCTCTATCTCCAACACGATCGTGTCTCCTGTATAATGTTATCATGATGGAACTTCACGTAATAAAACATAAAATTCCGACCAACCTTCAATCGTCGATAGAAAAGTATAATATAAATACGTATAAAATATTGGGTTGTTCGGAAAATGCGTAGCATTTCTGATAGTCGATATACTTTGTTGCGTAGTTGGTGAGATTAAAAGGGGATTATTTATTACGAACCTGTACCCGTTTCTGGTTGAACTAATAAGTAACAATAGGTCACTAAAAAAATTATGGATATATTATTTCACAGAACGTTAACTCTAAAGATAAAAACCTTATAATTTTAATGATCTGTTTGTTTCAGAACGATAGTAATCACGATGACGAGGGCGAGGTATTTTTTTGGGATCCGCCGTCCACGAAAAATCGAAATTCAAAAAGTCGGAATCACGTGCGACAATTGCAAGAACAACTGGCTCAAGCCACCCTGAAAATACGAGATTTAGAAATCGAACTTAAACGCATTCAGAAGGTAAGATATGAAAAATCCTCTATTGTGTACAAACAAATATTTTGAACTAAGTTTCTTTTCTGAAAAATGATAACTTAATAGATTCAAAACTGATCGGCACTCGTTGCATATATAATATTTCAATTGCACCGTGTACCTAATAATCGCATTGTCTTCTTTGTCCCACTAAACATAAACGGGATAATTACCGTTGCAATTGTTTTCAGATAATTGCGTTTAATTTTAACTCTGTAGCGACGCCCGTTTCGCGCATATACACACGTGATAACATATGTCATTACGCGTTATCTTCAATCAATATCATATCATTGTCACCTTATTAGTTAAGATATCCACGTAATACACTTAATTCACTATTACCGTTTTCTGAACTGCGCAATATGAATGTTAATACGTTGTCGACAGTTCGAATACATCTATCTCTTTCTATAGCATTCCCCGTAATATTTCATTTAAATATTTCATGTTAAGAAATTTTGTTTTATGATACATGGAATACTTCACCTATTAAGTAAAACCTATTAGTTAATACTAAATAACCTGTTACAATTGTTAACTCCAGGGTAACAATTCCTCTTTGAAAGATGAACTCACCGATGGCCATCAAAAAGCGGAATTCTTAAGAGCAAAGCAAGATATGGTGAACCGTATAATACAAATGGAAGAAAAGGTAGGTATATATATATATATCTTAGTAATTCCTCGTAAAAGTAAAACGAAGAAATAACTTATTTCGAAAAATCTGTACCCAAGGAAGCTAGATTTTTTTTTTACTTAGAGGATATATTTCGACCTTCGAGTTTGTTAGCATGATTAAGAAACATCCCTAATGAATCACTGTGCTTAATTGGACGAATTTAAGATTACTAACATGTTAGTGCAACAAATATATGATTATGAAAATAAGAAGTTTCATTCTGAATAAAACGAAACGCGATGTAATTCTTCGAGTTACTTAATTTTAAACGACGCGGTGTATTTGAAGACCTCAGTCTGATCAAATGAAGCAAATGATCAAGCACAAAGATACTTATTTTTTTCAACTGTTAATATTGTAGTTAATACTAAAGTTAAACGCTAAATGTACCTATTCATAGTTTTTGTGAAATAAAATCTAACACACTTTTACGCTGTGAAGATCTCCTTAATGAAAATAATACATTTCTTTTTTTAACTAGTTAATTCAGTCTTTCGAAGACTTAAATATTTTTGTATTATTCTCCTAAAATAAAGAGAGGCGTTCTTCAGTTTAAAGTTTCACAAAACATTTGAAAAATTTGCTTTACAGTATTAAAACATTTTATGATGAACGATACACAGTAAAAGCAAAACTATGTTAATCAGAGCCGGGAAACCGAGAAAAACACGAGACGCATGCAATCGGATGAAATAGCGTTGATCAACGATTTCCGTACGGTGCTGTCCAAATTGAACTCCCTCGAGAAGCTGGATTTAGTTCGTGGCGCGCTAAAAGCGCTGGAAACTGAGAACGAGAAATATAGCGAGGCTAATAAACAAGAAAAGTCTGACTTCGATGAGAAGTTTAAGAGGCCCAACAGCGTCAGCCACGAGACCGCCGCGTTGAAGCCTAATTTCGACGTGAGTTCGGAGAACCACATGCGAGATGAGTTTATCAAGGTATCAAGCAACAAAGAATCGGAATTGTACAAGAAAATCGAGGAACTTCAGGAAGAAAATAAAAGATTATTCGCCAGTGTAGAAGAATTGGATCAGCAGCATGAACAATCGATAGGTAAGCATGTCTTTAACCCTTTCTATCTGATAATGCTAGTACTTTCTTCTATTTTCTTAAAAACTTGATATAAAATAAATGATTGGTCTTTTTCATTTTCCTTTTAACCCTTAGAAAAACTACTGTCCCTCAAGGAAGAGGTCGAAAAAAAACATCAGTGCCTTCAAAACGCTTACGAACAGCTTTACGTAGACTACAACCAGGCTCAAGATAAAGTCGTCCAACTGGAAGGTAAACTCGTGGAATTCAGCACGCTGATACGAGCAGAAACTGTCGACCATACCGTACAAACTAACAGTTTAGAGAGCGTAGATAAACATATCCAAACAAATGACCTAGAAATGGAAGAAAACGAATCGACCGACGAGCAGTATGAGGGAAATGTGGTCGACGAATTAACCAAGAGGGTCAAGAATATTTTGAAGAGTTCCTTTGTAGAAATAGAACCGGATGAGTCGATTTTCGAGGCTCTGGCGAAGCAGTACATTGACGTGAAATGGACGAAAGACGTGGTGGAATCGGAAACTGAATGGTTGCACGAAGAGGTGAAGCGTCTTCAAGTAGAAAATTCCGCGTTGCGCAAGAAAAACTCGTTAAGAAAGAAAAATGCGATGTTACGAAGTACTTGTCCAAACGAAACACGATTAAAGAATCAAGGCCAGTCGCCACCTGCATCTCGAACGAGAAAATCAGCAAAATTAGAAAATATTCCAGAAGATATCGAGGACACGTTTAATACAATGGAAAATCTGAATCGGAAATTGCATACGACATTGGATGAGAATGACAAGTTACGAAAGAAGATCGATTTATTGGAGAACACGGAGAAAGAAACGCAGGAACAGCTGAGAATATCATTGGAGAAATGCAAGTATTTAGATGAGAACATCAAATTAGTCGAGGAGCTGAAATTCGATCTTGAGAACGTGAGACGAGAATTGAAAACGTCCGTTTCCAATGGAAAACAATTAGAAAACAGTTTGGCGATTCTGCGAGGTATGACAGACGAAATTCAGAAGGAAAACGAGGAAGTGTCTCGAAGAAATGAACAGTTAGAAATAGAGATCTCGCAGTGGCGTGAAAGTAATTCAGAGACAGGGAATAACGATACGTTAAAAGATCTTCAGGAACAATTAGCCAAAGCTAATCGCGAGAAAGATGACTTAGACTACGACATATTAAACATGAGAAAAGAATTGGACGAAGCGTTCAACCAAATAGAGTTGAAAGAAAGTTACATAGCGAAGATGAGTCAAGAGAACGAAAGTTTAACGAAAGAAAAGATTTCCTGGTTGGAACAGTTAACTGCCATTCAAGACGAGTCCAACGATAAATTAGACTTGGTAAACACGGAAAAATCTTTGTTAGAGCAAGAACAGACGGAATTGAAAGAAAAAGTAGCGAATAATGAAAAAGTGATAAATGAAATTAGGGAACGATTACGAGAATCGGAAGAAAGGTACGTAGAATTAAACGGTGAATTTTTGTCGATGAAGAAAACGACCGAGAAGCTTCAATTGGAAAAAGAAAATTTGCAAAACGAAATAAAGAAACGCGAAGAATTAAAGAGTGAATTAGAGCTTAGCGAGTTAACTGAAAAATTTTGTTCCATGCAGAACGATTATGCTCAAATGGAGAATAAAATAGAAACATTACGTTTGAAAGAGAGGGAATTGATAAAATTACAAGAGAGTTTCGCCACCGTTGCTGAAGAAAATGAAACTTTAAAAACGAGATACGAAGTAGCCAGGGATAGCTGTATCAAGTTGGAGCATAATATTGCATATCTACAAGCGGAGAAAAAAGAGTTATTAAATCGTATAAATGAAAATGTCTATGATAAGGAAAAGCAACAAATTACAGCCATTTTAGAGGAAAAGATACGAGAAAATGATACTTTGAAGGATGACAACAGTAAATTAATGGCAGAAATCATCAATTCGCAAAAGAAATTACAAAAGGCAATTGACGAAAATACAGAATCAGCTGATATGGCCAAAGAAACGATAGAAAGTCTATCTCATCTTATTAGAGAAAAAGACGAAGAGATTAATAACCTGAAAAGCGCACTCTATCTTGCAAAGACTGATACAGAAACACTCGATTTTGCGACTATAAAGAACGAAAGGGACGAACTTGTGAAACTTGTAACCATCAAACACAATGAAAATGTGCAATATCATGACGAAATTCAAAGGTTGACGCACCTCTTGAACGAACAAACATCGCGAGGTCAGAACTTGCTAACAGAGAAAGACTTAAATGTCTCTGAATTAAAGGACATAGCTACTCTGCAGCATGAACTGCGGGCAGTCGAACAACGTTTAAGAAATGCCGAAGAATCGAACAGCAAAGACACTTGCGGGATCGTCGAACACTCAACGCAAACAACGGAAATTGCGATTCTTAATGAGAAATGTAACGCGTTGGAAGCAGCTCTAATTCAAGAGCAATCGAACAATAGAATGCTACAGAATCAACTTAGCGAAAGCCAAGGCAAAGAAGCGAACGCCGCAAAGGAGTTAGAAAGGCTACGAGCACATTTGGTTGAAATGGAATCAAGCTATACGGAAGACGCCTTACTTGCGGAGGAAACGCGAAAAGAATTAGAAGTGAAATTACAGCAGGCTGAAGAAAAAATGAAGAGCAGTTCAAACGCGTATACGTCCGCGAGTATAAGAGCAAATCAGCAAGTGGAAACGTTACAACAACAAATGGCGTTGATTGTTCAACAAAGGGATGATATACAAAATAAGTTAGCTATCGCTGAAGATAAGATCTTATCACAGACTACGTCCTTAACTAATTTACAGATAGTCTTGGAACAATTCCAACGAGGTAACTTAAAATATTTCATAATCTCTGTACACAACGTGTCTTATACGAAATTATCGATTATTATTGTTGTTGTTGTTGTTGTTGTTGCCATTATTATTATTAATTTTATTTAATTATTAATTTTATAATTAATAATTTTCATTTACAATTTTTAGATAAGGAAAAAGATATCATAGCGGCAACTGAGAGAATTCAATCTAAACTAATCGAATCCCATAAAAGACAAGAAGAATTGGCCAATGATGTCACAATTCTTAAGGTATACTTATATAATTGTATGTTTATACATAAATATTAAAAAATTGCTTATCTAATAGTTAATAGGGAAATATATAATTTTTTTAATAATTGTTAATAGGAACAATTAGCTGAAGCTAAAGAATGCTTACAAGCAGCATCCAGATTAAGCGAACAACTCGATAAAAAAACAGAACGAATCGAACAGCTAAACCAAGAAGGTACTCGATTCTATTATTACTACAAAATATTACCTTTGCCTGCATCTTGTTTCTTTTATATTTTGCATGATTAGAATTTTTTTCAATTAATTCTTCAATCATTATTTATCGATAGCAAATTTACACAATTTTTATACGTTCATAAAGAAAATTCATATTTCCAAATTCACAAAATATCAATACATACATTCAACGCAATTAATTTTGAGATATGTTAGATAATATAGTTTTCAAAAATTATTGTTAAATGTGAGGAAATAATATGCACATGTGCTTCTTTGGTGTGGATTATAAATATTCGGGATTTTTACATGTGGTTTTTAATGTAATTTACAAAATAAAGTTTCAAGTATCAAGAAACTCAATGTATTATAATTAAATATCTAAATTTCTTAGGTAGAATAAAGCTTGGTATTATTTAATTATTAAAATTTACAATATATATTGCTATGTAACATCAATGCTAAATATTGAGAATAAATTGAAGTATTGAGAATAATTCCCTAATTTTCATATTAATTTTTTTATATGAAGTATTTTATTTTTATTTACACTTTAAAATATGCTTACATTTAAATTTTTTAGATGAATTAATCTCATATAATTTAGATTTTACGAACTGTATTGTACCTAGATTAAATTTACAAATATTTTCTAGCATGTTCTAACTTTTTACTAATATGCAAAATAATAAATATATAATCGCACAAATTGTGTATCATTACTGACCATATGCAATGAAGAATACAAAAAGTGTTAATATTGGACTAAAGTATCGGTATAATGCATTTGATCAACAATATGTATATTGATCCTTAAAATCCCGTTTCAACATAAAGTAGAAAAGCACATGCGATTTTTTTTATGCATAAGAATTTGGTGCTATAATAGCTTGCCTATACACAAAATATCACACATGTTCTAATTATAATTTATGCACTGGTGAAATGGTTAAATCCCACTCTATTATCATCAGTTTGAATGTGACCTGTGACTAATCTGCAAAAAGCAAACACGTAAACAATCCGGTGATGTAGTCAAATATCAGCTGGTAATTCTGGGATTTTGACAATAGCCCAGGATTCTTGCTGGTATCCGGCTACGAACTGGACGATCGCCTTAGCGCACTAAATCACATCTTCGTTGGCTCATGCATTGCCACTGGTGCTGGTACCTTCTCCTGTTTTTCTACTTATAAATTCCTATATACTAACATATAAAATATTGTTAGATAGCAAGGGCACAAAAATAAAAAAATTTGTTGTATGATTTCTTTTCATTTATGTGTAAATTATATTTTCTAATCTAATTTATGATATAATTTTTTGTTTATATCATCGAGGACTATATCAATATTGTTAAACACTCTTTTTATATATACATTACATCCACATTCGATAGTTAATTTATTTTTTCAATTTATACAACTGGAATGTTGGTGCACACATAGTATGAGAGTTGTATAATATTGTAATCTCTTAATTCTTAAGAACAATACTGATGACCATGAATTTACAATACTACTGCAACCATCACACTAAGTAATAGTAGTAATGTATGATGATATATGTATTTTTATAACTGTAATCTGTAACTATAATCTGTAAGCTATAACTATAATCTGTAAACGAAATACAAGTGAACTACGTATTGTAGCTTGAAAGAATAGCCTCTGTAGCTTGAAAGTTAAGTTTAGCATTCAAATACATCACAAATAAATTAAGACATTTAGTCATACATGTACATATGTTGAAATAATACGTAATACATAAACAGATCTATATAAACATAAAGTTTGGTAGCGTCAGTGTGGGTAATCTCATGCGGTAACTGTGAGCGTGTGAATTGTAAAAGCTCATATTACCTCGTGGGGTTTCCCACCCGTTACCATTATCCTACAAGGATGAAAAAATGTAGTTAAAGGTTTTCACTATCTATGACCTACATATTTTTATTTTACCTTTAATCATTAATACTACTAGAATTGTAATTTATTTAATTTTTGTCAAAGTAAATTGCAAGAGGTAAAATTAATGTAGCCATTGCAAATTATATTAATTTGTAAAATAAAGTACACGATCATTTATTTATAAAGAATTATAATGAAATCATATTAGAATAGCTATTGTACTGTAATGTAATGTATTGTAACATACTAAAGTACTTATTATATTAATATAGCTTTCTTACTTCTAGTGGCATGCGTCATAGTTTGCTAGTATGGCATGATAAATGAAGAATGCAGCATGAGCAACTAAGACATGGGTGTGAGTATTACATCAGGTACTGGTGTGATATTCAGACAACCAGTACTTGTGTTATACTTACGCTCATGTCTTTTCAACCTCCAAATCCGCCAACTTTACAACGCTGGAATGCACATGACTAGAAATGAAACATCCAACATGCTAAACTTTTCCTTAAGCAGTTAATAATTCTACTGAAATTACATTTTTAAACATATAATTGATTCAAAATATTGTAAAAATTATTTTATGATATTTAATGATCTCTTTTCTGTTACTCCCTTTCATGATTAACTCAGAATATTATAATGATTATTTTCTGACATTTAATGATCCTTTTTCTATTACTCCCTTTCTTACATGGTTTGTCATATATTTCTAGTGGACCGGTTAACAAATCTTGTAAACACTGCTGATCACAGGATAGAAGAGGCAAAGCAAAGTGGAGAGGGAAAAATTGATAAGTTAGTATTTATTTCATACATCTATGAATATTTTTTGTAAAGAAAATTAGAATTTTAAACTTTAGTTATGTTTATAAATTTAAATTTATCTATTGTTTTGTATAAAATTATCGTAAAAAAGATTTTCTTTAAATAAAACATTCACTTTTTTCAGGACTCTCATTAAAAACCTCCTATTGGGTTACCTGTCCTCGTCGGCAGCAGATAAATCTTCGGTGCTTAGAGTGTTTTCCACAATTTTGGATTTCAATGAAACAGAGAAGGATAAAGCAGGGTTGAGTAATACAGTCGGGCAAAATAGCTGGTTTTCTCGTTTAACTGGTGGATCTACCGATCCTAATAAGGTAAATTAATTTTTCTTTTAAAACAGGTTTTGCACTACACAATACAAGATTACTCATTAACAAATACATCAAATAAGTTTAATATTGTTCTCCATTCCACAATACATATATTCGCGGGTCTTATAAATTACTGTTGCGAGATATCGAGATACTGAATTATTTGACGCTGGTTATACATACACGGTGACATCGACCATACCATAGAAAAAATTTCCTCTCTGATCATACACACACTTGCGTATAAATATACATAATTAAATAAATATTTTTATAAAAAATATGAAATATGATATAGAAATGAAATAATTATGTTATTTAGGATCAAGAAGCGTCTTTGTCAGCAGCATTTATTAGATTTCTAGAAAACGAATCGAAACCTAAGCCACAGTTACCAGCATTACCAATTCAAACATCGGTAAGGACAGTATTTCTTTGTTTCTTGTTTACACATATATGTGATGTTTTCCATTGGACTATTTTTTTTCCTAGACATTACCACGACCTGGTCATAGTAGGCAACATTCTACGTCATCAACACAATCTACTTCGTTACTTTCCAATGTAAATTTACCAACATTCCCGGATTTTATCCCAGCCAGAAATACAGGATCTATTTTGAAAGAAGTATTGAAGGACAGCTGATATTAATAATTCTGGTATATTTTATGCTTTGTAAATTCTAAGACTGTAGCAGAAAGCAATGTTTAAAGAAGACATTTGTTTACCAAGTTCCACTTAATAAAAGTAAAGAAAAGAAATGATTATTGCTAGATTGCGGATTGTTATGCATTTATGGCAAATTTAAAGATGCAAGAATGCATAGAATGAACATATATAAAATATTCAAAATACAATGCTTATTATTAAATTTAGGTCAAACAAACCTCTACATAGATCCTAGCCTTTTAGTTATGCTCATTAAAATGTGAATTTGCATAAATATCCGCAGTCTAATTACAAGATTAATTCTATTATTCTTTTATAAACGTTATTTTTAATAAATTTATCAATTAATTGTTAGTTACGATAATGCACTATTTCTTTAAAAATGATATGTAGTAATTCATGGTGCTTGCAACAGAAATGTTTAATGTGAATTAAAGAATTTAATTTTTCTGTTTCTTGACAATAATTAAGAAATGTAAATTGGTAAAGATATGTCATAATTAATGTAAAGCGAAAATTTTTTCAATTCAGAATAATCCGTAATTACACCGTTTCATCAAAAATATTAAGACAAAAAATTTTTTATCTCAAATTGTACAACGAATGAAATAGTAAATAGAATATATTTGCATTATTGGACTTGTTCATACCTGTTTTATGTTATTTGCAAAGATTATATTAAATTTGATCTAATCTAATTTAGAACTTAACAGGCACTAACTACAAGTTTTATTTATATCTTTATAATCTTAAACATTATAATGCTCTGAGATAAAATATTTAAGCTACTTCAGTCAATTTACATTAATTGTATATAAACTATGTATATTTAAAAAAACAAAGTGGTGGGCTAGCAATAAATAATAAATTATAAATTAATATTACATATAATATATATGATATTGTAATTGTATTGGCTAAAACTTTTAGTAAGAGTTACAAATATACAATCTTTGTATATTACTTCTATTAGATTTTACAGTTTATTTATATTGAAATATTTTAAATATGGACACATTAACATCTAAATGTAGCATAAAAATTATTGTTGCATTTTGTAATTTATTTTTCAATACTTTTTTTTATTAAATTTCATCTATATTACATATGTATAGAATATGAGTTTATAAAAGTTGTATTTTAATGGTTATTGTTCGATAATCTTCAATTACTATACATAATTTTTACAATTTAATAGCAGCTGAAACCTTTTTACAATTATGTATGTAGAACAAATTATTTTAACAATAATATTCTAATGTTAATATCTATAAGTTAATAGTGCAATTTAAAGTAATCCTCTCATATTTTTGAATAGCTAAAATAAATAACAATAACTTGAAAACTAATACTTTAATTTTCATATGTTTTACATAGACATTTTACAGATTAACAATCTAGAAAGCAAGGATTAAATATGAAGGATATAGATAAGTTTATATATATATATATATATATATATATAGAAAGAGACTCAAAATTATATTTTATCGAACATTTTATTTAAAAAAAAAAATCTTAACTTATAGTACAAAAATCAAATTACATGACAAAATGCGCTTTGCCATGTATAAAAACGGAACAGAACACAAACAGAAAAATATGTATTAATAATTTAACACATTTTTTAGGCTTTATTTTTCTTTCTTCTCGTCCTCCTCTTTCTGCTTTTTCTCTTCCTGCTTCTTCTCTTCCTGCTTCTTCTCTTCCTGCTTCTTCTCTTCCTGCTTCTTCTCTTCCTCCTTCATCTCCTTTTCTTCTGCTTTCCTTAACGCTGGTTTACCCGTCTGCTCAATAGTAACAGTTCTTTCGCTTTGGATCTTCGGTTCGTCCTTTCTAGGCGCAGTGATATTGAGTACACCATCAGACGACAGACTAGATGTTACTTGATCGATATCGCATTGCTCAGGAATCAAATATTTCCTGGTAAACTGTCTCGAGATCCAACCATGCTCGTCTTCTTTCTCTTCGTGCTTTCCCTCGACGATCACAGAATTGCCAACGATTTTGACGTTGATTTCTTCCGGTTTAAATTGCTGAACATCTAAAATTACCTGGAACTTGTCCTTATCCGCTTTTACCGTAGATGTACCTCCTCCCCCGCCTTTTCGCAGGAGTTCACCCCATGGTCTATAGTACATCAGTGGGCTTCTCAATCTTCGATCTCGAATGGGTAAGATGTATTGATCGAGGATGCTTGGATTCAATAATTGCTCAGGATACAACCCCATACCAAAATTCTGATCGAAGAGTTGATGTGGACGGTCCAGTTCTTCCCACCAGTTGGAGAACAGCAACGGTATCAGAGACATTTTGACTGAATTACTTGGTAGCTATATACGTTAAATAACGTATTCAGTTACAGATTTCTTCACAGGAATTCACTTTTGACGTTCACAGTTCAAATGTTTGTAGTATACTGTTTCTATGGCTCGCGACGCGCGTATTTATAGCTGTCCTCTGCCAGCTGTACATGGCGGATGGAGTATCCAGAACATTCGAGATTCAAAGTTAGGAAGTTTTGAGAAAATTCTCTATTCTACTTATATACAAAGATACTTTTACATATAGATATTGTTCCTAGGTATCTATAGAATAATTTTATACATATAGTAAGTACAAATATGATAATTAAAAGGATCTTTTATCTATAGCCGTACACCTGGCGAAAGTTAGTATTTTTGTTTATACAAAAGTAAAATATATGTCTGAAAGATTTTACTTCAGAAGGAAATGCTATTTGATTATTTTATTATTATAATCTTCCTAGCTACATAAGAATTTATGAATATCACAATTGGAATGCATGAATTTTATAGTATTTCAATCGCATTCCAATGAAACTTTACATTTATAAAATATTTTCTAAAAATCAATCAGTTTATCAGATTTTTAACTTTATCATCATCAGTATCAATCGCAAATAATGCAGATAATAAATATATATTGTCGTACTTATTGATTTTTCAATAAATTACATGATTCTATGGAAACATCCAGATACATATTATCCAAATGCAATTAGCGGCATTTCTATACACTAATCAGTGTAATTTTGGTCTTATGACTCATATATAAATGCAATTGTGTGCCAAAATCTACGATGCTTTAATAAGAATTGGTCATCGCAGGCGACTATCTATTAATAGTACAATGATTTTATAAAAAGTGTTATTCTAGATTTATCTATCAACAATTGTATCGATCATTTAGCGTGTATTTGTAAAGGTTTATAAAATTTCTAAATGTATACATATGTATATGTATATATATGTGTATATATGTATATATATGTGTGTATATATATATATACAGGGTGGTTGGTAACTGGTGGTACAAGCGGAAAGGGGGTGATTCTACGCTGAAAAAGAAGTCGAAAATATAGAATAAAAATTTTTTCTTTTTAATTTTTTTCTTTTAATTTTCCCATTGAGACAACGATCTACAGTGAGATCCGTTATACCGAGACGTGATAAAGCGCACGCGTACCGAGCGAAAATTCAAAGTCAATTTTCTTGAAAACAAAGCCTCGAAAACAAAGTCTCGAAAACAAATACTTCTTTTTTCGCGTAGAACCACCCCCTTGCCGCTTGTAACCACCAGTTACCAATGACCCTGTATATATACTTAAATAGAATGTTGAAAAGATGTAAAATGTTTTAGGAAAAAAATAATAAATGTTTCAAGAACTTATCGAAATCCATTAATTACATTTTAAAAATATTAAACATGGTATTATATTTTAAATATATATATTTATATATTGATATTTATATATTTATATATGTTGTCATTACTATTGAACGTGTTATCGATCAAAATGGTTCAACTTTAAATCTAATTTGTTGTAAGATTGTAAATCTTGAAAATAAAAAAGAAATTCACATGACCTGGGTAAAAATATGGCCTTGATACTTTTAAGGTGATATTTAAAAGGTTGTTAGTCGAATTATATTCTGAATGTATTCTATTATGATACATATATTCTCGACGTGCTCTGATGTGTACATACGTATATACAATGTAGTTTGTAAATATAACATTACATATATATCGTAATAAATTCAAATTAAACGTTAACTAAACTACATAGCTTTACATCTATCTATATTGATTTGTAAATATCTACATAAAATATTCGAGTAATTTAATAAAAGTTATTACTATTACTCAAAATAATCCAAATTTGAAAAATTAAGATAGTACTTGAGCAATTGCGATTTTTTTTTCCAGCTGTACTTTCTTACTTCAAAAATAATAAAATTGTATACAAAACACAACGTACTAAAAAATGTCTAATATAAACGTTTTATTTACTACGTGTTTGTAGAATATTTTTGTACGGTATGAAACCGATGTTTTTCAGTGCTTCTAAAAGCTGCTAACTTATATGTATGTGCTGGCTGCAAGCTCATATAATACACATAGCTTATTGCAGGTTAGTGTACTCTGAAAAATTCTAGACGCTTCTAGATGCAAATTAAAGTATTTTTAAATAACAAATAATTATATTAATAAATTTATGGATTTTATATAAAAGTAAGTTTCTAATTTGATCGAAAAATATTTTTAAAATATATATGTAGTATTTTAGAAATATGGAGAGAAGTATTTTTTCTCATATCTCCTACATTAAATGTTATTTATTGCTTCATACTATGAAATGCGTCTTTTAGGGGTGATGCAGATAAATGAAATTAAAAGCTTTATATTTGAATATATTTAGCATTTTTTTAATACTTTATATTAGATAAATACTCTAATACTTTATATTACAATATTATTGAATATATTTTATTATATAATATCGCAGTATGACTAGTGGAAAGTTATTTAACATAAATAAAGAAGCTAAACTACAGAAAAATTGCCTTTTCTGCGGTTAGGATGATTTTGAAATATGTTATAAAATATGTTATACTTTAAACAACTGTTTCCTACACATATAACCAGCGGTTAGTTCCAGCTTTTGAGATATACGCAAAAGCAGCTGGTATCACTACAGTGAATTCTGTCTATAATTGTACATCCATGACAGTGTATGCGTTTGGATGCTGGCCGCCTCATGATGTAGTGTGACGGTTGGATGAAATAATATCTAATTCAAATCTAATTCTTGTCTTTTGTTTAGAGTTTATACAGGTTTATATATATGCGGCAACCAATACTAACGGATATGCTACTATAACTGCACAATTATAAGCAAAATTCATCATAATGGTACCAATAATTTTTTGCAAATGCCTGGGAAATTAAGGGCAACCGCCGGTTATATGTAGAGGACTTGTAAAGCTGTTCAAAATGTTAGGCTTTACAACATATTTCAAAATCATTAAAATCGGAGAAAAGGTAGTTTTTCTGGATATTGACTAATTTTCTGTATGATTTATTAAATAGCGTGAATAAACATTGCATATTCTTCACTAAATCTGGTATTAAATATTTAACAAATGGGAGGGGAAGAAGTAAAGAAACTAATGTTGTTTAAGTCAAGAAGAATAGTTCATTTCTTAAAGATAACAATAATACAGAGTTTATATTTTTAATACTTACATTTACACATAATGTACAAGTGTTGTCTTATAACATTTAATAAAAAGAAAGAAATGAAATGGATAATTAAGAAATAAATAATGAAGATGATTTATGCAGTTTTAACATTGCCTTTTCCATCACGATGATGTTGCTGTTGTGATTTTTATTGTTCTCGTTACAGTATTTATTGTTCTCTTTGTGATTCTAATGTGTCGTTCGTATTATCATATTGATTGGCCAAAACTGGTTCATCCACATTTAGGTTGTAAAGTTTGTTTTCTAGGTGCCAAAATGGATAAAATACAGTAAGACTACAAATGCGATTCCATTTGGTTGCCATCGCATTGCGATGGTGTGATATATTTTCTGACAAATTGCGTAGATGGATTAGCTTCGATGGTGACTTTTTGACCTATCACTTTTATGGTAATTTCTTCTGGTGTCAATTGCGATATATCTGATGATACTTGAAATTTATCCTTGTCAGCTTTCGATTAAACTTTTAAGGAATGGATGATGATTGTGATGATGATAATGATAATGACGACGACGATGATGATGATGATGGTGATGGCGACGATGATGACGACGATGATGACGACGATGATGACGATGATGATGTCATTTGCCGCGTCTATGCGGTTGACAGACGAAAACTTCTGCGTTTAGAGGATCAAGATCATTGAAAACATCATCTGCATCTACCGTCGTGCCAAAATGCTGATCCCAGAGGCGATGAGCTCGGTTTAGATCTTCCCGCCAATTGAAAAACAACATCGGTATTAGCGGCATTGCGTGATTATTTTCAATGTAAACTCACAATGTTGTTTACATTTGATTTACGAATGTTCCCTCACTTTTCGAATATAAGTAATTTAAATGCTTCATCTACTAGGAAATTATTAGAATGTTTATTCTATGGAATTAATGTTAACATTAATTGTTAAGCACTAGTAGGTTAGGAAAACATTAACATTGTGCAATAAATATAAATTATTGTTGATTTACTTGCAACTAATTGTGCCGTAGTACTGTTGTATCGTTCACACATGAATCAACCGGTGGCAGCCAAGCAGTTCTCTACATAACTTTATACTACGTATGTATTCGTTACGTACTAGCGATAGTGATGGAAATACATACCACTACGCATTCAAGAAGATCCTAGAAAACACTAGATTGCCCTTGCCGTCGTCTTTTTATCAAACATCACTTCTATATAGCACACTTGCGCAAGATGATGTAAACACAGCTCATAGCTTTAACGATCCATGAACTGGTTCTTTAATGCACAAGGGTTCAGAGGCACTTAGACTCGAAATCGATTGCCTATTCATAAAATATGTAGAATTCATACGTATTTTGTATGATTGTACATATTCGTGTAATTTCGTGCAATCGAATATATTACGCAATACACACATAAGTAACTTGTTATGAGTCATAAACTTGATATATGTATGTATTTGATATGCTTTGTCATGAACTTGCGATTAGTCACGAGCAATTTCGAATTCTTTGAAAATTTTAGATAGTAAGAAAAGCAATATGAGTTATTTATGTTTAAGTGTACAATATACGTATGTAAAATCCATGAAAATTTATGTTTTAGTTTTAATTAGGTGTGTTATCATTTTCGACGCTCATTAATATCAAAAGTAGTAGTGTTAACGGCGATGTATTTATCGTTCTATTTTATATTTACAGAAATACAAATACAAATGTTCTTAATTTAGTTTACAAAACCATTTTAATGAAATTTAACGCGATAAAAATACAAAACAACGTTTATATCTCCTGTAATTATTTAATTTAGTTCTAATATATTTCTCAGTAAGGCAGGAAAGAATAAAATAAAATACTTCTTTATCTTGCAATTAGGAGCGTGCGGATACCTAAGTTTATGGGATCTGGACGGATTGGTGAAATTCCGGTGGGATAGGGTGAGATCTAGCTAGAAAGTTTCTTTGGACTAAAATTTGACTCAGATACTTACGCAAGATATTGCGGGTACTTGTAAGCATGAGACGGCAATCTAAGCTCAGATCGGTTTATATGTAAACCTTAGATCAATAAATATCATACTTAATTATTTATAATCTTTTTATTTTAACTTTATACATAAAAAGCATAATTGTTCTATATTTCCGGCTAACAACATTGCATCGTCAGCTAAATTATCATTGATGTTTGAACCTAACCTTCTTTTACACCTACCACACACACATACATAGATATACACATATCATAAATGCAGTCTCTATTCACCATGAAAATATTACATATCTAATTAAATTAATTAATTATTTACATATCTAAATAAATTTGCTCAAAACATTTCGCTAATATAAACACCAAATAAATACTCGAGATAGGAGCTACAAATAGTATCGAAGAATAAGGTAATAAAAATCGGTGTATCACTCGGTGCTGAGCTTTAATTTTCCTGCGCCTCCTCCTCCTTGTCCTTGTTTTCTTCGTTTCCTTCTTTCTGCATGTCGCATACAGACGGTTTACCGGTTTGCACGATCTTAATCACCCTTCCGCTATCCGAAGTTAATTTTTGCTTGCGTGGCACAATGATCGAAAGAATGCCGTCCGATGAAAGTTTCGAGGAAACTTGATCGATATCGCACTGTTCTGGAATTATGTATTTCCTCGTAAATTGTCTGGAGATCCAACCATGTTCATCTTCCCTTTCTTCATGACTTGCTTCAACAATGACAAAACGGTCTACGACTTTAACATTGATTTCTTCGGGTGCGAATTGCTGCACGTCTAAATCCACATGGAATTTGTCTCTGTTAGCTAACACGGTTGATACACCCCTTTCTCCTTTATGCAGGAGTTCATCCCATGGCCTGTAGTATTTCATCGGAGACTTTAAACCCGGTTTACGTGGTAGAAAATCGTACATACGCATAATTTTTGGAATCAGAATTTCTGGACTAATTCCAAGGAGCAAATTTTGATCTAAAATACGTTGAGCACGCTCCAAATTTTCCCACCAATTGGGACAAAATAATTGTTCTAGAGACATTTAGATTCGTAGATTTCTGATTAATTCAAGTAAATTAGATTAATTGAGGTTCTTCAATTTTTCGTGATTTAATATTATTATAATCTCAATATTTGGTCGCTTTGCGATAGATGCACTAATACGATCACTGTTCAGAACAGACTGCAGTATTTTCCAACGTGACCGTAGCATGTAGGAAAAGCGCTCCAATCGAACGGACAAGCGTCTAGAAAATTTGCAAGCACGCGCAAAACGAAATTTGTTGAAGCTTGAACAAATAGGTGGATAATTATACAAATGACTCGAATCCAATATCTTTTTAGCCTTAATATTTAACCTCAGATAATTCTATATAAGTAGTGCCAAATCCATCAATTTATAATAGTTTTTAAATTATATTCTTTTACTATCAACAATTTCACTATCATTTCAGTAAAAGAATACCTCTGTGCAAATAAAATTGAATTATTAAAGAACATAAAAAAATTAACTAAAACGCAAAATATTTTTTAAGGATGTTTTGAAATAAAAAACTAAAAATAATAGATGCTATTTTGGGTGTGATCAACAGATGTAATGTAGGTACATATATACAATTAATAAAGTAGGATATAGTTCAACTGAAAAATAGTGACTTTTTGATTGTAATTTAAAATTTCTGAGTTAACCAGCATGTGGTGAAATTTTGTTGAAGATCCCAGCACCAGATCATTAAAATATCTCAATATAATAAGTATAAAACTGTGCTATTTTATCACATGTGACTAACTACATAAAATAAGTGCACTCTATCATTAATAATATTAACTAATTAATTTTCTGTTCATGTTAGAAAATGTTCTTAATGGTAATTACAGTATGTATTATGTAAATGAAACATAAAACGTTAATATGAGCTATAAGAATATGCAATAAAAAAATATAGAGGTCTTTGAAAGCTTAAATATGACCTTCATCAAATTGTCTAACGTTATTTCAAGGTCAAAAGTCATTGTGATATGTCTCTCTTGATACTATATAACTTTTATCTGAAACATTTTTTCGCATTTCTGATACTGAAATAATCACTTGTAGATATTTGAAACGGACATAATGTACATATGTAGAAACGTTGCACAACATTGTGCGCGGTCAGTGTTTCCTTTAAGAATTCCTTCAGAAAATCGATACGAGTAGCCATTAGCATCACATGTATCATGAGAATGTCAAATTTAAATAAAGAATGATATTAATTTAAAAATATAAAACAATATATCAAACATGGTATAATTCATGCAAAAAGAATTTATTACAATAACATGAAATATTATCTTATAGTTTAAAAATTATTTCTATCAAATGAGAAACAAAAATTTGACAATGTACGTTACAAAATTTACGTAACTAATTTAATTTCCTTTATTCAATAATATATTCAATATTATATTATACATACCTCTCTATACATGTATATGTATTATTATAATATGTATATACAAATATACGCATGAATCATTATTCGGTTCGTTAATTAATATTTTCATTTTTAAATATAATAAGAATATATGTCTTTGTCGTATAGAGATCATAAAGCTGATGCAACATTATCGAACTTTACCTAACTAGGTGTAACGAATAGGTTGATGCAATGTATCAGAAGTTTTAAATAGGCAGCACAAGATTATTTTAGGAATATTTACAGAAAGATGTATTACACGATATTAAATTATGTAAAATAAATTATGTACATGAAATCTACCATTTATTTCGCGCCAAAATGTTTTAAGTAAAAATACTTTACTTTTCGCTATCAACACTTCTATTTATTACTATAATATAATAAATATAATATAAATATTCTATTAATTACTATAAGTTATTAAATCGATCGAAATATTGATCAACCTATATTTTGATAGAAGTTTTCAGAATTTTCGCGAAAAAAATTTGACTGCCGTTTCTATTATCCTCGCATGTGCAAAGTTCAAGTTGAGTATATATAGCATTGGGTTGCCGGCATGCGCTGTCAGTATACAAAGAGCGAGCAAGGAGTACGCACACGTTCTTGTTTCAATTGCAAAGTTAATTCTATCTTCATAGAAATATCGATAAACAGAAGAATTAAAAAATGAGAAGGGGAATAATATTAATTCCAAGATTGTTCTCCCACTGGTGGGAAGTGTTGGAGCGACCACATCAGTTATTTGATCAGCATTTTGGCAGAGGATTACGACCGGATCAACTTTTTTCTTCAGTATTTGAAAGACCATCTTTTAAATCATTTCCATACAGTTACTATCGATCATTGATAAATTGGGAACGAGACGAAGAATGTGGATGGTCCATAATGAAAAATGATAAGGACAGATTTCAGGTAATTCTCGACGTACGACAATTCAAACCAAAAGAAGTCGGTGTAAAAGTCGTTGACAACTTCATTATTGTAGAGGGTAAGTGTCTTTAAGATACATTTAATTAATATCCCGAATTTAAAAATGTTAAAAAGAAAATTATATATCGTTTGTCCCTTTTATGATGTAATATTAGCATCTATAGAAGTGACTGCTAACGAGTCTTACAAAAATTAGCTACAATTATTAATAATTGTTACGATATTGTTGTATATTAAGAGGTTTATAGAATGTTATTTTTACAGGAAAACACGAAGACAGAGAAGACGATCACGGTCTAATCTCCAGACATTTCGTTAAAAAATATTTAGTACCAGATCAATGTGATCCTGAAAAGGCTACGAGTACTTTGTCTACGGATGGTATTTTAACAATAACAGCACCGTTAAGGCCAGAAGCTATTGAAAGCAAGCGAGAAAAAACCATTAAAATCGAACAAACGGGAAAAGCGATGGAAGACGACGAACTTCTGAAAATAAAGCAAAAGCAATAAAAGCAATCGATTTTGCATATATATCTAGTATTTTTACCTATTTTTTAGTGTGTGCAGATACTTATGAAAATATTTTTTTATATGTATTAAGAATTTGAAGATTGTATATGAATAAATAATATATGTACATACACATATACAAATTGTGTAATGCTTCTTAGCCACCTGTATCACTTGTATTCCTTATATTCGCTTGGACAGTGTAATTAATCTTTCCAACTATTATAGAAAAAATAAATTTTTGTGTGGAATGAAATTGAATCAGATAATATTATAGGCAATAGGAGTATGCTATGGCATCCGACTATGTCGTAACATAAGGGTTATACCAGATTTCGTTATGCTTATGTTTCACATCTTGTTGATTGTTATTCATACATTGCAGAAGTATATGTACATATTTATAACAGTAACTTGGTTAGGTTTCTCCAGTTTGGAAACAACAAAATCATTAAGTATCGAAATTTCTTTCAAGCAAGAAGATCGTGTCAAACACAGCTTCTTTTTGTTTCTAAACTAACATCGTGTAACTGAATTGCAAAATATATAGAGAGTTGAGATACAATGTTTATTATGTAATGTAATAGAAAGTTTATTTCATAATTTTATATTTGCTAACAAAAGATATTGATATAAATTTCCAGCATTCCATAGTATAATATAGTGTTAAATGCAAGATAGATTACATTTCTAATTTATTTGTTAAATAAATAAAGCCAATAAAACACCCCAGAGAATGTGACGAGTTAGTTGCTTATCGTTACCTATCATTTTTTACGGATAAAGATAAAAAAACTATTTTATTATAAAATTTCTACACAATTACTTATGACCTTAGAAAATATAAAAATGCATAAGAAACAAAAGGCTTTCATAAAAAATAAAGAGAAGTGCACCGCTTTTAAAAATTGTATTATTTCAGGATTGAGGGTAGAATCAAGGTAATAACAATTAAAATGTGAAACTCGTGAGACTGATATAGTACTATTTACTTACAAATTTATTAACAAAAAAAAATATATAAACTTTACATACTTGCAGATAATGCGTATCACATTCACATGTTTATGAAAATAATGCGTATCACGAAACGAAAATGAAGTATTTACTCGCAATACTTATTAACATAATTAGCTATTAATAATTTATGTTATTCATTAATATTCACATAATAATTAATGTAAATGCACCAACAAGAGTATAACAATGTTGTTCGTTATAGTTTATATCGAACGATGAATACACCATTGTTATATTAAATAGGAAATATAATAAATGGTAGAACTTCACCATTAGAAATAGAATATGATAATAATGGAACTTTTAATTCTCCTCTTTTTCAGTTTGCTTCTGTTGTTGCTGCTTTGGTGGCTTCGTTTGCATTGCTGGCTTACCAGTCTGCTCTATCTTTATTACTCGTTCGTTTTCTACGTCTTTTTGATCCTTTCTTGGAGCGTTAATACTAAGGACACCATCTGCCGATAACTGCGATGTGACTTGATCGATGTCACATTGTTCCGGAATCAGATATTTTCTAACAAATTGACGAGAAATCCAGCCATGTTCATCGCGCTTCTCTTCATGTTTCGCGGTAACGATGACAAACTTGTCGACAACCTTAACGTCAATTTCGTTTGGTTCAAATTGTTGAACATCGAGGACGACTTGGAACTTGTCCTTATCTGCTTGAACAGTCGAGGTGCCTCTATCGTTGTTATGGAATATTTCAGTCCATGGTCTGTTAACATAAGTATTCCTTTTTCGTGGTTGTAGATATAATCCCCATCGATTTGGCATTATTAATTGTTCCGGGTAGAGACCCAATCCAAAATTCTGATCTGGCAGACGATGCGGGCGATCCAAAGTTTCCCACCAGTCAGAAAACAGCAATGGTGCCAAAGACATTTTGCGATGATTTAGCTTGATTAGTGGTAATGTACTAAGATATGTAACAGGATACTCTTGTTTTATGAAATTTCGTTAAATTCGCTCAAGCTCGCGATCTTCACTGCTCAATTGCTAACGAAACACTGACAAAGGCGTCGCCCACTGGCTGTATTTATCTGCGAGTATGCGCAGCGCATAAGTAGTCACAACGTTTCAGGAGACTTCGAGAACTGTCCGACTGTTGAGCATTGTATATATGTTTGTACTTACATATAACATAAGTAATACATATTATATATTGTATGTATACAATATTATACATACATACAATTACGCTAATAACCTATATCAACCCAGAAGTTTATATGTGTATTTACACATTAGAATGTATGTCAAAGTATAGAAAAAGAAAAATATGTTTTGATAAGAATTTTCTAGAATTTATAGACTATTCCTTCAATAGAAAGTTATGATTTTTGCTTTACTTTTGTAAACATTTTTCATTTTTTTGAAATCGTAAACAGTTTTAAAGTCAAGTATAGAAATTTTATTACAAAACACTTTTTTAAGTTTGTTTCCCTACTATAAAAAATGATTAATTTTTTTGAAAATGACATAATTCTTCATATTTTGTCTTATATGTAATTTAATATTGGAATAGTGTGTTATGGAAAATTGAGAAATTATTAAAATTTTGTATATTTTCATATAAATATGCTCGTTTTAAAAAAAAATATATATTAGTAATTAATTACTTATTTAAGATATTCTTGTTAAACAGAAATTTTTTTAATTCATAAAACTTGATAATTGTTGAGTATTAATAAGTTTAATTTCATTAATTTGATTTATTTTGAATGTTAATTTGTTCTCATTTGATACGCGTTGTAACCGTTAACATAAAATTAAGGAACACTGGATTTGGAACATTCCTTTAAATACGTTTGTAATGGAACTTCATTCAACGGAGCTGTCAATAGAATGTAAAAAGCGGTTAATTTCCAGGTAGGACTCTTAATAATAATTAAAGATATAATAGACTATTGTCCAAAAACTACATAATGGAGATAGAGAATTCGTGTCTGTTTAATTATATATTTATCGGAATAATATTTGATAGCATTTATAGCATAATAAGCTACATATAGCACAATTTTTGTGATACGATTAACAATAACATAAATTAAAGGCTTTACATACATTGTATACAAGAGTATCAAATGTCATATGTAATATCAATATAGAAGATACGCGAAGGTTCGAACTTGCAGCCTTTAATTTGTATTGCTAATCGCGCGTTATAAAATGTTCGCGCCCTTTCAGTCATTGAAATGACAGTGAGAATACTTTTAAATATTTCTTATATTATTTAAAATTATACACATTTTAATCAGACGTCACATATATTGAGTTATCGTGTTTTCCTACACGTTAATTCCTTTTTTTGTGCTTGGAAAATTCAACTTCCAGAAAATTTTATACATTTCTCGATTACTGTTCGCCCCCCTCCACTATGTTTTCGAACCATACAAATATGTATATATGTATTCGCGCGTAACTTCGATTGAATTTGAAAGAAACTCTTGGTGTCGGTAATCTCAGTGTTAGCCTTTGACGCTTGTTGACGTACATAGATATGTATGTATTTTATTGTGTTCAAAGAGTAAGAGTGAGAGCAATTATTAAATCTCTTACAAATCAAGAAAAGGAAGTAAAAATTTGAAGTGGCAAGATTATATTTTAGAGGTTAAAATAGAAGTGGAACAATGTTAATACTACTGATGCTATTCTCCAACTGATGGGTAGGTTTGGAGAGACCCCAGTGTATTTTTGATCAACATTTCAGACTCCCATTGAGTTCTGATTTGCCAATGCCTTTAGTTCCTTAAGGTGCTGACGTTTTGGTGATAAGACCTCGCTGCCGAGGTTTTCAAAGATTCCAGCCATATGAGAGAGACGTAGATTGCAAATCTAGTGGAATATCTACTGTACAAGCTGATAAAAATAAATTTCATGTTACCCTGGACGTTCAACAATTTGTTTCAGAAGAAGTAATTGTAAGGGTTGTGGGAGGGAATGTAGCGGTTGAAGGCAAACATGAAGAAAGACAAGATGAGCATGGATTTATCTCGAGACAATTTGTACAAAAATACCTTGTGCCACAACAATGCAATGTCAATCAATTAAAATCAAGTTTGTATTCTGATGAAGTCTTGATGATTAATGCACCAAGGAAGGAACTTAACCCACAGTCAAAGAATGAAAGAATCATAAAAGTTCAAATTATAGGGCAACCAGCTTTGAGAAAAGTCAAATCTAGCTGAAATACGAAAGAAAAATCAAGTTCAGAAGAACTCTGTGCCACAGAGAAGACAAGAACATACAGTAAAGGTTACTTAAGAAGATAATTTAATATAAAATTGATTGGATTATAGTGAAAAATGCCTATTCTTTTACAGTATTATGTGATTTAATCAGCTACATAAGTTCGAAGCATCTTTATTCGTTTCGTGCTAGTCAATAGAATATTTAGATATTCTCGTTTTGTCTAATTCCTTACTCTTTTCATATAATCATAATTTGAATCTGTATATTTTAAATAAGTGCCAAGCTAGTTATAAAAATATGTATCTATAAAATAAATTGAGAAGAGGTCCAGTGTAAGAGGTAGCTATGCCACAATTGTAGTATCGTGAGATATCAGGACTTTTGTGAAAATTTGTCTCACTAGAAATTGCATAATTAAGATTACAATTTTTTAATTTAAACAATGATATAAAAGTAATGTATCTGGCTTAATGTTATATTTTTTATTTTATTTTCTATGTGCCCAAATGTGAAAATTGGATTAAAAAAATAACTACATAAAAGCTATTTTAGTTATATCAAAAATTACAGCACAGGTAGGAATTTTGCTATGTAGTTATATATGAACGGATAATAAACAAATACCAAGAAATTTCAAAATTAATAAAAACTTTTTCTACCTTTTGTGGCATAGGTCCTTCTTGCACTGAACCGCTTAATTTTCTCTATTGTCACATTTTCATGTACTATTTAAGATTCATCTTTCATAAAGCATTTTTTAAAAAATTAAGCTACTCTTTTTGTATAACTATGAATTTTTAAATTCCCCTTCCCTTCCCTTAAACATAAATCATATTTAAAGTGTAATTTATACCTTGATAATTTTCATAAATAAATACAACACATCTATAAAATATCAATTTTATTAAAGTTTTGATACAATTCATTATATACATCTATCATATATGTGATAAAAATATAAAAATATAAAAGTTAACACTTGCTTTGTTAAATATATATTTAAAAGGCAGTTTTTTTTTTTTGAAAAATGGACGGAATCTTACATATAAAAATTTTTCCTGATTGATTATTTAAAAAGACAGCAATCTATATGTTTTATATATAAAGATAGTTACTCTTTATATTTAAATGATTATTTACACTATATACAGCAATTTACTACTTAGATTTATTGCATGTAAACGCTAATCGAAGTAAATAGACTGAATTTAATTTTCCAAAAAAGAGCCAATAAATTTATGGTACAAATTTAATATTTAGAACACATTTTGTGTTGCAAATTGTTGTATTATAATACCCAAAAGTAATAATACTGTTGACACAGTAATATTATCAGCATTGTTACATCTATGGTCAAAGTAACAAAAACACCATGTTACTTCATCATAATAGTCTCTATGAATATCTAACTGCCAAATAGAATTATTTACATAGTGTCCCAATTGAACATCCTTTGCAGCTGGTCGGCAGCCTTCATACCGATCAGCTGGAATGTCTTTTCTAAAGCTACGAACAGAACTTAAACAATCGCGTGTTATCATGGTTTCAGCTGAAATATATATTAGAAATATAATTAGAATATTGATAATAAATTTATTTTTAGTTGTATCTAAGAATACGATACATATATGAAAAAGAAATTACCTCCTTTTCTCTCAATAATTTTTATACATTTATCATCATATTCTGGACAAGTTTCTCCCCAGTACCATAGCCAATTTAAAGGAGTGCCACACCCAGGTTGATTACTATTACATCTGTAGCAGTATAAACTGTCTCCTAAAATATAATGTATATTATAAAAATAATATCAAAAACTAGATTAACCATACTCTTTACACAATGATAAATTTAACTGATTTAATTTTACCTTTATTAATAAGTACAGTCAATAAGACAGCAATAAGGAACATTCGTTTATTCATTTTTGCAATGTAATTGATACGAAAATTTTCGATCTAAGGCGTTTTCGATATCAAATTGATAGATTTATTACTTTGATGCTAATCTATGATATGTAATACAATAATATATAATAAGTATCTTAAATGTTACTGGAATGACGCCAACAATAATATTTACTGATACTAGCTATACTTTCTTAACATCTTTATGTATCCTGTATGTATATGTACATGACATATTCTGTTAACCTAGACCTAGGATATATGTTGGTAACTCTGTTGGTGTCACAATGACACTTTTTGTAAGATTCTAGTGATTTTGTGTATAGCTTACACCTGGTGCCTTTTTATTTTCAGTATATGTTCTTTAAAATCATTGTATTTAAATTGTTGCATCATATATGAAACTATAATATTTTTAATAATTATTTGTTTTAAGCCAATACTATTTTATTTTGTTACAATATTTCTTCGTTAATGAATTGACAGATTTGTCATAAATGAAGTATCGGTCACGGTTACGTAAACAGGTTTGAACACTCCTAAACCGGAAACATAGAAGAAATCGTCTAAAGATTGAGTCGTACAAAATTAACATGGAAGACAAGAAAGGTCTCACTCTGCGCATGCACAACATATGTATGTATGTATATATATAGACACCATGAGTGTTCAGCAGAGACAGAGACACTTTAATCATCTCTGTCTGCCTCGCAAGGACGAGAACCTTGCTGTCCTCCATGTTGATTTTTCATGACTCAATTTTCAGATGGTTTTTCCTAGTGAATGTCGAGATCTGTTTATATTTTCGTGCAGTGAATTACAGGTCTATAACGACGAGGTGCAGAATAGACGTGATATACAATATGCAATGCATTTTCGTATCTCACATTATAGAGGTCATTTGTTCCTATCATTTTTCTATCGCATCCAAACATTTTTCTATCGCATGCGATGTTATCGATTCAGTACAATATTGGTTTGAATTGGAACTAAAGTTTTCTATATGACTTACTGTCCGTAGAATATATGTATGTAATTCTCTCAGCGATGATAGTTTTGAACAATGGATTTTCCTTAAATTCCTTCAAATTCTGTAAGAAATACCCATGAGTAGAATCAACGTACGAAATGCTTGGAAGTAGAAAAATATTTGCGTGAAAAACATATAAAAGCGTAAGAAGTTCTCTACATTTTGAACTGATGGTAAGCGAGTAAGGAGCTGTCCGGGAAGTGGGGACCTCTGGCTTACAAATATTAATATCAAATCTTTTATTATGTATTTCTTTCAATTCTATTTAATTAAAATTAAAGTGCCTTCGTTTTGAAATCAAAGAACAAGTGTTTTGCGCAACGATTCTATATATTGAATACTGTATTTTTTAAGTTTAGTTCTATAATTTGTAATTAAAAATCTTTTGAAAATAACTGTAGTATTTAATATTTCAGCATGTTTAGAAAAATTGCAATTTTTATTTTAATTTTATGTTATGAGGCAATTATTAATTTATTAATTACCAAAAACGTAAGAGCTTGCAAATATGTTTAATGTATTCTTCGATAGGAATACTTATTTCAATATATCTCTCAAAATAAATTAATATATATATATATATATTAATTTATATATATTAATTTATTTATATTAATTAATATATTAATTTATATTAATTTATATATATTAATTTATATATATATTAATATATATATAATATATATATATAATACATATATATATTCAATTTATGTATATATGTATATATATATACATAAATTGATGATTTTGTATACTCTGTATACTGCATTAATAACTATTAAGATATGAACATAACTAATGTCTTGGGTTACGAGACTCGTGCAAATCTAAAAGAATAAACAGGGAGGAAATGCGGTATCTTGCTGCCATTCTTGCCGTTGGAATTGGTGGCACTATATTACGATCGTAGGATATCGTTTAGAGAAGTCCTCATTGTCGCCGAACGAGATCTCCGGATTTTGTCCTTATCCTCGGACAACCGGCGAAAACTTTCACGATAAACTTGACGGGAATGTCCTCGAACCGCTGCTTCTGTCCCTGTTACCTCTCCCCTATCACCGTTGCTTGCCGCTTCCGTCATAATCGACCATCGGTGGGGTTTTCCCTTCGAACACTGGAAACGCGATTTCGTAATCTCGAAGAAAGTATATGTATAGTTGCACCTTCTTCCTTCTTGCATCGTTTCAGATACCAAGATATAGATACGGAACGGGACCAAAGGTTCGAAGCGGAGAAAATATGCGAGAGACCGAAGAGTACGAGATATCTCATGGATTCTGAGAGTAATCGCCCGAGGCGTTCAACCAATTAGCTAACTCCACGGTACTTCACCCTCGAAACCGCTAACGAAGAACCTAAGCGAAGGAAGAAAATCGAGAGGATGGAGGGAAATCCAGATATTCCTTGCGAGCTGGATCCTGGTTACTGCGTGGATTCGCCCGCGGCTCATCCCGCCGTTACGACTGCCCTCTCTGAGAACGTATGCCATCCCCGCATCATGTTTTGCTCGTTTTTACTTGGCCTCCTGTTTATTTTGGTAAGTGTCTCACAACCAACTGGATTTCGATTACCGATTCTATCATCGAACTGCGAAGATTACACGTGATACAGCTGACTTATAGTCGTCAAACCAGTTTCTAATCCAGAAACCAGAAAACCAGTTTCTATTTCGAGGACTAAATATTGCTAAATTGAAATCATTAACTAGTAGTATCAATTTTTGCTTAAAATTTTTTAAATTTCAACTTGAAGCTTCTTATAAAAAGTTTCTTTAGACAATTTTTTGTTTTGTGGCGGAATAGATGTTTCACGACCACATTTCTATTCTGCTTACACTTCGGTAGGTAAAGGTCCCATGTCGCGCAGTATGCTCATTTGTTTTCGCATATTTACTTATGTTTCAAAATTAGTCAAGGGAAATGTTTAGTTTCCCTAATGAGATATTTCGCCTTTCACTTATTTGTCGCTGATGCGAAACTTTTAGTTCGAAATATACTTATTCTGAGTGAAAATTTTGTTCCCATGTCCATGTATTTACTTGCTGCGAAGCACAAAGCAACTACTGCACAATAGACGCAGAAATTTGTCCCATAAACAGATATGCCAAGATGAATAAATTCAAAGGACTTAATGAAATAATAAAGACGGTGTGCATATTAAATTGGATACAGAAATTATTCAATTCGTTTCATAAACACATAGTGAAAAAACACAATGATTCTGTAATTCTTTGTGAATATTTCATAATTCATATTTTTTAAATCCGTAGTATCATCATTGTTCGAGTTTATCCATTAAAAAATTGTTAATTTATAAGAAATCTTCTCTTTTTCCTCTTTTACGAATCTACAATACAATCAAAGAGTAATGTTACCGCATGCATCAAACTTCGACTTCGATTGGAATCATTTCGATCTTTTCCCCTTTGTTTTTCCTCCTTATTTTCCCGGAAGTTCAGGCCGCAGAACGTAAAGGGTAGTTCAACGAGATCGCTAAGTTTCCATCTTGGTTGCCATTTAGTGCTTTGAAAAGTGCCTGAAGCAGCGAAACCGGTAGACAAGCTACTCCAATGGAAAGAAGAGGGGGACGAAAGAAAGAGTGGGAAACAAAATAAGAAAAGTTTAAAATAAAGCGGAGATATAAATATAAAAGTTGATAATTAGAAATCAATTTATAACAATTATACGAAGTAAGGATAATGAGTATTAGTTTTGATAAATAGAATACAGATAATAGCATAAGAAAATATAAATAATGCTAGGTCAGAATTAAAAAATTGCTATTAAATAAAATTGATCTTTGTTTTTGATATGTCAACTTCGATGTAACTTCAACTCGAATGCAGGTTACGTTTCGCGCGAATCCGGCCACCTTGTCACGGCGCGTTTATCAGATTCTTGTTTATCGAAGCCTTGAGTAAATTGGCTTGGAAGGTGGGCACTACTCGGTCGCGGAGAGATTTATGGTTACCACTGACTTCCATGGAGTTTTCCACGCAGAGTGGCAGACTGGTGTTGGAAACGCGATGCTCTCACGTCGTTCGCAACGTGACGGCATAACTTTGCATAGACCGATATGTATGAGCCACCTACGCGTCATCCGTATGTACAAACACTTCCAGTCGAATCTTGTGATCGAGATAAGGCGTTCGGTTTCGAGCACGAAGCACGACTCGTTGGCATCCACATCGCAAGATAAGTTACGACGCGAATACGAAAGAGTCGCTTCTCTGCAAATTTATAGGGAATCGTCTTCTTCTTCCTCTTATCGAGACAACTTGTGTAAATGCACCAACACGCTAGAATCGACTCGATCACGCGCCAGAACGTTTGTTCACGTCGCGTCGCAACATGTGGAAATTTTTAATTCGCCTGTGTCATGCTATATTTGTTGAATGCCGGCGAGCAACAAAGTCGATATAGATTCATCGATAATTATATGTTCGAAAGGAATGAGCGACCTAATTCAGCTCCGGTTTCGATGACATTTTCCTTTTTTTTAATTTCCTTCTTCCTTTATCTGGTCAGTGAGGTTTTTCTCGTTAGAAACAATGAACAAACTCGCTCCAAATGATCGAAAAATTACTGCGTGTTTGCGTGCGTAATATGTATTGATAAATGTATACAATGTTTTCCAGCGATTCGTAACGAACGAATTTTTCTTTTGCACCATTTTCGATGTGACATTGGAGTGTATAAAAATTGGAACTGTATGTAACTACCCTCATTTTGGTATTTGGCGAGATATTTAGTTTTACGAATAATTCATAGTATAAAATTACAGACGTAGATACTGGACTGAATTAATTTACATGTAGGTTACTTTTTCTATTTTTTAATTTTTTCGGAACTCGTTAAATCCTTCTCACACGAACTCTAATATGCAGCAATTCCTCAGGGAAAGTAAATTTACGTTTCCTTATGTACTCGGCATGTAAATCTTGACCTCGAAACAATTTCGAACTTAAAGCTGGTTCGCGAATGCAAATACCTCCTCGCAATTGGGTGAACGGTATTCCATGGTAGAAATTGACTTTTGTCATTTTTATTGAATCGAAGCATCTCTACCTATCTAGCACGAAACATAGTACAGAGAAGTTAAACGCGGAACATTACGCGTGAATTTTTAATATACTTCTGCGGTATATTATATTAAAATATTAAGAATCTTTGACAGTTTGCTTGGGTTATGTTGATTATTTATCTTGTACTTTGAATTTCGTTGGATAATTTAATCGCGTGAGAAAGCGTCAGAAAGTATGTTGTACGTAATTATGCAGGCTTGAGCAAGCTCGTAAATTGTTACAAGCTGCCTTTTTTGGAAAGTATAGAGGTAGCAAGAGATCAAACATCTTTGTACGTAAGGATTAATAAATTTTTAAATTACCTTTGTCTGCTATAATGTGACGTATGGTTATCCATAAACGGACAGTGTTAACAATATTAATCGCTGTTAATCCATCCTACGGTTCAATTAATCTTCAAATAATTGACATTGAGTGCATGTAAATTTCCCGATCGCTTATAAATTCTATCAGTAACGATTCCCATGCTGGGAACGGGCCGGCAGAACAAAATTTCTAGGTCGCCTCAATATTATTCCCTCTCTCGCGCGTAATTTACGCATATCGATGTACCGATGCAATTTTTTCCGGCCTCTCTTTTTTCCTCTACTTTTTTAGCTCTCGTTCGTTCATGATCACGGAATTTCTCGTAGATTTAAAAAATCCACTGTTACGTTGCCGAACGTTTCATCCGGTGTACAAAACGCTCGTAGTTTCGCATCTATCGACTATCGACACGCGTACACGCCCATCTCCTCTCACCCCTTTATACACGTGCGCGCTCGCGTGTGGAAAACGGAGATGCGGCTCACACTGTCATTTATTTCGTTCTGCGTACGTACGCTAGGTTTCCAACGTATAAAAAAAGCCCTTTAACACGGGTGCAGTTGAATTTGGTTTTAGCTGGTGTACTACGTACGCGACAGAGGGCAGGGGCAAGGGAGAGAGTTGAAACGTGCGTGTGTTCAAGATACGTTGGATATCGGTATTGAATGCGATGTTCATACCTCCGTACTCCTCGATAGTACTTTTCCACGCATCGCATCGTTCGGAGATAGAATTTCGATTTGCTATACATACGTGTACTATATATATAGCTGTGAAAAAGAATGCGCGAATTGGGCCACTGGACCAATATTGCGTGTTCTACCTATTCTATCGGCTGCTTCTCTTTCTTTGTCTCCGATCCCTTTGCTAGATGATACATTGTTTTATTCTTTGAGTTGCTTAATTTTCTTTTCCGTTTCGATCCGTTTTAGAGTCGACGGATTGTCAATCTGTTAATGCATGCCTATCGTTGATCACGATTTAAACGAAAATGGAAAGATTACGTTCGATGTTTGAATATTTCAGAACAGCGTATTTGGAAAAGTGTCTACATATGGGCACATATTTTTGTTCGGAGATGTATATGTTACATAGTGGCACTTCAACAGGCGATATGTTTTTCAAGATAAAATAGCAGAATGTGCAATTTTTCTCACCGGCTTTAGTTTGCGAGAGATGTTGAAAACACGCAGCTAGTGCATGCACTTGGTTAAAGTTCAGTTCAATAGTTTTCGAAATGGTATAGAAATACGTCTGTCACGTCTACATATTATTGAGATAAAATCTTAATGATGTCAGAAGTCATGGTGCATCTGAAAGATACATGTAAAATGTTTTTTTAAATATCTTTAAATAAACATATCACGTCAACAATTAATCAATTTTCTTGGAAATAGTCATAATTTTTTAGTATTGAAGCCGGTTATCTCTGTGAACAGTTATGAAAATTCAAAGAGGAAGAAATTTTCGACAAATTCCTAACGACAAATCAATTACCGCTGATGTAATCGTAAGCATTGAAAACAAATCTCCGTATGTTAGTAATCGACCAAATTTTCACTTGTTTTCTGTATTAGCTAGATTAATTGTAATTCGAATTCGATGTCGGAATGCGCGTAATCCTTTTGGGACACATAATGCGTGCTGGTGTACGATTGAAAACCGTAAATTAGTGATTTGCAGACAATTGTCGTGTTCCTCGCTGTTTTCCTTTTTTTCGGGAGTGGTAGAAGAAAGGAGAAAAAGCGAGCGCGACCATTGTTCGATGAAAATTCTCTCATGTTTCGCAATCGTATCGAAATATCGGTGTATAGCGTGTATTGGTGTTAATACGATTATCCCAAGAAAATTGATGCATTTTTATTGTAATGTACTCGAAAATTTGCAACGACGTTATTGAAATTTTATGCTGAACACTTACGATTCTTTTACAATTTTTCTCCTACGCTCGAGTGTCATATTAATGGAAAGGAGCTTTGCAGTTTTTTCGACATTTAACAAACATTAATATATACATATATGTATATTCCCATACACAAAACACATAAAAAATATGTTTAAGGTATTGGTTGGTATACAATATACGTTCTTTATCATTTAATCGATTCCCGAGCGTGCGATAGTTCATTTATTTAAATTTTACCATGTCCATCGAAAAAGTACCATTTCCCTTGTTGCGTTTATCATATTATCAAGTTCATATTGAATATGGTCTGCTCGAAAAGTTCGTAACTTATAATTTCCTCTTATACAGAGTAGAAAGGTTTTCATATAATGATTACAAATTTTCGTTCTAAAGCTTTTGAAAAGCTGCTTCCAATTTATAGTATTACATTTATATGTAGAACCGATATTTTTCATTAGTTTATTCGCGTCGAATCTTACTTATCGTTCCGTTTATGGAAATCACGAACAATTGTTAATTGTAAAGCTTATTATTAGCGGTACACCGTTGAGTCAGAACATCGGCGCTTTAAAAGGATTATCAAACAACATCGTAGCACATACCGAAGCACCGTACAATGAATTTTATAAATAGAATTTTAATCGCGCATCGTCCGTATGTACGTTAAATTGGTGGATCGGGTCAATGTGTTCCGAGATATTAAGCGGTTTTCACGCAGAAACGAATGGTCGTTCCTATGCATGCATTGGCATTATCGCATCGTTCACGTGAATGGACACAACGCGTGCGAATTGCTCGTATTCGCGATTAATTTTGTCGGTGCACCAATCATTCATCGTTCACCGAGATTACGATTTTTCAAGATTCCCTTGTTGTTTCGTATGTGCTAGTTAACCTGTCATTTTGATGTATGTGACGTGATATTCGCGTGAACTTTTTTGTCGATAGATAGTCAATCTTGTCAAAACCCGTTATATTTTGCTAGACATTTTGTTATGAATATTAATAGGACGCGCGGAAGGAATAGTTAGCATTTTAGCGTTTAATTAATCATATCCTGATATCGTATCAGTAGTACGGTGGCTCTGAATACAAAGTTTCACCAAACAGAAAATGGGGAACACGTTTAGATATTAAAATATTATTATTCTCTAAGTCGTTTACTGAAACGACATATCAATATCTTAAACATCAACCAGACATTAACGACATCGATGTTACTAAGATAAAACGTAAATATATACAAATTCGGATATATATAACAATTTTCTACGATTATCAAGTGTAACTATTTGCAACGAGAAACTGTGTCAACTTTGTCGGATCACGTTGTGTTCATTAATTATCGAAACACAAGAAAATCTCTTTCGTCTCTGTGATCCTAGGAAGTATTGAAAGAATGCTCAAACGTGTGTAATTTGTTAGAATTTCTTGATTTGTCTTTTTCTTTTTTACATTACTCTGTCGCAATTTCACTGCTCTGTGAATTTTTATGGTCGGCTGGTGATTATACCGACTAATGATGTGCTGAAGTGCATCTCTCGCGAGCTTTCCAACTCTCGACGTGACAGTCCGCCGTACTTCAACGGCTCTGCGAACCTGTCGTTCCTCCTTATGTTTATTAAAACATTAATGAATGAAGATTATTTCAGCGGCTGTATAATTGAGTCGGTCGAGTGGCAGAATTTGCAGGGGGATAATAAGAATTATTAAAACCCTATTCGTACATGCACGCTGCCATCACCCCTTATCGTTACATGTTTCAATCTTGTTCGTTTTGTTGCATTATATAATTGCGTGTCAAAATACCATGTCGAGTTTATAGCTCGTTTTTTCCGTTTCCATTGATTTCTTGTATCATCATAAATATATCGTTATAGGTTTCCGAGGAAGGCATTGACATTAGAGAAAATGGGAAGGTTTTAAGCATTCTTTAAAAAGTTTTCATGGAAAATTAACTATAAGCTGTAATGTAGACTACCTAAATCACATATAAAATATGTTTTGTATCGTACTAATTAATGGAGGTATTTAGGTGAATATCGCGTATATAAAATATATCAAAATCGTCATTTTCATGCAAGTCTTTCTCAATCTCAACGATGTACACTTTTATGTATAATATATGATGAGAATTAAAAATTTGTTCTGACTGCGTCCGTTTGAAATTAAATTCACACAGTTCGCACACGGAATAACCTTTATAAACGACTCGTTACAAACAGCGGCGAGAAACGAGAACACGGTAAACGCGTCAATTACCATTCCGTTCGTTCGTTTAATACAATTTGTCACGTGCGAATAAAACAATTCACAACTATCAAACGCACTATGCCAACTTAAGTGCGTGTATTTGATGCGCCTCCGCCCCCCAATACTCGCCCACTCCCTCTAAAACACATCGACGAGAATTTGATTTTCAAGTGATACTCGTCCTGGCGAGGATTGCACCGGTGCATCGGTCAGCATGAATTTCTCGACATGTGTATGCGTATAAAACGGATGATTGTCAGAAGTACATTCGCACGTGTAGTTGAAATGATATGGAAATTAGCTGTAGGCTGCACATTGTGAAATGCCAGCTTGTGCCATTCATTCTTTCCTTCGTGTTGAATATATCTTTTTTGCCCTCCGCCGCGTAATCGCGTTAACATCGTTAGGATGTCGATGTTGCGAACAAAAATTCCACGTCGTTCATTAGGAGGTTATTTTGATTAATAATTATCGCCATCGAATGCAGGGAAAATGATCTTCGTCGAATTATCAAACTATCGTTATCAGGGAATCGATTTCTTTATGCAGGAGAATTTTGCAGCTTTTTTTTTACTCGAAAAACCAAGATCTTCGTTGGCAAAAGGTCGATATTCAGATGACTGACCGTGAATGAACCCGAGTTTGGGAGTTTTGGACGTTTCTTATTCGCGAACTGAACTCTCCAAAAGAATGGGCGCGGTTACGTAGCATGGCGAGTTAACCGAATTATTCGTTCGCACTTGTAACTTATTCTGACGAATTGGCTTGGAAGCGGACGAAGAGGAAAGTAAAAATGAATTGGGGGAAAAGATAGATTGATAGGCAGCGGACAAAGAGAAGGGGGCAGCTGGGGTAGTGCGCAAGGAAAAGTTAAGCGAGATATATTGAAGCTGAAACTCGCGCGAAAGAAGGGCAGTTATTTCAGCGAATTTTTCTTTGTGATTAAGTTATTTTATCGAGTGATGATGGTAGGATATTAATCGCAGTTATTAGTCATGTTGATATTTCCTGCAGGAGGTGAACGGCGGAAAATCGATCGAGTTGGTAATAGTTACACCTGTATTCGCGAACCTTATTAACGACGAGGACAAAAGGAAATAGAAGAGAGACACGTTATTTACCCGGTGTAAAATTTTAGATCGCATAATTTTATTGGGTCGGAGGAAGGATTCGAATTAAAGAATCGTCAGTGTCGAAACCGTAAGTAGATTATTACGCTTTATAATTTACTTTGAAAATATTTCTTCAGCTACTATCTTCTTCTTTTTTATATTTTTCCACCGTGAAACCTTTTTCTTCGTTCTCTCTTCTCCCTCGAAATGTCGATGCATTATTTTAACCGCGAATTCCTCCATAAAATTCTCGCAGCTCCCATTTATCCTCTTCCAGCCGCGCGTATGCAAATGAATGTCGATATATGTACGATGACCTCGACGAGATTGCAGGATGAGAGAATTGCAGAGCTTCTGGATGGGACTGAGCCTGTGATACGTTCAAATGGTGGCGGTGCCGGTGCAAACCGCAATTCACTAATTGTTTTTCAATTCGTAGCAATCGATGGTTCGTGGGCACAGTCGCGGTTACCAGTTTGTCGTTGCTCGTGTTGGGAATCTAATTTTTCTCTCGGTCAACGGGACACCGGCTAATACAATATTTTCGCATAAATGTCTCGATCTGTCGATTTTTTTATTTTTAACCTCGACTAAAAATAACTTTGTCTTAAATATTTTTAAACGTGTCACGGAATTAAACAAGTAGAAAAAATTAATCTTAAATTAGTCCCGAAAAATATTGAAATATTTCGGAATTCTCAAGTTTTGTTTAAAAAGAGCGAGTCATACAATAAGCAATACTTCTCGTGAAGTAACTTTATCTTTCGACTTATATCGCGAGTTTTATTCTCGGATAGTTGCCCTATTTTACAAACTTGTGTTGTGTAATATACTTACACATTGAGAATAACACAGCCTGTGTATACAATAATTACTTCAAGATAGCGGGAGTGGTTGCATTAATTAATTAACGAAATTCATCCAATTTCAACTCCATCTATGCATCGAAAGTAATCAGAGTGATTAATTATTTGCTAGTACTTCAGAAACTCTTCGAGTTTTCCATCTTGTTATTCTAATTATTCGGTGATGTTTAATTTTAACGAATTTTGAAGCAGTTATTCGATAAAGATATCGTATTTCTGCGGACAGTTCCATCATATGATAGAATATTTAATTAGCATTGAAATTTCGAATTTTTTCTTCAGAATTTTGTTCGACAAAATAAAATAATTGGACGAGAATTTCGTTAGCTTCCGTATTCTGTCAAATCGCTAATAAATCGGACATAATTTCCACATGGGCCAGCGTGTTAATTAGAAAGGGCATTTCCGGACGTTCGCGGTGACCCCCATGGATACTGCTGAACGCGGCACAGTCAAATTATCCTTCGTCAGTTAGCCACATCCGGACATGACCGGGCAACAATGGCTAATTTATAACATAATGCTTCGGTATACGAATAGTTGCCGGGCCATTTATTCGCATTAACCATCATATCCGTTTCCATCTTGCGCTTTCGAAATATTTATCGCATCTCGTTATGATAAAGCGTAAATTCCTCTGGGTGGCTTTCACTTTGGAACTTTACGTGTTCCCTCCTCCCACTGCCATCTATATCGACATTTGCAATACATTGGCGTATTTCGAATCAATCGTCCGATCAACTTAACTTATGACGTAAAATAGTAAACTTAATTTTTAGTATCTGCTCATATTTATTTTTATTATTTCGTTTCTTATTCTTTATTATTTCGTTCAAGAAGTGATTGACGAAACCCTAATTCCGCTTATAACTCAACTCGTTTCAATCCTGATAATTTGACCAATTTGAACGAGACAGAATGTTACAGATAGAGAAAGTTTTATTAAATAACTATCATTAACGATACTTTGAAAGAATCGTATCGATCATTTTGACTGAATATCGAACCAGATGCAATATATTCATTCGCATATATTTTCCGCTAAATTTCATTTCGTATCAGGTATTCATATGAAATTGATCGATATTTCTATCCAGCTGGAAGGTACCATTTTTATCTCAATTTCCTGTCACGTAATGAACTTACGTTTCGATTACTCGATGGAAAAACGGAACAACAAAATTCAATTGTCGCAGCATCGTCGTGGAAACCTTTTCGTCGACTTTATAATCATTCCGGAGAAACGAACGTTTATCGAAACAAAGTCACCGATGTATATATGTAGGTCGAGGGAAACGACGAAAACACGATGATGGAAGCACGCTTGCAAAATCTGTCTTGCTTTTCGGGGCGAGCTGTAATCCCATCGATTTCGTACAATTCTGCAACGTTTTTCACCAGAGTGTAAATTTTGCTGCAGATATTCGAACTGGCTTTCTCATCAAAATTCCACCTGGTGTCCATCGTAATCGCGTTTTCAACGCTTCTACGAATCGACTGAACACCTAGTGTATACGATGACTTTAACTTGAATCGACCGGAAGGTATACCTTTGTCCTATCTCGGTATTTGTCATTCTGCGATCCGTTACTGATAAAACGAACCCGAAGATCGTGTCGCCGAAAGTACAAAAGCGTCGGTGAAATACACGAATGAGCGAATATGAATTCGAATAATACGATTTAGATCATCAGGTTGTACACTATAATTTTTACCAAGACTTAAGGAATGCAGAGCAATAAAACGTAGAAAATAAAATAACGATAATTCGACGGTAATCACGATTTGATCATTATTTATAATAATACTGAAACGTATATTATAGGATATATCTTGTTTCGTGGAATCCTATGAAAAACCTTAAGAATGAAAAAGGACGGGATACGTCAGAAGAAAGTCAGCTATAAATCGCATGATTGGAATGATGTATAGCGTTGACATGGAATAGTTGTGGCTCTAAAGGACGATGCACAGTCGAACGAATTCTGTTTAGTTTAGATTTAAACGACGGAAAGGGCACTTTCATCGATGCAATATACCGTTAATAAATAGTACGAATATTTAATTACTAATATCGAATGTGCAACGCGTTAATGCGTTCTGGAGAGCAGTACCTTCTAATTGGAAGAGTATTCGGGCTCGTTTCCATTATTTTCCATTTAAGTTTATATTTAACATATTTTATACGTTCCATTTTCTTAGAAAAATTTAAATTACAATTAGTTTTCATGTGGCATAATTCCAACGTTCGATTACGCTGAAAGATTTATGTGTGTAAATTGGACAGAATATATTTTACTTTTATCGAATCCATTCCAACATTGAATTATAGAAACTAGGATCGGGAAAGACGTTCGATTTCTACGTTGCAAAAATCGAGAAGAACATCGACTGATCTTATTCTTTAAAATAAAAGTTATCTCATATCTTCTTGCGCGAGAATTTGAAAGGATAACGGCGTTTCTTGTTTTCGTCACGTTCGTATGCTTTCGTCTTTGCTCCCTCTTTCCTTTGATGCATTATGAATTGGAAATTACATTAGAATATCCTACACATACATATGAGTGCATTAAGGGAACAGGTGCCGATATGGATTCTCTTAGCATATTTCAATAATCGTGACCGGTTTGATTTAGTTGGTAATCGTGGCCACCATATCATTAGCTTTGTAATAATTTTCAGAAGGTCGAAAACTGCACGATAACGGAGGAGCGTAATCAATTCCCATCGATCGATCGTTTCACTGTAATTAGGTACTTTCTACGCCAGAGATTGCCCGGATTTCTTCCCTTTAACGTAAACTGCGTAATTAATCTTATTTTACCTACCCGCTTATTTACAGCTTGTTTTTAGTTAGATTTTGTATTCACTTAATTCACTATATCGTATAACGTCCATTACTGACTAACGTTTAATCGATAGCTAATTATAAACGAAAGAAATTAGTGGGAAAACGTTGGCGAAGCAGAAATATTCAGAAGCTTTTATATACACGCATACGACATTCACATTAAAATTCACATTCACGGCATATGAAACGTTTCCCTCATCGATCATTAGTGTAATAGGACCATCTATTACATAACATGACAGAATTCACCGGAACCGGCACGCACCGACTGATTAATACGTCAAACTTTTGCTTTATCTCGATTCGATCGGCGACTTCTTCAACATTCGCCTCCTTTTCCCCTTCGGGGCGAACTCCTCCCGGCAGAACGACTCTCCATAATCATGGGGAAGACAGGCGCTAACTCTCAATCATTTTCGAAACTCGCGTGTAATCTGAGGTCGATGTAAGAGCATGACGGAGATTGGCTATACAAGCCGTTCTAATGAGATAAGTTCGCTCATTGTGCTTTACTTTTAATATTCCTTGCCCCTTCCCGATGCCGATGAGGTCCTTAAAGGGCGAAATATTATCTGACGTCGTTTTCAGCAATTTTACTCGTCGTATTTTCCAATCGCGCGATATTTTGTCGATGTAAAGATTGCCAAACAAAAATTGGCTTTGTCGTAATGAGCAAATCAATCTTCAAAAACCATACTAATTACATTGTTGCAGTTGAGGAGAAACGAATGCTACTTATACCAAAATATTTTCCAGGTGCGGTGAGCAATGCAGCACCGTGTGTCGCGAAATATCAGCTTAAAAGCATGCTTTTATTTTTTGATATATTGCATTGTTAATCGGCTCTAGTTGAGGTTAGTTCGCAAGCCCCCGGAGGGCTGAGCGGAGCTTGAAATCTGCTTCGCAGTTTTGCCACCGCTACCGATTTTTTCCCTCCCGTTTCTGTGTATGTATTCTCGTAAATGGGAAATTCAAGCGGTTCAGGTTTTTTTCTCGCTATCGTGCCCCCGCAGTTTTTCCGATTTGCGCCGTATTAAAGGACTAACGTATCGACGATGGTCATAATCGAAGTTAAAAGTGGTTTTCATCGGGTTAATTGACACGGAACAATTTGATACTTCTTTGTTTCGATAATTTCCGTGACGGCTGGAACAAATGGTTAGATAATCAAAGTGATACATACATACATCCAATTCAGAATATTAATTTCACGACTTGTATGTTGCGCGTCTATTACACGCCGTATAATTGTCAGACTAAATCACTTTTAGCGAAATTTAAAAGCCTATTCATTCAAACCGAGGTAGTCCCGGATTTTCTTCGACATCGCTGCTGATACAGTAAATTCCAGGAATAATTGAATTCGAAGACAGTTTGTTTGATACAGTCGGCAAAAAAAAGTTTTCTTCTATTTTGTTCGAACATTTACACTACTTGCTCATTTTGTTAACATATAAGTTTTATTCTTTATAATACGCCGTGCACCCAGTCAATTCGAAAGAAGCACATTATTATATTATATTCTGAATGAAGAAGAAAATAATGATTGATTTTGGTAAATAAACAGGTAAAGTTAGCAATCAAATTTCGAAATAGTATCATTATAGAACTGAGTACTGAAAACGTAATTTGCAGCTTGTAAATTGAAGAGAATGACAACGTAATTAAAATCAACTCGCTGATCGAAACCTTTCTCACGTAGGATTTCGTTAATGGTTGCACGTTGGTTCTGGCTGCTCGCAGTAATACCTATTAACGCGTTGCTACGTAATTATCGTTACAACTGCGATAAATTTCGTTGATCTGATACGTATCCCTCTAACCTGATTTTCCTATGGATCGGCAAATGCAATAAATAATCAGTCAGATGCTCTTTATTCTCGTGTAATTCGTCAAAATTAGAAAAAATAGACGTAAATAGCTAAAACGTTTACTATAGCGTTAACAATGATTAATTTGCTGTATTTAATTCGCTTTAGTGACACGGTATCGAAATATAGTAGCTTGAAAAATTGAATTTTACTCGTTTTTATATATACTGATACAGGTACATGTATTAAAATAACATTTCTTACGCACGCTACATTTCGATCCGTCATGGTATTATTTGTTCGACGAGATCGCACCTCTTCATATTTAATCGATTTTCAGCAGTGCTTGAAACATAGCCGAAAATGTTTGAAAATGATACTGTAGCTGGCAGCTAGTGTTCAGCCTTCACTCGCATGACGATCATCACCGTGTTTGATAGAAAATTTTCAATGAGGCGAATCATTGTTATACCTACTTCAAATTGCTTCATAACAGCCTCTGTCCATATTCGGGATTAAAAATCGTTCGGGTATAGTATACTGAAACATTTTCAAGCGCCCTTGTATTGTAATGATTTTTTCGGTAAGATTTCCTACGGTAGGAATGATATAATATCTAAATATTATCGATATGATACTATTAAGTTGCTTACTTGTAATAAGCTTTGACAATTCTAAGAACGTAATTTGTGGACTTAACAAAGTCATCAAGCTTGTTATGAAAAGAGAAAAGATGGATAAACAGATTCATCGTCTGTAACGTTTATGAATTTAAAGTCGCGTCTATTAAAAGAGCTGCTGTAATCAAATCACAGGATTGGACGGAGTATAACACGTTTTCGAACGCGACTATTTGGAATGAAAGCGCGAACTCCTGTTAGGTTATCTTCCGAAATTGGTATCGATAGCTTTGGTTTTAGCTTTGAAGCTTCTGCTTTCACAGCGTTGGAAAAATTCTACGCGGATTACGCATTCGCGCGAACCAAGCTGCGCCCGCCCAAAAGGGATGAGGATCTAAAATAAATGAGAACCCTTTTTTCTCTTTTTTCATTTCCTTCTTGCTTTTTTGTTCGTCCTTTTTTGGTTAATATTCGATGTACGATCGCAAACACGCACGCACGGGCATGCACGCGCTTCATTTCCTTGCTGGGAAATTACGTTTCGAAAATCCATTTTCAATCCTTCATACGTCCGCTCTTTCCAACGCGCGTGTACACGCTCGTTCTCACGCGCACGAGTTGCAGCTAGCATGGCACATGCCGCGACGAATATCTATACTCTTACACGCAGATACGTGCAGTGCTTCACGATGAATTACCTCGGTCTATTGTTTCCGTTCTTTTCTGCGATACAATAAGAGACAGGCTGCCTCTAGCGCTGGATACTGGTTAATTTTGTAACAGATTCAGTGCATCTATCACGCGTTTCGCTTTTCTATTTACGAGGTTTAAATAAGAAACAATGTCCGAGGCTCTGTAAATGTTACAGAAATTAGAGGTGGATAAGCATCTTGCCACTTGCATAACAGATATCAAATTTCAAACTCTCATTTTTTTATCGTCTACGTTTACTTGGCACAAAAATGTTCGTCATTTAAGGTCCAACCGCACGGATTCTGAAAGAACGTGAGCCACTTTCGAACTCACAGAGACTAAAAATCGTCCGATATATCATAAGAGAAAAACCGACGAAGCCAGCCAGATTATACAGCTGTAAATCTGTCTTGCTGGCAAAGAATACAATGTTTAGAATAAAATACAGGTTGCTGTCGCGCGCGGCGAAAATCTAAGCGAAGTAGCTTCCAGCTGCACGTTTTAAAGCGGAATAAGAGAAGTATTCTCTGTATATAAATAACTGGTAAAAATGTGTTCAATTATATACTTATGAAGGCACACGCCTCATTTCGTGTCCCAAGGTTGTGGTGAACGAACTATGGAGTAGTAGATGGTTGGTGGGAAGCGAATGGCCGAGACATTCTTGTTATTTTAGTGGCAAACCAAGTATAGGCACTACAGCACGCTTGGCCTAGGTAGAGGAGGCCCTTTCGTCCAAAGTTTGAGGCCACTTCAGCCAGCCGACTCACAAATTGGACTCGCAGTTTGGTTAAAGTATAATTGGCATTCGTTCCTGATAACGAAGCGCTGTCGTCGCCGTGGCCGATGTGTTTGCTATTCCATGCAGGTGTAGAAATTCGGCCTTTCATCTTTCCACCCAGGAACATGATTTCCATGCAGTTAGATAGCCACGAGTTATATTTTATACGAGCGAAACAATGGCTGAATGATAAAACGAGTTTCCTTTGCAAGTGAAAAGTGAATTATTTATATGGATTCGTATAGATCGAGGATAAATTAGGAAGCGATATCGTTAGTTTAGTAAACGAGGTATTTGCTTTCATGAACGATTAGAGCTATCCTTTAATATCAGAGCAAACATCAGTCGGAGAGCATACAGATTTATTGTTGGTACATGGAGCAAAATTATTTGATCCGAGCAAGCAAAAAGTCGAAACGTGCAAATAAATCTAGCGCCTTATCGATTAAAAAAAGAAATGAAATTAAGCGTCTGACACGTTTCAACCTATCTGAAAATTCGTCACTTGTTTCTAGATGACAGTACGTTTGCTTGTTTAATTGAGATTTCGATTGACTAGTTACCATAGAGACATAAACATGGAATGTATGAGCGAGCTGAGAGAGCGATATAGAGAGAGAACGCAGCACAGAGGCCACTTGTGTCCTTGTTCAATAATGTATGCGCAATCGTATAGTAAATATGCAGGTGTAACAGCAATCAATGTGCAGCGTCAGTGTGCATGCCTATTAGATAAGGAGAGAAGCCTCGATGCAGCATTTTCTTTCTATTCTTACATCGCATCTATTCACACTTTGCATGGTAACATATAACTCTTGTATTCTATCTTTATATCTCTACGTTGGTTACCGAGAATTTTCATATAATGTTGCTAATCTGCCAGAGCCAGAGGTATATGGACTTGGTAAAGAATCTTTTCTATTTGTATGTTCGTCGAAAGATATCGAAAACTAAGAATACGAGTATTTGTAAAGTTTTTATTAAGGAAATGAGAATGAGATTTCACGCTATCATTTCTATAATGTATTTCGTAGTACCCTTGAAGCAGATTTTTCTATCAAACACCGGATTTTGAGGAGTAGCCGTGTCGGATATCTCGTCTCCTACCTCGCATTTGTATGTATCTCAGACGACTCGATATGTTCTCTACAAAAGTAGGCGAAAGGTAATATCCTTTTGAGAATTCACAGAGGGTATAGAAGTCAGAGATGGTACTGTAGCAGAGAGAAATAGGCGGAAACGCAATTGTGTGGCATACAGTTCTCTTCACTTCGTATTTTCTATGTACACTGCCGGCGGTCTGTCGAATAAATTGACATCTGTCAATTTCCTGTTCGCGTGTTCATAAAAATTAAATACCTCCTTTTGTTTCATTGCGGAATATGTTTATAACGAAATTACGTTGTGTTGTGGCGTTGTTGTACCTTTTTTTGACATATCTAGATAACTACACGTTTCATGAAATTTTTCTATTCTCTTTGGAATTAATGAGAAATAAAGAACATATTAGTTTATTAGGCGAATTAGTTCATCAATAACAGAGAAAATTAATCATTTGATCGCAAAGTGATTGACAGTAAACGCAGTCGTTTGACTCACGGAAGGAAAATAAAGAGCAGATTATCAAGTATCTGTTAACGTATGTATGTACGTACGAGTAAACTAGGAAAGTTGCGGCGCACCGTTACAAAAGTTGGAGAAAACCGGCAGATTCACAGAAGCGGAGAAGAGGAAAGGTTGAGGGTATACCGAAGCGTGTTCAAGGCATGTTGCTGTCGGGAGTCATCTCGATGGGGATCGAGGGCCCTGCACCTGACTGTTTCATATTTAAAGTATATTTTCGTCGATCGTACATTTATTGACGCGCTTGAGGATACGTCTCATAGTACGTGCTGTGACAATATATCCTCGGTACCGAGGAAGCATCATTTCCGGTGACTTCTCCGATGAAGAAACCTGCCAGTCAGAGCCAGCCCGAGCCAGCCCCCACGGTCTGCTTCAGCTTACAGCTTACTTACGGCTTGCTTCATGCCTCTCTACACCTGGTTGGATGTGTATAGGCATCGAATACCGACAGACCGCTTCCTCCCCCCTCCTTTTCCCCTTCTCAAAATCTTCTGCCCGTTTCTATGAAAGTCGCGACTTGATCGATCGTGCCACTTCTTCGTCTTCTTCTTCTTTATCATCTCCATTCTCCTGCTTCACCTTCTCGCCCACTTTTTGTTTCCCTGCTTTCCTTCATTCTCTTTCTTCGCGTCCCTTCCTTACCAATTCTCTTTCAATCGCGCTCGAACAACATCGGTAACGTTAGGCTGCCACCGGTTTGCCGATCTGCGGATTTGGGTTACGATTCAATTACAAGTCCTTCGAGAAAGTCAGCTGCATTCTCCGAGCCGACAGCGTTTTAAAATGTTTCGAGAGATGAATGTTAGGCTGTTTCCTCGATCTCGTGGCAAACCGTCATACCGCGTTCGAAACTTTTCAGGAGAACGCATAGACTCTAATCTCAGCTATCTAAATGTTCTATATCGTAAGATACGTACTCGTTGTAACATCGTAGTCCTTCGTATGATCTCGATCGCCAAGCTTACGTCTGATCATAGTCCAGCATCGTTGTACCGTATTGCAGTTTCGACTCGTTACGCGGTCGTATTAAAAGCCGTGATTATCATATCTCGAACGTTCAGCCAATCACTCGTGCAGTGGTCGCAAGATTCGTGATTTCGAGCAAACATTTGCTATTGGCCGCATCGTTGAGCTATACATGAACGTACACAGGCGCACCGGCACCAGCACATCGCACACGTTCGTACACGTGTACATTACACGTAGACGCACGGCGGGTTGAGCCGGAGAGCTTTGCGCGGCAAGAGTTCGGCCGCGCAATCCGCAGCCAGAATACTAACTCACCTAATACAATCAATTATTTCCCGCGGAACATTCTCTCCTTCTGTTTTACTTCCAGGTACTGGCGTGGCGCGGCATTGCCAACCCTCCTTCGTCCCTTTTCAACCTTAGCCACGACCTCATTCCCGCCGCCTAACTCTCGGATCTCTTTTATGTACGTGGTCACCGACACATACAGACGAACGTACACGTACATCGTCTGTGAATACTACGCTTATAGATATACATATATTCGTCGCTGCAACGAGAATTATACCGAGTTCGTGAATATAGTACACGTACGTTCACGATAGGAATTATTCTCGGTGTTGGTGAATGTCCGTGCGTTCGATGGACATTGTGCTCGCTATTGCAGTGTGCATGCACATGCAAACATCTACGTTATGGTCGACACTTGTACGGACTGTTTGGGGTGGGGAATTACCGAAGTCGTGGCATTTAATGAATTTTCTTTTGAAACCGAGAGCTTCTGCGAAGGCGTCGAACAGTTTCAATGAGATCGCGCGGTTGAATCGATTACAGAATGGATGGCACGTACGAGTCGTCGTCGGAGAAGCGAGTAGAAAATGTACGTCCGTAGTCAGACGTACTTCGTATGGTATGTACGTGTCGAGATCCAACGCTTTCTGCGTTGCAGAAAGTTAGTTAATAGTACTAAGAAACGAAGAACACAGTTCAACATAAATCCCCCTTATGTTTCTTTACATCGATTATCGAAATTTTGAATTCAGAAGGTCACGAAAATTTTTGTGGTATCCACCGGATCGACGAAACGAGAGTATTTGTGATATGACTGTGATCGTAAGTTGGGAATTTGCCATAGAATTGCTATTCTACGCTTATTATGGTTACTTTCTGCAAAATGCATCGTGGACATCAAGCATCTCGAACAGGCGGTCGAAACGATAAATCAAGAAGTTTCTCCGCAGATTTAAGAAACCAGCGGTGAGATGTCGAGGGCTACAGCCTCGATATATCGTGCATAATTACTTTCGTCTGCTCGATCTTTTGGATACATTCCCGACTCGCTGCAGCTGTTACTTCTCGTTACGCTCGCGAAACTAGCTGCACGCTTCAAGTTCCAACCAGCCAGCTCGAGAACCTTTCCACGAAGACTGGACGAAACAGTAGAACGATTTCGAGGGGTGAGGGCGAATGGTATGAGGAGGATGAGGTGGGAACGGGGGTAGGTCCGACGAACGAACACGTACGTCATTACGTTTGTATCGTCGACAAGCGGGAACTGCTTAATCTCCTTTTCAGTTCGTCATGGTCGACTGTTGCGTATGTTGCGTAGCTGGGAATAAAATATATAGCACCGAGACATAATTAATGTAGTCGGATTTGTTGCACCTTTTGTTTGTCTCGTTCCAAGAAAAGATGCTTTTTCGGTACTCAAATATTTCGTAGCGCGAGTGTGATGTTCTCATATATTTTTTCCTTGTTATTCCTTGCTTTTTAATTAGGTTTTACGGAGAAAGAGGTATTCGTTCGGGAATTATACTCGGGTGGCATACTCATTATTATTAATGTTCTTAAGATTAATGCCTTTAACTTTCGTAGAAAATTCAAAATTCTATCATTTTAGAATCTAAATTAATAATTAAATATAAAAACAATTGATATATATATATATAATCTCTGAAATTTCCACGTTCCTTCGCTTAACATTACTGCCAGAAATTAGCAGTTTCGCGGATCAGAAACTAACGGTGATTTCTTCGGAACTTGCGAAACGGACGGTCGCGGCTCGATTACATCGAGAAAATCGAAGACTGCCGGAGACATAGAGTTCAGGGAGTGAGCGAAAAGCAGTAGGGTAAAAATCAAAGGAGAAGCAGGAATTGGAGGAAGGGAGAATACAAATAGAAAAAGTTCAAAATGTGGAACAGTCCCAAGGACCTCCAGATTGGTCTGGAATCAATTAAGCTGCTGTGGCGTAATCAGTGTATTGGTGGTCGCATTCGCGTGACCAAAAGTAACTTGGCAGTTTAGGGTAGTACATACGTGTGTACGGTACATAGATATATATTTACTCGGAAGATTCACGCCCCAATCAACGGTAGGATGCCTAGTATTTACGAGCGGTGCCACGACTCTGCTCGTTTTTCCTCTGGAGAATGCACACATACCCACGGTCCGTTTCTTTCCCTTTCGCTCTGTCCGGTTCTTTACGATTGTCCCTTTTCCTTATTTTTCTCATAGCCGTTTTGGCTGCAATCCATGACGACCAGGTAGTTCGAAGTACTAGCTGCGAATCACCTGTCGATCGTACATTTCGAGCAAAGTATGATTACTCGTGACTTTGGGGAGGATAAAAGTCGACATGACTGGATAGTCGTCTAGCGAGTGGGAAGTACGCGAATACGAGCGTTTGCGTTTCGTTCTCGGAAGATTAGGAAAACGAAGGTGACAAAGAAAAAATATTTTTAAAGCTCCATGTTTCTAGAATGAATGTGTGATGAATAGGAAAGCCAAGAATAGAACGTCGTTACTCGAGAATTTTTATCTTTATTATAGAGCAATGTCGTTTATATAACAGCTCGACGCATTTAATTTGACGATTCACCTTATCCAAATATGATGAAAGTCGTCGAAGCGGAGCTTAAACCGAAATCTCAAGTATCGAGAATATTTAACCGAGCTGTGACCCGTCATCTCGGCACGTCATCCCGGCCCGTCTCCCCGGGGACGCATTAATTTCATAACGTTAACGACGCAACGCGGCGCACAACCTTACGGGGCTCGACCTCTTATTTCTCCTTTCCTACCCTTGTGCCGTTCCCTCGGCACTGAGTATACATATACATCCTTCATCCAGCGCCTGTTTTTCTCTGGCATTGGGATCTCGAGTCGTGCGTCTCCGTCGAGCGTGTAGACGTGCAGGGTCAGCCGGCGCACAACTTTCCTGCGATCTTGATTTCATCAACGTGTCTCCTTTTATTGTTGCCAGTTTACCAAGAGCTTAAATATTTTGTCGTGTTGGCGGTGGTACGATTTGCTAGTAGACGGGACAATAGCTTCGCCCACTGGTCGGGCCAATCAAGCAGCTATGAAAGATCACGTTCAACCCCCAACCCCCGTAACTATCTGTGCAACCTTCGAGTTCACCGGCAGCCATCTCTTTACTCCAATCCACGGCTTCGTACGGTAGGATGGAAGGAAGCCTGTTAGCCTCGAACCTAGGGGTTCGTAACTGTTACGAGCTACCTATATCCGCAAACCAGACTGGCTTGTATCAGACCAGTTTTCTCCAACATGGAGCTATCCTTCGACTGCATCGGTTCCATCAGCACCTCTTTCAACCAATCTATCGGTCTATCTGGCCGCGTTAAAATCATAACCGAGGCTTGTTTGAGTTACCGAATGGCGTATTCGTTCTTCGATTCGTTTTCCCGTACGATTACCTCGTAGAACTTTGTTCGCGCCAGCTTGGATTTTAAGCTCTTCCTTGGATACGCTATAGCGTTATTCTTTCCAGAAGAAAACGTTCTTTATTGTTTTATATCGTCGGATTTATCCAAGATTCGTGTGATGGTGAAAATCAAGTTTACTTTAGATAAGATTTCTTGCAAAGATTTTAGCGTTCTAATAACAATAGATACTACTTCATGAATGATGTTATAATGAAAATATCACTACTCTATAGTAAATGTTTAATATCTTCGATATGAATTTCGATATGAATAATGAATCACGTAAACGTAATTTTGGATAAAGTATGATTAACTTCGTTTTAACATTTTTCATCCAACTCACAAGAAAGTAAAATCTGCACCATCAAGGCGCGTCTTTTCGTCATTTGCATAGCAGCACCATAAATATTTCATTCTATAAACTAACGATAAGTGCCGAGTAACATCCGAATTTTCGTAGTTTCAAAATTTCAGTGGAATTTGTATTCGTTCATATTTGTTATTGCCTTCTTTTCTAAATACCTAGTACTTAAAAATAATAACGTACGAAATCGGAAGAAATAAGGTGAAGTTAGCATAGAATTCTTTACCTCGACTTAAAATCAAAGTCCATTACCAATTACTTACTCCCGATTGAGTATCGATCCGTAGGAATCGGTCTAAAAACAGCAGCGAATCTTTCAATTTATCAGCCGGAATCGCGTTTTAAAGGTTGTCCTTTAATTCCATAACTCAATCCGTCTCGCCATCTCGGACAATTAAATATTCCGGGAAATGTTTTATTTCCCTTCGCTCGGATTCCTTAAATCGATGTTAAAATCAGCTTCTCTCGGAACGAAACGAATTATCGCGGCTCGAGCTTCGCAAATTCCACGAAAAAGAGCTTTTGCCTTTCAGTGGTGCGTTGCTTCGTTTACACTGCATATCTGCATCTGCAAGTTTGTTGGATAAGATATTTTTTGCCGATAATCAGGCAATACAAAGAAAAATAAAAGAAAAACGTGGAGAACGAAGACATTTTGCGGCATTCGCGGCGTTCGATATTTCGAGTAAACACGGCCGCGTTTGCATTCATTGCGACGCGATGGCAAAGAGTAATTCCTCGATTTTGTGGCCCTCCCGTTTGGCCGCGCAGATTTCGTCGACTCGGCAAACTCGTCTTTTCGTCCTTCAAAAATTCGCTGGTCTCGGAACATCCGTGACTCTACTCGATGATACTGGCCATCCAAGATTTCACGAGCTCAGCTTTCTTTCAGACGCGACGTAATTTCTTCGTGCTTTCCGTTCTCCGCTGAAGCAACACCGCTGAATAAAAAATTATCCATTTTTACAACGATGCTTTCGCTCCTCGATTTTTCTCCGAAAAATCGCGCAAAGACGCGAATATTTCGTTTTATAATCGTAATTAATTAATTCAAATTTACAAAAATTTACGATTTAAAGACATTCATCATTTCTTTTTAATCTGTTCTACATTACGTTTCATCAGTAACAATAGTAAAATCAATATAGCCATAAAATATTCACTACGAGGGACAAATTCTTCTTCCATCAATATAACAAATAGTACTTAGAAATTTGTAAAAATAAAATTTGCCTAACATCGCATATTGCATAGCATGAAAGAGAAGTGAGAAAGTCAAAAGTGTCTATAATAAAAAATTGAGGGAAAAGTTGACGTAGATAATTTTTCGGCGCAAAGCGTAAAGTATAAATAACGGTTGTCTATTGTTAATGATTCGAATATTTATCCCAAACAATCCCTACAATTTTTTCTAGCACGTAACCACCCTGTCACGATACGATCAATGGTTTCTTCGCTTCTTCCTCCTTTTTACCCGATACTTAACAACATGCGCGCGACGAAGGGAGGAAAATTTGCAACCACATTGCATGCAGCCTACGGTCGCACGAAGATACGTGGCGAGGCTATATTTTGTAGATTCAGGATGTAAACCCTACACGTGAAAATGAATTTCATCGTGTGCAACTGCGACAGAGACGGGAGAGCATGTAGACACATGGTCGGGATTCGATATGAACACGAAGAAAAAGTGCTGCGTAGACGAGGCATTCAGAGGATAAGAGAGGATGGAGGATGCGGTGAACAGAAGTGTGGCGGGAAAAAGGTGGTGGATCGAGTAGTTTGGTATTCCAGTGACTACCTGGGCTGCATTGCATCACGTATGGCGAACCTGAGTTATAACATAGGCCGTAGTTTATGTTGGATATCTGGCGGGGATGAACGTCGGTTAGACACTTTCATTAAGATGCTTTGACGATAGCGTATTTTGCAATTTCCCTAATGTATGCGAGATTTCCAGACACGAATGATTGATCGATTCTTAGTATTTAAAGCAACTTTTCTTATATATCGTGATAGAGATAGAGATAGAGATAGAGATAGAGATGGAGATAGAGAGAGAGAGAGAGAGAGAGAGAGAGAGAGAGTTCTTGGGAACCGTTCTTTCGAAAATTCGATTTCTTTAATTATATTCATAAAGATATATAACAGTAATTACTTTAAAAGAGAAACTACAATTTTCTTCGACGTCGGATAAGGGGATTTTCCACCCAGCTCGACGATCAGTATGTTGACCGGAACGGGGACTTCTTATCTGTGTCACTCTGTTCTTATCAGGGGCGAGTTATGCCTTTTAAACGAAAGCCGTCCGATACGGAGCCGGCTGTAATCGTGAATCGGTCAATCGAACGTTTTCGAACGACCGAAGGCCTGGTTTTGGCCGGAGCAAACGAAAGAATGAATCTGGAATCTAGGAATTCATTCGTTGCCATGCCCGATCCGGTTTCCGTAACGTCTGCTGGTACGATCAGACTTTTCTATACATAAATGTGGCAAGCTTCCAATGTCGACCGTCCACCTTGCTTAGGTGCACTGTGCTACCTTTACACCGATTCCACTCTCTGTATATACGTCTGGTGTCCTGTCCAGTGAGCCGCGTGACAGCTAATATCCGACCAGGAAACTAACACCCCGCCTTGCTGAATCACCCCGTTTCGTCCCTTCTCCTGCCGCGCTAGCTACCCCTCTGTTCGCACCTCCGACGTCGCCCTGCTTCATTCGCGTCGACTAACCTGTCGCGTCCCACAATATTAAAGGAGAAAACTCCATTTCAAATATTTTCAAATTCCTTGTCTTTCCTTTTTTCACACTGCCTTGTGGATCTTCTCCTCGATGCTTATTAAGTTTCCGCTATTATCATTTTTCTCTTCTAGTTACGTCACAGTCATTTCGTTAACTCGTCAGTTGCGTATCCAGCGGCACGCCAGAACATTAGCATAACATAATAGATAATAGATGATAACATCTAATATAAAATAATACAGAGAGAAAATAAAAAAGATTATTTTGGTATCTACAGAAATTTGCATCCACCATATATATATATACTATACGACTACTTTTTTCGCGTAGAATCACCCCCTTTCCGCTTGTACCACCAGTTACCAACCATCCTGTATATAAAGGAAAAAGAGAAAGACAATGGATGGATAATTACTCGTTGATAATCTCTTTTTCTGTTTGATTCTTTTTATGGCGTGTGTCGTCGAGCGAATTCTTTTCGCGTGACTGACCAACGAACACTTACACGTCTGTCGAAAACGTCGGTGAAAGGTGCGCGCAGTTTTCGTTATCAGATCCGTCATTCTGTATGTCCGATCGCATCCAACTTGTAATCCTTTCGGATTCATTTCTCTTTTCTTCGAGTGTTTATTTTAATGGACGTTGGATAGCATTCTCTCGATGCAGTTATGCCACTATTTCGACGCCGTGGCATTCACGATGTTACGTATGCATGCGTATCTCTATTGGCGCGCTTCACTGTCACCGTGAGTTTTCGGCCGAATCTCGGTCGAAGGGGCCAACAGACATCCAGAATGACAAGTGAAAACGAATCGTGCAAATATCTAATAATAGATCGTTACTTTTCGCGAAGAGATTCGATCTAAATGAATTTTATCGAGTTGTTTCATCGCAAAGCGAAGCGGTGGGGTTTTCCTCACTATGCGATGGAAAAGTAGCAGTTCGGCGCGAAACCACAGGCCAGACGCTTGAATTATTAGTTGCGCGTTGATGAAGTTAATCCGAAACTTGCCGAATAGCCAACTACGGGTCACCGTTAATTTTAATGCAACCCGTTTCCGGAGTTTTGTCAACCGCTTGTTTGTTAAACTATATTCGTTGATACTTCGCGTGTGACGCGATGAGTGTTTCGTCGCGCGAATAATTCGGTCGACCACGGTGCAGCCTCTATACTGATTTTAACTCGTCGTGTTTAGCGTCAAATAAATCTAGATATCGTTTGTCCAAAAGCAAATGCCATTGTAATACATTATGCTAATGTTTAGCACGAGTAATTTCGTAAAATATATTTTTAAATACAAGGAGCACTGGCAAATATCTCGTATCTTGACCTATCGACTTTGACAACTTTGCTCATTCATGCTAAATGTACATACAAATGTATTTTTTCTAACGATGTAGTTTTACAAATGAAGACAATACATGTAATTGAATTGTTTCATAGGTCTGGCGTAATATTAACGTCCCGATAAGCCGCCTTGTGGTGGGAGTTCGGGAAACGAGATTTTTGCGAAGGTTGAAGACGCAATAATCGAATCCAATATTCGTTCTTTTCAAACGGCCGTTCGTTGACAAAAAGTGAAATTTGCTTGAGAAGACAGGACTGTCAGCGACAGCCTCCGCGTGGCGATATACTCACACGTTCTCTTTCTTCCCCTATTTTTCTATTTCTTCACGTGTGCCGTCTGTACACACGTAAGGGTGAACACGCGTACAAACTTTTCCTTCTTCCGACGTTAAGTCAGACGTACACCAGCCAGAAGTTACGCGTTCAAATTGATTTTCCATATATAAATCTCATTTCGACGCTACCTGTCGCTTTTTCCTTTAATCTTTTAAATATTTATTCAGAGTAAATTGTTTCTTTTATACGCGTTGAACGCGGGCGGTGTGTCGTTCCAATATTTGCACGTTAAATATTTGAAATAAAGAAAGTAAATCGAGCATTTGTGAAACATATCAAATGTTTACGCGTCTTTTTTTTTTTTTTTTGGAAAGGTTAATTTTATTTACTTTTACAACAAAGTTATTTCCATGAAGCTAAAGAAGATATATTTCCAGAAACAATTTTCAATCCTTCGATACTTGTTTGCTATTTTCGTAAAACACTTCGTACTTTCTGAGACAGAAGAAAACTTGACGCAAAGTTCTACCATTGATTCAACACACAGTACTACCTTTCAAAGATGATCTTTCTTCATATTTTTCCTACACCTGTCGAGTAAAGAGAAAATATTTCATACGCCAATAATATAGAAACTTCGTATACTATATCGCAGTTACTACGATTACTTCTCATTTAACCATAGTACGGTATTTCTTACTCATCGAATTAACACGTTTTAGTGGCACGTATACCCTGTCAACGGGTGATTTATGGAAAAGTCAGGACGCAATGTCGACGTTTATATCGGCAGATATTTATCGGTCGTCCTTTCGTTTACACTGGTTTAATCGAACCGATCAGCGAGCTTGTTCATTAATCAATTTTGAGGGTTGCTGTACGCCCACTCGCCCACCCAACACGCTGAAGTCTTCATAAATCGTTGCACTATTAGCGAGCTCGCTATCCTGCCACCAGACTTACGTGATAGAAACACTTATACCGCCACGCTTCATCCTTGCATCATATGCTAACGTTGAAGCATTTATTAGCATTCGTTTTTTGCTTCGGCAGCTTTTCCATAGGTGGTCGATTGGTTAATAGAAGTACATCTGGAAAGGAAAAACGCTATCGTGTTCTATCACATACTTCAATTTTTCAGTGTATGTCTATTTCATATAACATAAATAATTTATCTATTTCTTCTCTCTATTCATCTGCTTCCCAAACGATCGATGGCTGTGTATGCAAATTTTTATAATCGACAACATATTGAATAAAAAATCGTACGATTATAAGATCGTGCTTAGTTAGTTTTCAGCGCGTTTCGTTTTACGTCGTTTGTACAAATTCGAATAGTTCGAGTAGTTGAGAGTTAAGCAGTTTAAAAAGATTTTCGTTCCTATTAAACAAATTTTTGCCTTTCTATTCGAACCGACTCGTACGAGGGGATGCAAGTAAGAGGACAATCCGCGACAACGTGTATGCTTGGTATTCCGTACGTGTAGCGTTTTTTGTTTTCGCGATGTGAAAGCAATTTGGGAACAATGCATGTGCGATTCGTACCGGTACGGAATGCGTAACTGTTAATACGAGCCGATGACAGATTTTAAAAGCTACCAGCTCAAAAGCTGTTCCGAAATATCAACGCTCGTGTCCTCCCTGATCTCGTTATAACGTACAAAAATATTTCCTTTTTTCTTCACTTTATTATTTTCTCCACTTTTTCCAATTTTCTCTCATCTTTTCCTCTTCCTCTCGGATTCTTCTTTCTTTTAAATTCCAACTTTGTCCCTACTTCTCAGCTGATATAATGATTTTCATATTCTGCCCTTAGTCTACATTTTCTTGTTTACTGTGTCAGGAGTCGTTCCCATTGTTCGACAAGAAGCTTTTTCCAGCCTTGTTCTTTTTTTGTCTCTGCACTGTCTGTTTTTTTCCGAAAGTGTTTTCGACGATGTCGTGTCTCTTTTTTTTTATGTAGGCATGCAACCGAGCCTCTCTGCGTAGCCTGGACGCAACAACAACGGTCTCGTCGGTGAATGGTCCTCGTCGTGCTCTATCTCTCTGTTTTTGGACTTGCTTGTTCCCACGTGGTCCGACACGGACATCGTCCGATAGGTATCACTCTTGTCAACACTCTAGAAGCACGTTCGCGAATTCTGCGTTTTTATCGGTTTATTAGCCATTTGCAAAGTGCTCTCTCTGCGGATTGATCGGACATTTCTCTCTTTCGAGACTACACCTTTTTCAATGTTAAATCGATATACGGGTAAAGGATCGACGTAACGAAAAGATAATTAAATTGTTTGAACAACGAGTTTTATCGAATAAAAAATTACCTCTTTTAAGCCACGATATTCGCAAACTTAAGAATTCAAATCGTGAGCGCGAAAATATTCGAACTTGGACATTTTTCTGCCCGACGCGTACGTCGATCCATCGCCTGTTCTCCATGGGGACCACCCTACGTCTCGTAATACCCCCCACGAAAGGAACGAATCGGGATCCCATGACGCGTATTACTGTAATTTCGATTTTATTGCAGCCAATTTGCTCGATCGTCGGGGACCGAACGAAGAACTCTCGTTAATCATAGGAGCAAAATATGTTTGAAATATAAAACTGATAGTTACGTGACAGGCTTCGTGCGACAAGAGAGTGTATTGACACGTAGAAGGCTAAAAATTTTAACTTTTGGCAGGGTATGTGCACTCGGTAAAAGGATTTCGTACGGACAAAAGAAGCGAAATGGGGGTAAGGGGGTAAAAAGACCGAGAGGAAGAGGGACAAAGAGACTAGGAAGAAGGAACAAGCGAGAAAGAGGGCGGTAACACATTCTTTTGAAAATGAATTGCTATTCAGAAGGATCGGGACGACGCAATTACATTTCGATTGTTTCATCGTTTGAATAGTCGCTGATCAATTGTATTGTGTCTTAATTGGCTGTAAAGTCTCGGGGACTAGGAAGTGGGATTGTCTGCCGCTTATGCCGTAGTTTTGTTTGTCCAAGTCTTTAGTCTGTTCTGCCGGAGATAATGCTTCTGCGAGCTGAGACGATACGATTGGATCGATCCAGGACTCAAACGTCGGTCTCGGGGAAACGATACGTGATATAAGCGAAATAACGTTGAATCAAATTGTCTTTGAAATAATAAGAGAAAAAGGGAAAGGAGCGGAGGTTAGTCCGTGCAATTAATGGGGTAGTTTCAGATGTTTCTCGAGAAGGTAATTCGATTCGATCCTCTTGGCTGGTTATTAACCGAAATTGCTGCTTTTTTTCATTCGCGGAAAGGTCCGATTTAAAGTTTTGGCGACTTGGAAATTTTACTGACAGGAAGCAGTCTCCGTCATTATCATTCGTTGAAGGCGAGCCGCGGTTAACTTGCAAAGTAAATTTTAACGAAGAGAAAAGAAGCCAAGATAAAAAAAGGATTGGCTAATCCGTTGAAACTTTCCTCATAAAAGTTCTTATTTAATTGCTTTTTCGTGGGTTTCTTTAACATGAGCGGATTGCAAGGGCTACGGTGACGCGCCCCCAACATGTCACGCGCAGAGTTTTTCAGTTAACGGAATGAAGGAAATCATTTGAGGGAGAAAATGAAAATAAGAGACCAGATGTGTCCCAGGCAAAACCTCTTCTCTGATTGTCACATCATTTTCTTCTTTTCGTTTCCATTCCCCCTCCCCTCCTGTAACGATACGCTCCTGTATCTCCTACATTTGCTACAACGATTCGTTCTACAAATTTCAACATTTCATTTTAAACTCTGTCCTACGTCAACTTTTACAAATTATGTTTTTATTGAATTCTTCGAAGCATTTTATTGTTTTACGACATATTAAACGATCGATCTCCTATTGCTCGCCATCTAGAGTCGCCCCTTCTCGCGATCAGAAGAATGATCAACGTCACAGCTATTAAGCGCGAATAAATCGTGCAACGATGACATCGATAACCCAGTGTTGAAATTATTGCCGACGTGACAGCGGTTATCATTTCACAGCGTTGTAACTCTCTTAAAGATATTACTGGCATCCGCGTCCCCGTGAAACCGCAGAAGTTTCTCTTAATGACGAAAGTGGAGCGAACTCGTATCAGAAGTCGATAGGAAGGGGTTGCACAAGGAATGATAAAGGGTGACGGCTAATCGTTTCGTAGGGGAAAATTCCTTTTGCGCGATAATCACGTGGTTGCAGCTATACCAACGAAATCATGCGATCAAACGTTGAATCAACGCGGAATCGAAGATGTCAGAATCCGCAGAAACCTATGGACGAAGAACGAAGGTTACCAATGCCAATGAAAGAAAATACTTTGCCCGAGATTGAGAGGGTGGTTTACCTTTCTTTCGCTCGGAGGCTATCTGCGGACAAGCCTAAAACGGGTTGCCCGTCAGACTTACGAACCTTCAAACTTACATCAACGAAATGAAAGAGCCGTGCTCCACCCTCTAACCTACCCTTTTTGCATCCGTTCTTCTTCAGTTGCTTCCACTCTTCGATCCCTACGTCTCTGTTTCTGGCAAACGCCGACGCCGATCCGATTTTACCTCCCTTTACTGTCAAAATTGTAGACATTCCTGGATTTGTGTCTGGAGTATTAATTCTAATGTTAAGGGAGTTTTTCGCGTATTTCGTCAACGCAATGTTTTCGCATGGCAGTGTGTCCTGCCGATCCTATTAAATTATCTTCAGATGGATCTATGTACACTATTACCATGCGACCATCCATGCGTGCCATTAATTTTAGCCCGGTTTAGAAAAGTTTGCGCCGTGTGATATCGCGATGAAGGATGATGCAAGTGCGTTCAAAATGATGAAGTTGATATTTTGTGCAGTGATTTAAAAATATTTTTATTATACTTATTTAGTCGGGAAGCTAAGTGACGTTAAGTGAGTTAAAAATATTCCAAACGTATGAATCCTTGCTACGGCTGTTTTCTAAACGTCAATGATATGGAGACAATTTTTCTACAATGATTGATAAATCATAGAAACTATCGACGATAGAAGTAAAGTAAAATAAGGAAGATCTTTGTACGCTAATACGCGATATAAACCAATCCGTTACAAATTTTCGTTCGAGCGTTTTGCATATTCGTATAAATAAATTTACAGAGATCTTCGAGGCATATATTTATAACTGGTTTGGCAAATATTTGGTTTCTAACCAGTAAAAGGATAAACTTCGGCTGGTCGTGCTTTTTCAAATATTTGAAAGGTTGCGCATATTTCCCGCCTACCGATTCCGGTTAATTTCTGCGCTATATTTTCGTTGCTCCAACGCGGACATACGTTGATAAAATATTATTTTGTTGCTACGTGCGTTCACATTTTACCGCATATTCGTGCTGTACACGTCGTTCACGTACTGCGATGGAAAAACCGAATATGCTTCAGTTCCACGCGGAAACTTCGACATCGAGTTTCAATATTTGGCAAAGTTTTTCGAAATATTCGTTCTACTCGTTGGTACTTTTCTAACAGGAACGAAATATTTTGTCTGCGCCGAACCAACAAGACGCTTTGATGGCTTTCTGCGCGAACTAGACGTAAAAGTTTAAGCAAAAGCATTGAAATCTTTTGACACATAATTAACAGCTTCGTACCGTCTATATCTGCTTTCGAAAATATAAATTTTTGTTTATATACTACCTTTCTCATAGTTGTTAGTTTTGACTTTACGTTTTACATGATCCCATAAGTCATTGACACTTTAAGTTTATGGTTATGTAAATATCTAATTAGCATTACCATAGAAATTCTACGGTGCTCGAGTATAGATAAAATCTTCTTTGACATGAAAATCCAACCGAACTGTTTTATTGAATTTGCTATGTCTGAAGATACTCGATTCTTTCTGGTCCACGTTTCTCTCGATCGTTCGTAAACAGAATCATAACTCCCGCCGTATCTACCGATAAGCCAATCTAAATTAACTAATGGTTATCGTGCGCATCTAGTCTTCTGAGAGCACCATCTTCCATTCCGAATTGCATCGCATTGAAGTAAACTTCAATTTTATTTTCGCAGGTCAAACTGTCGTATTTAAATTCGAAAACGTAATGTCCAAATTTTTTATGAGATACTCTTGCAAGTAAGTCGTAGAATAATTAGATCAGAACATTCGAGAATAATTCTTTCTTGTACAAACCCATAACACAATCGAATATGTATAACGTTTTTGTAAAAGGGGGAAAGGATATCTAAACGGTGGGGCCTGTAAATTTTCACAGCAAAATATATAAACGATGTAAAATCACAGTTTAAAAGTATCCATGACAGAAGTTTGCGGTAGTTCCACGCTCTATTTCACGCGAGAAAACTCGCCGACGATTTTTCACGAAAATGAAACGTCATACGAAATAAGCGTACAGTAGGTACATCCGCAACTTGCTTTTGATAAAGGATGAGTACTATTACTCTAATGGTGCCACAGTCACATTCTAGGCGATTCCGCATCAACCGTAAATATTTATCTTCGCTTTTCTCTTGCGTTTTCTCGTATTTCATTTAGTTGCGAACAGATCATAATATCGTGGTATGTATTGTATCTTTCTCGATTTAGACAATGCTTACACTTTCGAATATTTGGTGAAAGCCGAAATTTTTCTTTCGGTGCATCGAACATTGTCAGATATTGTTAAACTATTTTATCAATTTTATTAATTTAATAAGAGAACGTTCCATTATTTGTATGAAATTTGTATGTACGAATCCATGGTTAGTACTGTATTCAACGGAAACGTAAGTAACAACAGTCGCCTGCCAGTAACGCTGTAGGATACGAGGTATCGTGTCATTTCCTGTGAAAATTCCCGGAGTTCGCTCGAAGAAAATATCGTCTCGCCACTTATCAAAATAGTCAGTAAGCATTCACGTTTTGACTGTTCTTTCTTTGGTTGTAGTCTCTCGGCTGGTCTGTTGTAAATAGGATGGTCTGTCAGTGTACGGCCGCAGCCGCTCTCCAGACGAGCCAAACAGGGAAAAGCACATTTTCCGCAGAAGGTTGAAATTAGCCGCGTTCTTGGCGGTTTCCTTTTCCACCGGCTGTGTGCGGTGGCACGTTGCTCGCATGTTGAACCGGCGCGGTGTGTGCGCGTGTGAAACGTACCGCGAAAGTCAGGGTGGTTGGAAAAAGGGCGTAAGAGAGAGAAAGAGAAAGAGAGAGAGAGAGAGAGAGAGAGAGAGAGAAAGAGAAAAAGCAAGAGACACGGAGGCACGGGCGACGCTTTGGTCGAAACGGGTTGGGACTAAGAAAAGTCGAAAATCTTAATTCGGGGGCGGTACCGACTCCGTGATGCGATGGGCGGTGACTTCTAAGCGGCGATTGGCTTGCTTCGGTAAAGGGTGAGAGATCTCCTACGGGGGTGGAGGAGATATGCGCCGTGATGCCAGGACGTCGGCGTGTGCACGTCTGTCCGAACCGGCGGTCCCCTCTGTACTCGAGGACGCCAGTCGACGCCGGGCGTCCCGAGCGTACAGTCGGGGAACTGTCGTTGTCCTTTGACGATCGCGGGAACGTGCTTCGATCGTTCTTACATCCTGGTTGATCGAGGATCGCCTCGGTCGATTGACCGCCGTCGCGTTCATTCTACTGGACGGAATCGTTGGTGAATATTGTAACTTTTACATTTTAGTTGTATCTGATTTCGGATGTAAAACTTGGAAGTGGTGAAGACGGAGGGTTCGATCGGAGCAAAGTTAATCGATGGCGCGCGTGTTTGTTCGTTTCGCTATCGCGTGTGACTGCTCTTAGGATGCGCTGGAAGCACGTGATTTTTTATAAAAGCTTGACCTAATCAAGAGGCGCGAGTCGACCGGAACTGTGGTTCCACCCTGGAACATCGCGAGTTCTCAACCTGTGATCCGTTTCGATGGAAGGTTGTTCGGAAGGGTCTTCTGGAGAACATTTCCGGTGGATGCTGATCGACGCTCTGACCGATAAATCGCTTTCAGATCCGAACGGGCGTACGTGCGCGGACAAACATCGGTGTGGACCATTTCGCGAGTGGGAGGACGACCTTGAAGGTTCGTACGGGCTGTCGGAGGAAACAAGGGACTCTGTTGGTGTGTCTGTTCGTTGCGGATGCGTATCTTACGCGGATCGTGCTTGTGCTACCGGGTTCGTCAAGTTGCAGCCAAAAATACTGGTGCTTGTTAAGGGAAGCAAAGGAACGTCTTTCAATATCGTACCCAGGATGGCGACTATCTTCGTCGTCTTGTGCCTGCTCTTGCTAGACACTCGACCAACGGTTGCAGCTAACAATGGTAAGCGAATTTTTCATTTCTTTCGTCTTTTCTTTTTCTCAATACGTAACCAATGTTTTATTCTTGTTCTGTGATACTCGAATATTATGATACTCTAATACTAAATATTAACATATCTCTTCATAATTTCTGACTTTTCCTGAAACATGCATACAATACATTTTTCTGTATTTACCTTTAGTTTACTTTTTTCTTTTCTAAGAAAAAATTGTATTCTGCCTTGCCTACCGCGGGCGGTCAATTTGACCGGCCGATAAAATATTTTAATTACTCTTATAATAAATGCAATCAGTACAAAGAAAAGGCTATCTCAAGGTCAGATAACAAACAAAATCAATAATAACAAATAATAACTGTTACGTCCGTAGCTTTGTCATAAATAATAATCCATCCCTCGATCAAGATGGCCACCAGCTGTCAAGACGTATCAATTCAGGCCCATAATAATCCTAACTGCTAGAAAATTTAGCATTTTTTACAGTCCATTGTTAGAAACATCCTGAAAGTCTAGAAGTTTCTTAGCGATATCGCTCATTGCGATAAAACATTGAAATGCGGGTTTTTCCCAACTCCACACTCGAGTAACCATTGGCGGAGAAGTCAATATTTTCTTATAAATATCGTAGTCACAGACCATATTCTTACTTGCTATCGACCTTTCGATCAGAATGCATCTCAGTTTGTTAGTCAATCAATCGACATTTAACTTTGTTATCTCTAAAACTCAGACAGAAAGCATCTCAGAGCGTTTTGTGTAAAGTTGTTGTAAAAGGGAAAGCAAAGCATATCAAATTTGACAATAATTTTGCATTCCGTACTGGTGTTATTCTGTGATAAATATTTACCCTAAAAATGTCAAGACTTTACAAAAAAAAATTACAAAAAAAATAACGGACATAGAAGAAGACTGTTCAGTGTGCGATGAACAAGAAACTTCAGCGACAGCTATTTATAACCGAATCAGAGTTGAATATTATTTATAAATAAGCGTTCGCGTCCAGGGCAGAAAGAAAAGAAATTATCATTGACACCAAAGAGTGAGACTGATGTAGAGAATCAACGTATCGAAGCTGGGCCCGATGGGACAGTTTGGAAAGAAATAGATGCAAGTCCCAAACCTGGCAGGACATCAGTTTATAATATTTTTAGGGATATGCTAAACAGAATATAATGAAAGGACAAGTAAAGACGGCATTTTATCTTATCATTGATCATCGTATAAGGGATCATATAATAAAATGTACGGAAGAAGAAGTATTTAGAGTATTGGCGACTAAGAGGGAATTAGATGCAAGAGAACTAGATGCATTTATTGCTCTGTTATATGTCCGCGGTGCATATCAGGCAAAGAATGTAGATGTTTCATATTTGTGGAATAAAATTTGGAGACCTGCATTTTTTTCAAGAACAATGAGCAGGAATGACTTTGCTGAAATTATGAGGTTTATACGATTTGATAAGAAGAACGAAAGAATCCAACGTTTACGAGCCAATAAATTTGCAATGGTATCTATAGTATGGGGCTGATTTATAGAGAATTCACAAAATTGTTATAAATCTGGTTTATACATTACATTTATATAAAGAATCGCGGGAAAAAACCATGCAATAAAACTATCAACAAGTTCAGATTCATTACTATAAAAAACTTGTCAAGTAAAAAATTGTAAAGGTTACAAAATTACGAAAATTTGTTTAACATGAGGGAAATACGTATGCAACAAATGTACATTTGATAATAAGATAATTTGTAAAAAATGCAGCGAAGTTGAATAAGATATATCTCTATATAACTAAAAGTGTAATTTTATTCAAGTCTATAATTGAAATTAAACAAAAGTAAATTTTGACGAAATTTTATGACAGTTTATCATTTTATATACATTTAGTTATAAATTAACCATTATCTAAGTTAAATCATAAAAACTATTACTTCTTTAATCATCGGTCATTTTGACCGTACACGGTAGGAATTAGGTATACACGAAGTGTCGGTAGGTTTAGTGCTAAATATGGTTAAATTTGTGTAGAAGTTTGAAAGCGGTGAATTTCACCGACACTGGTAAGTTTAGTGTTAAACGCTTTATCAAATTTTGTTCACACAGTCATAATTTATAATTCACGATTGGTACCTCGAATTTATGAAAGCACGATACATAGTATCTAACTGTCGATGACATCAATTTTATTTCATATATTTCCATTGATTTCACATGACTGAATAAAGTCGTACTTGAAAATCGTAATGCAATCGCTTTCGTAAGTCAGGCTAGATTGTATTATCGTTTATTTCGGCTAGTGACGAGAAAATTAGCTGTTACTATTGCTTTTACAGATCGGTGATTGATCAGTGTTGATCTGTATCGTAAATTTCATCAGAATCGATGTATGAACGGTCCACTATATATTCTGTCCCCCTTATTCTCTTCGTAGCGCTATCCGTGCTTGTTCGAGCGGCGATTTAAACGCATATGGTCCGATCAACGCGTAATCTCGGATTTCATTTTGGCTACGTTAAATCAGGAAACCGACAACAGCTAAAGTGTTCTAGGAAATTTAGCATGTCCAAATAACGCGCGTCAAAGCCGTTTTATCGACGAGAAATAAATGTCGCGATATCGCGCCAAATCGATAGCGATAGAAACAAAGTAGCCGATTCAGTTAATCAACTGTTTCTTTTTTCCGTAAAAATTGAACCGGAATTCGGCGAACGCGTGAGTGAAAATTATTTAAACCGTGATTGTTTGATAAAGCTATATAGTTGCGAAAGAAAAACGGCTGTTAAATTTATTTATTTCGAATAATTCTTTCAGAATTGTTTAGGATAATAAAATGTAAAATGCAATAAAAGAAATTTGCAGAAATTTATGAATTACGAGTATCACATGGGAATATGATAAGTCTATTTTTGTTGATTTTTTTATTCTTATACCGTTCGATGGTTGAAAGTGCACCGTTTAATTGTTGAATATTGAATGTTTGAATCTTAAAATTATTGATGTGTAAAAAACAGGAAATACGACTTATTGTGCTCTTCTGCCTCATATCTTTATTAATTACCTTTGAGGTTTTCATAGCGCTATTTTAAAATACAATAAGTTGGCTCTCCATGACAAAAAGAGAAGAAAATAAAATTTGTAGTGCAATGGCATACAAACACCTCGTAAACAATAAAAAAGCTATCGCAAAAGCGGCTTTGAAAAATTACAATCCAAAATCGTTTACACCATACAGATTCGGATTTTCACGAAAAAAAGAGAGAATCCTTCTGCCTGTTAGGATCCATCCACGCGAGAATAAACTCATCGAGTGAATTCATGCGCGACTGCGACGTAAATCATTCATTCGAAGTTTTACGTATCTGTATCACGTATGATTTTTAGCGGGAGAACATCATGATGAATGACGCTATAAAAGTACACAGTCACGTATTAATGTCACTGTTCTTCACGCGACCAAATATGTACTTCCACTCGTAAATATGCAATCAAACGTTAAGCACGGGAGAGTACAGCGCGAAAAAACGTGTGGAGCTAAGCTTAAATATTTGAACGACTCTTAATGACACGTGGAACACGTCCCACATGTTCGTAGAATTATTCAGACGCGCGAAATAGCACGCGTAAGATAGATTTACTCGCTGCTTTCGCTCGAGCTTGTTGAGATTAGTTTTCTTTTCGACGATCTTTAAAATTTTACGTCTTACGCGTGTAACGAAACTTCCCTTTCTAAGTTTTCCCAGGATATAGAAGTACAAGATTCCTGAAATATTGGTCTTTCGTCCTGAATCGTTTGTCTGCCGTGTAAACATTCAAAGAGTTACACAGGTGATAATTCGATCCAACCACTTACGCGCGTTAAATACATTTTGCGAACCGCGAAACAATCTCGACTGGAGTCCTTTGTCCTTGGACGTGTCGAGCAAAGCTCCTTTGTGCTCTCCGTCGCGTAGATAGTTCTCTTATGTTAGTGACGGTCATGGTCGTCTGTGAACGACACCTTTTCTCATAGCCGTCGTTTATGGCGAGTCTCGACGTCGCAAGAAGCTCGTTTCGGTTCTAATACGAGGCCGGTGAAATTACACTTCAATGGCGAAATTGCGGCCGGGAATGAGCTACTAGGTCTTGCGCATTACTATGCATAATTCATAAGCGAGGCGTCGCGTCACAGCGGAACCACGATCGATAAATATTTTTTGAAGGCGGAACGACGTAAAAGTGCATGCAAATGAATTGGCCCTAATGTAGCTGTAGTACTAGATACTTATACGCCGTCCTAAGCACACCTCGGACACTTTCTTTGGGTAAGGTGGGCGCGCGTGCGCCATCTCTCTTCATTCTGTAGGTTCGTGGGGCGGCTTTTATTGTCTTGCACGCGCGACGTACTTACGTTCAACTCCCGACAATTAACATTTTTTGCGGTCATAGGAACGCGAACTAGCGCACGAATAAATTTCGTGGTAATATAGCGGGCGTCAGCGACACGATGCGGTGGTTCGTCATTTAAATCCACCTTCTGTTTTCCTCCCTTCCTATCTTTTCCCTCGCTCCCTTACTCTCTTATTCCTGTTTCGCTTTTCGTCCTTCGCCCGTTTTGCTTTATCGTTTGTTTTCTCGTTTGTTTTCCATTTTATTTCTCGTGTGCTTTGCTTCTCGATTCGCTTTCTCGTTGCGTTTCCGTATTCGTGGAACGATGATTTATTAACCGCCAGCAAAGAGAAACGCGGAAGCTGGCGTAGCAATTTTCGTGTTTGCTTGTCGTACATGCGTTATTCATACGTTATCGAGTAATAGGCGATACATTGTTTTCGCGACTATTTCATTGACGTGTGCTTCGCCGAGTCGAATTTGGCCTGCAATATTTGTATAGATTGACACGAATTAGCGGAAGTGACATCGTTTTCCTTCTGCGTTTTCCACTTGCGTTAACCTATGAATCAAAATGATCGATCTCGTCCGATGATCTTTCGTTCCACGCGCTTACTCCTTCGTAAGGTACTTGCAAATTTGATTCTGCTGGAATTATTCTAATCGAAAATGAATATCTCGGGAGATCTCGTAAATATCTCGTAACTTTATTTTTATTCGTGAATATATATCAAAGCTCATTCTTCAAATGTCATGATTGTTCGGTGGTCGCGAATTGAAAGAACTTTAGCGAAATAATGCGCATATATCGGACGTACTTCGTATCGTCAACAGCATCTTTGGCGTCTTCCAAATGCAATCGTTTTTATGGCTGTTTCACCGACTATATCGTCGGTTTTTGAAGTCGAAACGTAGAGATGCCATTATCATCCCTGCTGACCGCCGATCGAATGCGGATTTTATGCGGTGATTATTCAATTCCCGTGCTACTATTCTCTTGTATGCTCAATTTCACTGGGACAGAGCGAGAGAATCGAGCAACTGGAATACGAGAAAATAGATAGTTTCGAGAACAGATACATAATATGGAAAACCTCTCATTGTCTTGGTATCAGATCTCACGATGGTCGACGAGTAAAATCGTTTCCAGGATCTGTTCGGCCGCTTTGTTAGCGTACATTTAATACGTTTAAGTAGGTAGACTCGGTCTATACGAGTTCTCCCTATTCGTTGCACGGCATTATCTAATTTCGATGAATTATTGAAGGAGTTTGATAACAAACGTCGGCTCGCGGGTTGGACCATGAGCATACATCTCTACTTTGGAATCTATTCTTAAGTTTGCTTATCTCGCTCACTCTCTTTTCATCCTTATTCGTTAAGTCCTCGTTCACGTTCCGTTCCTTTTTGTATCTTGTGCCTATAACAGTTTCTTCGAGTAGCTATCGTTTCCCACCCTCCAACGAATCTCTCCATGGAATTATCTCATCGCCCGAGGGTTGCCATCTGTTTCGCTGGGGGAGCACACCCCTAATTAGGTACAGCGACAGTTGTAAGCGCGTTAAATCTAATATCAATATCTAATGTGGCTCGTCGACGCATGCGCTCTACGTGGCAAAAATACTAACGATTTCTATACATATGGAACACTTATTTGTCTTTCACGACACGAGCCGTGAGTTGGTTTAAGTTATGGATAATCGCGGACACCGCATGGCCAAAGGGAAAATATTTCGATGTTACGCCGGATTTACGACGAATGGAACTCGTACTCAGGGGTTAGGAACGTTTAGAGACCAAGGGCTATCCGATGAGCTGACTGTTATGATTTTCTTTCTGGTTTGTTTCGCATAGGGTTCCTTCGTAGCTGCTCTCAGCGTTTATGTAATACGATTTAGGTTTCGGAAATACGAACACGAGCATAAAGATAGTTTCCATTCAATGTGAAGCACCTTAGACGAAAGAATTATTATTTTCTTTCTGCTTCTCTTAGTTTGAATTTAGAAAGAATTTTGTTCTTGCGTTTCTACGTTAACTTAAATTAAACTATACTGACGTGTAAAATATTACGTTATCTAACTTTTCAAGGAGAAAATTGCTTATAAAATTGCGAGAAGTTCGCGGAACGTTTATTGTGGTATTTGAGACGCAATATTCGAATTCGATCGCAACATTCTCATTACGTTTACGTTTCCATAAGTTGGATTAATCTAATAATGCCGTTCTTTGTCGAGAAACGATCGGAAAGAGAAACGTAACGACGACTGGGATTTTTCGCTTGGCCTCTAAATATTGTAAAATGCTAAAAATACAGAGATGCGGGCCAGCTGTGGTACGGATTATCGTACTTTTCTCTTCGCGCACGTACACGTTCTTGAATATTCATCTGCTCTCATCCGATTATCGTGAAATATCTCTGTTTCGGCTCGCTTTTACCTTATGTTAGAAGATAAACGGTCGGATAAAAGAGGGTGAAAACTCATGACTGAATAACGTAATTCTTTTTTTCGAAAAAAGAATTTTTTCGAATTACAAACCGAAGACAAGATGATCAAAGAGTGCGTCTAACTGATTATACGTGGATTGTCTTTTTCTATTGTTGAGCGAGCAATTGGTAGATAAACAAAAGCCACGCAACTTTGTTCAGGTATAATGGGAATTCTTTAACTTGGGATTTGATATCGTACTTACTCTAAATATAACGAACAGGTTTGTTTAGGCTGTTTACACGTTAAAGCTGAACTTTTTGTTGGAAAACTTTAACAGCGTCGCAGGTTTGAACGGGATTTACCTTGGTTCTTCGAGGGCTAATCCCTCGTCATGAAATTACTTTTTTTTATTGTATAATCGGATATCGTTTACTGTATATATATATATAATACATTTGTACGATTAATAATTCTGCTCTAGCAATTAATTTCTACAATTATTGAATTTCTATAAATATTATTGGTCATGATGCTCGCTTTTTATTTTAGAACTTTGTGCATATACACTAGTTTAGCAGTTTGGTAATTGTGAGCTAAAGTTATATTGTATTGTATACGCTTTGGAGAAACGTAGTCTGTATTCATGGGTTTAATACTCGGCATGTGTTAGGTCATGTCAGAAATTTGTCAAGTCAATCTAACTCTCGAGTTCTCTCGTAATTTATGTTGTCATGATAATTTTGTTATTTCTATAACATCAAACTAATAGAAGTTATTAAGATAACAACTATTCAGTGTGTGTCAATCATGATTTGCAATATATATCAATTCTCAAAGGGACAATTGTCCCATGTAGTGTTGTTCCATACAATCGATGTACCAGTTATTCGATTTGAGCAACGCATTCTACAATTGTTCTAGTTATTTTCGTCGCGGATTATACGCACTTCTTCGGACAATAACGCGTTCGCACAATTTATCGGTATTAATATTACAAAAACTGCAGTTTCGCGAAGCGTTCCCACCCTCGATCAAAAGGTAGGAACACAGACGCAGTCGATCAAATGAGATAAACATTGGGATCTTCAACGACGGCCCTGCGTTATTGGCATGAAGTGTACAACAGCCGTCTCGCGTGTCCGTACATGCGTTTACAGCGAACGCAATCCCTCTTATTGGGGGTGGAACGACCGAGTCGGGAGGAGGGAGGTTTGCAGACGGTAGAGGGTATATACGCTAGTGGGATTCTCGTAGTGAGGACCCTTCGGGGATTCTCGCTTCATGCATTTTATATTTCGTCGGACTTTGATTCCTAGACGGACCATGTGGCCCATGGGAGTAATCCTTAATCTTTGATCGGAAATTATCTTTGATCATGGTTCAGTCATCGGACGTTCTTTCACCTTTTCTTCTTATTCCACGTCTCTGTTCTCCCTTGGGTCTGGAATGAGTGCCCATTCCACCCGCCGCTTGTATTCCAGGACGGGGAAACGTCGGTGAACGAGAACCGGGAACGGGGACACGCAGACAATGGGGAAGGAAGCCGTTGGTTGGTGGAACCTCTTAATCTCGTATCTTATAAAGTCCCGGAGTGGATACGCGTGGACTTCGTAATGCAGACAATTTTCGGAGGAGCGAGGAGGCGATACTTTCCCAGAGCGAGGCGTGTCGTTTCCGGACCGGATTTACGGAGTTTATATCGTGCCGCGCCGCGTGCAACCCGGTTAGGATACGTGATGGACCCTGATACGTTGCGGCTGCTCTTTGATAGAAACCGGGCACCAATATCGCCAACTTTATTACTCGTTTAGGCTTAGTAACTTTAGAGCGGTCGTTTTATCCTCGTCGTGTTTATTGCGTTCTTTCTCTCGTTGCACTCCTATTTCATTCTCGTCAAAATTTAAACTTATATCTTATAATCATCCTCTTCCTTTTCCACTACCCATAAAAATAATCCATAAAGTAGTTTTCACGCATCGTACAATACTGACAATTTATACCACTTCGTGAATTTCAAAGTAGAACGCGTCGACGCCTCGAAATCGATAAAATTTCATATTTTCGTTTACCAAGGATCTCATTCTCCTCGTAAACCCTGTTATCCAGTTCTACACTTAAAACTCCGAAATACTTTAGCCAAGTAAACGCATCGATCGAGTACAGAGCTAAAAGTCAGAGGAAGAATCAAACGGCAATGCTTGTAAATCGTGGAAAGTGCGCGTATCCTAAGACCCGTTCGTCTTCGAGTGGCGAAATGATTTTCCATTACCATTCGACGGGACTCGAACGGAGGAAACTCGACGGCAGCCCATATCTGTTTCCCATTCGAGTTTCCCGATTCCGTAGCCGTAAACATCAGCGGATCTCGCTGTGGAAGCACGACCACCTCTCCGCATTTCGGCGAGCGTTGTTGAATCGGATTCAAAATAACGGCACACTCGAAATAACGTCGTTTTCGCCGCTATCGCCCAAGTCGATCCACTTTCCTCCCTTTCTCTCTCGTTATCTTCCGCTTCTCGTCCCTGGTTCCGTGAATCTTGAATACGTTGTTTGCAGCGACTGTCGTCGACCAGTCTCGGTGTCTTTAATCTGTTTGCGAAATACTTGCATCCATGGCGTGACAAAGCTACACGATCGAGAAAAAGAAAGAAAGAGAAGAATTGCAGAAGGGTGAAGGAGAAGAAGTGTGTGTAGCTCTCGAGAAGAAATCCTCGCGCGGACGATCTCAACTCGGCTTACCAAGTTGGCGAAATACTTGGGGGCTTTCTCATCCTCTCGTTTCCTCTTTCCCGTTCGCTTACTTCTGCCTACAGTCTTCCACCCTTGCGCCTCTGTTGACCAGCAGTCTCTCCTTCGTTTTATCCGTTTTCCTTCCTATCGTTTTAGTCTTTCTTCTTGTGTGTGTGTGTTTTTTTTTTTTTTTTTTTTTGCTTGTCGTTGCTTTGCCCGCCACACTCCGATTGCGTACGTGCGGCTAGAAAGCTTCCAGTTTCTCCTTCTTTGGGGATACCCCCGACTCAACTGACTGCCGGGTACCTCAGAATCTTTGAAGTTCTTTTAGTCTCCAGTTGCTGTCTCTACGTCCTTCTTTGTTTTTCTTCCGGAGGCTTTTCAGTTTGGGCTGGATTCGTTTCTTTGTTTCACTTTGACGTTACGCGTTCTTGTTTGACTTGGAACTAACCGTGTGTATTTGCGAGAAACTTGATCCGAACGTACCTTGCCTGCTTTCGTAGATAACTTCGAATCGTTCGATTAGCTTTTATCGTGACAGACGGACGAAAATAATGGCTGATTTAGCATTCCGTTCGAAGATTTAGAATAACGATAAAAGTTTCTGCGCGCGATTATTTATGCTTTATTTATAGAGGTATTTCATAATTTTACAAAGATTTATGGAATAATATTCTCCTTAAAATTACGTCCTGCTTGAAATAAAAATTTATTTCTGATTATTATCCGTCGTCAAAGTAAAATTTCAATAATAACAGTCGGCAAATAATTAAACACTGCCATCGTGGTCCAAGAACACTGTAAAAGATTGTATCACGAAATTGCGACGATATAAAACACCATGACGGCAGCATTACAGTTTCTTCGTCCACAAAGTACATCCAATTTAAAATAAATTTCCAGAAACCTCAGTGCAGTCTGTTAACAAAACTGCTGAATATTTTCACAGAGGTAATCACTCGTAAAATTATAATTCCTCCAGTCTCCGCACCCAACTTCCTCCCTTTCTTCCTTTGTATTTTCTTATGTTCGTTTCTCTATTATTCATTCTATACTATGTTTACTCTGTATACTTTCGACTGTTTACGTCATCCGAAAACTGCGTGTTAACAACAAACGACGTTTATTGTTAGCAATTCCAATTAAGTAGTTTATTCGCAATAAAAAAAAATTCGAATTAAAAAGTAGACATGCTATTATAAATTATCAGTTTCTCTCGATTCTCCTCTTACTTCTTTTTTTTAAGAGCTTTAACGATCTATGCTTAGTCGACACTCTATTTCATTTAAAAATCTCTGGTTCTAATCCCTCCCCTCGCAAGACAAAGTCTGCTCCCGTTAGTTCGCCACAAGATGAGTCGAATTGAGCGAAAGGTCTGTGGGGAATCTTCGAACCTAGTCTCCGAGTGGTGCAGCAATTTATTGGCTCCGTGAAAGGACGCAAGTGTTCTCCGGTCGTCATTCACCTTCTTGAAGAGTTATGTTCAAACGAGAGAGAAAACTTGTGTCCCCGGGTGCTCGAATATTATTTACAGTTCCATCCGGACCCGGCCGATGTTTGCAGTTCGAGTCCTTTGAATCGTACCCATGTATTTAATGTCGTTACATTGAAATTTCATGAAGTCTCTTTGAGGGTTCCGATTACATGGCTCTATACAGGCTGACCAATTAAAATATGTAGATGCCGCGCAAACACGAACCGCCCGCCTATCGAGTTCGTTTTATGAATCGATGAGCTTCGAGGGTGTTGCCGAAAGCGTAAACATTAAACACGTTATTTGTTTCTCGCCCAAAATTTTGTTATTTTACAGCAAGCTTTTAATATTTTAAAGATCGAGTTGGTGTTTAAAGAGAAATTAAGGGAAACACGTCGCGTATCTTTGCCCCTAATTAAAATCCGAGAAATACGAGCAAAATTCGACTGATTCTAATTTTGAAATTTATCAAAGGAGAAAGTCGCATCATCTATAGCGATCGAGGAACGATATTTTTTCGTCTAAAAATACCTATCGGTAAAAGCGGGAATTAATTTTTTTGACCAATTGGAAACCATCAGCGGTACGTTTTTAATTAATGAAAAGCTACTGCGTAGCGGGAATTAAATTACGAGGGATCATGATGAAACAAAAAGTAGCGGTAGCAGTAACGACGGCGCGACGGAGGTAAAGTACAACGGTTGACAAACATTAGGACGGCGAAATGAAATTTATCGGGACAAAGGGCAACCGGTTAAAGCAATTACAAGAACGGGGCGTGACGTTTATAATTCGCGTCTCGAAAGCCGCTTACAAGAAAACCATTGATGCCCGTGGATTTATTAATTACACGCCATCTCCAGTCCGCCTCTTTTGTCTCGAATCCCACCGCCGTTTTCGTCGTCGTCGTCGTCGTCGTCGTCGTCGTCGTCGTTCCTCTGTGGAGACGCCGAGTCAGTCGACACAATCTAACGTTTCTTCCAATCCGTGAAAGTCGAAGTACAGATCGCGAGATATTATACCGGCCTGAGGATATAATTCTTATTACGTCGTAACAGTTGGGACGGGGTTTTCGGGCAAAGGTAGTGGGAAAACTGGCGGCGTTGATGATGGAAAACAGAAGGAGAAAGACCATGGAACGAGACTTTCCTTTGAAGGTTGCCGCCTCGGTGCAATAGCCGTTTCTAAGAGGGAAAAAAAGTATATTAATTGGCGTTGCGTTGCGGTGTTATTAAATTCTCATGGAAATACGAGTACGGCACAAGGCAGGATTATAAAGTTGGCTATTGCGTTATAAAATTTAAATAATTTCGAGTTCCCAAGCACGGTGTACGAACCATTGAACATACCGCCTCTTCTCGTTCCACGCATTTTTCACGATAGAAAGAGTCGATCGGACGATCGAAAACAGACCAGCGAAAGATTGAACGAACGAGAAAAAGCGGGGAAAAGCTTGGGATTAAGGCAAGTTACACCAAGTAGCCGCGGAATACCGTAGAGACAGATACAAGCTTTAAAGGTACATGGCTGCAATCAGATATTCAAATCGTGTTTACTAAATCAGACTTCTCGTCGGGCTTCCTCCAACTTCTGTATTTTTTTCTTTCTTTCTGCTCTACTCTTTTTCTTTTACTCTCCCTTATCTTTTGCTTCCGTTCCCCCGGTTCCCTTCTTCCATTGCCTCTTCTCTTTTTTCTTTCTCTCTTGCCGTCGAGTTAACCGATAAGTTTGCTTCTGTCTGTCAGTACGATGCTGCTTGCTGCCGAGTTAACAATTCGGTTAGAAAGTTAGAGACCGTTGCTCCCATCCCCCTCGCGATCTTTTCGGCGACCGACAGTTCGATGGTCTTCTACTTGAAAGAGATTGCCCTCTCGTTACGAGTCTGGCGGACGTTGGACTTCGTGCCACGAGTGAAAATCACAAAATTCGACGATTCTTTGGTCTTCCAGTGGAACAGGGGAACAACGAGCTACGTGTTGAATTTCAGTCATGATTAGACGAGGGACGGAAGCTTTTGTTATGTCATGAATTTAGATAACGTGTACGTGAAATTTGGTTTTAACAGACGTACATATGTGTAGGAATGTTTATTATAAATTAACAGAAAAGACAGTATGATAAACACAATATTGTAGCACTCTCACAAAATTGAATATAATATCGCACTTCACGAATTCGCTTAACACTATTTCTACGTCACACCAACACGATGAACTTCTCTCGATCACGATTAATTCAACTCTGGCAGCATTACCACGCTCATTTTTCCTGTAACAAACCTTGGTAACGTTCACAACACTCCTTGACAACATTAACATATCTTAACAACGTTTATAAACAATCAGCCACGTCTTTCGCTAACGTCACACCATCCCACATATGCATATAAAATAAAACAGATATTGGATGTAAAAGAAGGAAATATAAAATCTTTCGCTATAATCGAAAAAAAGTCAAGTGCCTCTTTCTAGATAAAGCACAATTAATTAGCTTTGTGAATAGCCTTATAAAATGTCAAGGTTCATTATCGTTTTATGACATAATTTTTCTCAAACTCTAAAAAAATTAATTCTCGTCGCGGTTCAATCCTTTCAGTCATTCTTCTTTCAATTTGCAAGCGATGAAAACTTTCTTTTTTACGAGCCGTGTCGTAAAACATCCTCCGAATCGCTGCCATAACACAGTCGCGTAGCACGTTTTCTTCCCTTCGAAATTGAGCTCTTTTTTTATTCGAAAATAAGCGCCGATTCATATTTTTTTTTTCTTTTTTGGCTATGGGATTAAATAATCCAGGGACATAATTCACACGTGGTGCCAGACTCTTCCAGTATTAACAAAAATTATCTTTTGATTAATCTTCCGCTAGGGGCGTACAGATATTCGCGTCACGAATCTTATAGATATAGTTAGAAGGGATCTATCCCTTCTCATTGAAACACTCACCCTTAACGTACAAGGCCACCCTCGATGGTAGCGTGTTTATCTCGCCCCTTACCCCTCTTTTATGGCAAAAGAACTTTCCTTAACGACGATCGTTTAGAAATCTGTCGCGTGTCGTTAAATTGGAACAAAGTTAGTTTTTATTTTTAATAAAATGGTTAAGCGATAAAAAATACCACTGAATTTCTGTTTAAAGATTATTTTAACTATAATATTTAATGTCTTTATCTCTCTATTTGCTATGTTTTTACAATTTTCTCTTATATAATATCATAATTCCCTTTATATTATTGACGAATTCGAATAAATTCCTGTTTTATTCCTTAAAATCAAACAAGGTTGATTTGTTTCGAATTTTTTTAAGGTTGTTATTAATAATTATACAAGTTGAATTTTATCTGCATGGTCTGCAGTTTCAATAATAACACAGAATCCTCTTAATGAACTCGATAAACATTAAAATGTACGTAAAATTATCTGCAAAATCAATTTAACCCACAACATTCATTGTACTAAAATATCCATATTTAAAGAAGAGATAATAGGCGTGTATTAAAATTATATCCTAAACACGCGTAAAGAACTCAAACTTTTTTTCTAGAAAAATGGTACCAAAAAATAATAAGGAAATAGATACATATTTCTCCTGTAAGTTAGAGTCTCTAAGTGGCAATAACATAAACGCATAGATGCAAAACTACTCGATTTCTTAAAGTTGGACACTTTACATGGATCCTATCCTCTCATCAGGTCCGTGATGTGTTTCCCTTTTTTTTTTTTTTTTTTCGTATTCCCGAGGAGTCAGGCTAACTTATAAATATGATAATACTCAGGGAGACCAAGCAGCAGTCACGAAATAACGCCTTTCGAGTTTGGTCCTTCACATCCTTCGCCTGGCCCGGTCTCTTCCTTCGCTGGAGGATTCACCCTTATCGAACGTCAGGCATTACCCGGAGTCGCGTCTTCCTTCACCGCTTTACGATATTGGAAATCCGAAAATGCGAATTAAAGTCCGTCCTCCTCTTTCCTCGTCCCCCTGTTTGCACCCTCAAACCACCCTACTTCTCTTCGGTTTAAGGGGAGGTGGATATGTACCGATGCAGTCACCGTCTGCGCTCACCGTCCACACAGAAGGAAGAAATGCGTGTAAATTGTTGGAGGCTGAAAGCCATGTGAGACGGCGACTCCTCGGTTGTTCGCAAATCGAATTCACCTCGGTTACGCGGTAATCGAAATTCGGTAGTTTGCTGCGTCTGCTTTCCAATCGGTGCTTTGCTTCACAATGATTTCTGGTATTGCTTTTAAAACGATTGTAGGCAGTGGCAGTAGACTCTTGAAAAGTCTTAACCGAGCTTGCGATTAATTTGTACACGCGACAGCGGAAGTAAAGGGTCGCAAATATTTTGGAATTATTTGTGAATCAATTATTCAATTTTGGATACGACAGCGACGACCAGAATTCGTTTCACGAACGATATGTAATTAGCAGAGCATAAATAAAAAGCAAGCTTTCTATTTTACATCTTCTTTCTACGTTTATTGTCAAGTTAGACAGCTTCAATGATTTGTCACGTACAAGGTGCAAGCTTTTGTAATATTATCGAGGATGCATAATTAACGAAGACAAAGACCGTGCTTGCTATGCGACCGTGAAACTAATTAGTCTGAGAGCATGTTAAACTCGCGTAAAGGCGTAACAGGTAACTGGAATTATTGTCGTCGATGTCGTGGTTAAGAATCTCGGTTAATTACGCCACGCACGGTAAGCATTTTCCACGGTGTTTCAAATTACGTATATTCAGATACATATACTTTTCTCACCGAGTTCGTACCCATTCATTTTCGTTGTTGTCACTTGTTAATAACATTCGAATAATTCACGCGGAGAAAATTTAATTAACCGAAGAAAATGTAAATAATATATATTTCGAACAGTATTTAATGTCTATACAAGCAAAGATTAGATTTAAAATACATGTTTACATGCATTTTAGCGGAAACGGAATTTTTTATATATTGTAAAAAATCTTACAGCTAACTTTATCCCGAAGTCTATTTCCTTAACTTCGAGCCAGCTGCGAAATAAACCCACCTTCTCTTCATCCTCTTGAGATTCGTTTCCTAACTAAATCAATTGAAGTTTTCCCTTTAACATTCCAACGCGAAGAAAAACTTCCATATAACAGAGATCAGCTCTCTATATAATGTCCGATAACAATACACAAAATCTATCCTGAAGCTTATTTATATTTGTAATATCATTAAATGTTGCTTTCCTACAAAATGTATTAAAAAGATCGTCATTCCGTAGTATGTCGTCAAATCAAACTAAATATTAAGGACGCAGGAAATAAAATGCATATTTATGGGAACGAATGACAGTAGAAGCACGCGATCGATTCGATCATGCTTCCTCGAGACTCTGTGGCGGAATGTAGTCGAGATGGGGATGCAGAGAAACCGCGAACAAGGGTTTCCCTGACCGAAGCTAATCCTCTGTAGGTAAGCCAAATGTAGTCGGAAACAAGCCACGGACTTTGCATCATCGTTCTGTGTCCTAGTTCGAGGTCGGATATGCTGATCTTGTCGACACCGCGTGTTGCCGTTACGGTTCATTGGCTATGAATAACGAAAGATATTTCTGAAAAGAAGCAAAAAGAAGTTACTATCTATTTCCCAGACTTTTGCACTTTTACATTTCAATTTCATTTAAACATAGCTTTTATCAGTACTAATGGTAAGCGATGAGACGTTTGTTCGAATTGCGAATATTCATAAACATCTTAATTCAATCGTTCGCCACTTCAACACGTGACTTTAGTAAAACGAAAATTCATTCGCAATCTTTCCTTTAAATTATTGTAACAAACACTTCGTGAATAAAACCTGGTAACAAAATGTAAAACGAAAATCAAAATTTCAAGCAAACCGATTTTGATATGAACAATTAAGAAAATTGTTTGAATTATTTCCTTTGATCGATACTCATTTTTTCGAACGGAATTATCGTCGATGTTTCAACAAATGCGTGTACACACAAGATAGGTCGCCGCTAGGGTGTAGAGATCTCGAGCGCATTTTCCAAGCATACATAGAGAGGGTTGTGGTTGTGGCGATCCTTTGAATGCGCCATCGACACGGTAAATACAAACAGCGGCGGGCTCATTAGAATAATTATCCATGCTTGTCCACGTTGGCGACGACTTCTAATTAATCCGAGTACTTCACTATGGAAATTAATTCAAGAGTATATCGGCCTCCTTTCGTGGCGGCACCTTTATAAGTTCTCCCTAAGGTAGTGTAGATCCTGCACCAGCAGCTGCTCTTCGTATGGAATATTTACGGACCACGGTTGCATTCCTGCAACGTCGTTTAGCATATCACTAGGATCATCGTTTGAACGCCAGTGTTAAACCTAGCGTTTCAAAAGTGGCTCTGATTTTTTTCTTCTTCTTTATTTCATGACACTAGTCTTCGCTTTATAATACAAACGATAAGTCGTTGTCACTCGTTCTTAATCTTTAAACAAGGAAAGAGCAAACATAAACAAGGAAGGAGGAAAGAGCATACACACGAGAATAATGTTTTAGCGTTTCACTACTCTTTCGAATTGATTAATTTAATATAGATTGAAGAAATAATTTAGAACGCGTGAAAGTACGTGCTTTTACTACGTTTTAATATTTTATTAAATTTGAAATTTTATAGCTGCGATTAATCTAGATTTCCTTGCAGATCGGAACTACCCATCTGAGCTACTTCTATACAACATCCCGCGAGGAACGGTAATCAATTACCGAGGTCGATAAGAATTCACTTATTTCAGGAGAATTTCAAAATGTTGCAACAAAGATCGTACCACTAAAATCTGTTCTATTCCATAACATATTTAAATGTCTCTTTTGTTCTTTACTTGCACATTTACTTTTCAGGTTAATTATCATAGGAAAAAAGAATATAAAAATGACAAGAATAATGAACAAGAGAAGAAGCAACTTTTTATTTTATTGTGTTACAGAAAGCTATTTAATAAATTTACTAAACGTTTTGTTATATAACATTATGACATTATCTTAAATTTAGTCTGAAAATTCATATGCCTTCTGAACTCACTGGAATACATTATTAATATTAATGGAAAGGAATTATTTAGAAAATTGTTCGTTAATGTTGCATCTAGAGCAACTATATGCGCTCGAACGCCGTATAACCAAGTGCACAGTCACAGGTCGTTCGTCACCGCGGACGAACGTAATCCTTCCTTTACCGTTCATTTCAATTTCATTAGTCGGTCTATATGAAGTCCTGCACTCGCAGTTGTAATATTCTCCTCGGCTGAAATAGCCACGATCCCCACTCTATTTATTCACCCGCGTAATTCACAACCGGAAGGTGGCCATCGACCGGAAACGCATACACGGATGTGGCCATTGTTATCCGACCTCGCGTCAGGATGCCCCACACCATCTCTAACAGCCACCAATCACAACCTTACACGTCCTCTCGTACGTTCTGCTTATTTTTAGAAGATTCGTACGAAATATCAATTCGTCCTGGACGTTAACGATCTTTCATCTTATTGTTAGTCGAGAACGTTTCGTTCTCCCGTTTCCAGATTTAAACGTAGTCTGATAGCAGAGCGTTTCGTACAATTAGAATTACTCGTGCTTAATGGCAAGGAAATAACGAATCTTATAATATACCGGATGTTTCGCCTAACTTTCTCGCCAAAATTACGGGGAGAGCGAGGTATCATTCTTTACGGGCTTAAACCAGAACTCGCAATTTAAACGTACAATAGAACAATATCGCAGCCCTTTATTCGACTAGCTTCATAACAGCTCCGCTTTCATCTAGAAGATCCGGAAACGTCCACGATGTAAGTCACGATGATTCGTTAAGATTAAGCGTTTAATACAATTACACCAGGGAAATTGATGTGATCAACGCCTTTTCGCAAAATTGCCTTTCTTCGTTCTCTTTACTTTATCATATTTTATCGTTTCAATTAACGCATTGTTTTATTTGCAATAGCTTTTCAGAGATCTTTTTGTATTATCGTCTCAGCGTAATGAGATTTAAATAAATGTCGATGCGTTTAATTAATTAGATAAAACACGACGATTAAAATAATCTGTTTAACGAGAAACTAATGTTCCTGTTCTTCGAAAATTCTTAATCTCCATTCATCGTTTCATCGTGTTTCTTATTCAACCTACAAGCATACATACTCAACATATAAAAATGCGAAAGTAAGTTCTAACGATAACAAGCTTCCACTATCCAAAAAAAGATTCAAAGTTTCATGAGTAAAATATCTTATAGCTTCGTGAGAGTACAGAAATATTTCTTGACATAACGAAAATAAAAATTGAAAATAAAAATGATTTTACGATCGTCATTCCGAAAAAAACCACGAATGAAACATTCTATCGGCGAAGAGTTAATGAATCCGAATCGGAAGAGGATACGAAGTCCAACATGGGGTGTTCTTTGTGGATTTCCAGTGGGCTTGGTCCAAATCCCAAGGGCGAAAGGTTAATTATCGGCGAGAGGTTAGCGAGATGGGGAATGGAAAGCGCGACATGAATATCGGAGTATCTGTCTGCGATTCGCGGACCTTGGCAGTTCGATTTTGTCGAACAACTGGTGTTTACTCTGGTTTGTTCAAACAATGGACGTGTCTTTTTTGCTTCGCTCTCCCTCTTTGTCTCTCATCTCCGTTTCGAGCAGCAGAGGTTACCATGTCCAGCCAACTGTGTGTGCTAGCGGTGAAAGAGCAGAGGTGAAAGGGGAACGGTGAATGGAAGGAGAGAAGAGGATGAAAGAGGACGAAAGAGAGCGCAGAATGGTGGCTAGAGCGAGGTACAACAAATATAATGGGTGGGCGAGCAGCTGGCGAGAGTCGCCGGGTGATTTCGCAGGATTTTGTAATTGAAACGCTTTTCGAGGTAGAGCCAAGCAAGGAACACGATGGATAAACGCCGCTCTTCTCCTTCTCTGTCGTGGCTGCCTTTATTTCGCGACTCGGTTAGCTGCAGAGAGGCAACTTAACGAAATGTCCGACGCTATTTTGGTCCCGTCCCTTCCGACCCCTTCCTTTCCCTTCCCCGTTACGTTGCGCTATATGCGTCTTCTGTCTGTTTCTCCCGAATCTTCTACTCTTTCTCTTTTCCTTCTTACTCCGTTTTTTCTTGTATCTGTTTCATCTCCACCATTCTTGCTGTCGGTATCATCCTTGCCATCTACGCTCGTTCTTTCTTCGAGAGTGTCGACACAGAAACTCGAGGTCGTGATCGCAAACGAAGTTTTTACCGAAATTCGTTGGTCGGAATGAAAAATCTTCTTCACGGTTAACGTTCGATTCGTGGGTTGGTTAATGACGGTAACGTTAGGTACTTCGCTTGGAATTTACATCTAAATGAGGCCTTTGTTCGTTCTTTTCGACCAGGATTCCCGTCTAAATGACTACTTTAAAGAGCTGACGAGTTGTTTTTCTTCAATTTCATTCCGTCGAGTTCATTTCATTTCACTTAATTATGCCTCTTTTCTGGCTATTCTGTCGATACATATACGCAGGCTGTAATAAATAATTCAAGTTCCTCTTTGGCTCCGTAAAAGTGATTATACATGTTTGATTCGAGTTTGCGCGTTTTCTATTTTCAGTACCATTTATACAAGGATTACATAATTTTGTCAACGTATTTGGTTTTGTTTCGTACCGTTGAAAGCTTTCACGTGTGTAATTTCATTTCTTTTGCTTGATATAAAAAGAAGGATAGTATTTGGCCAATATTCGTCGAATACTTGAGTTAGTCTGGTGTACCTCCGAGATGGCAAAATATGCTGCCAATAGTTTCACTGTCAAAAATTCACTTCCAAGCCTGATCGTACTTTCCTAGCGCATTCTAGGCGATCCTATTTCGAGATATACACCTCATAAAATCGTATTGCGTTTCATTTGTCGTGCTTTATCGGAGCGAATATCCCCGGCATTGGAGTTCGCGACAACTCGATATTGTTCGTCGCATATTTTTAGAGCGTACACAGCTGTGCTCGAGTCTCCTCTGACATCTCTTCGCTTTCGATTCCCTCTTGGAATTCTCTTGTCCTTCTTTTGCTCCTCTTGGTGACGATGATAAACCGCTGGTGCGCACTAGGGAAATCCGTACACAGAACAAAGACCGACAATTCCTTGGCACGTTGTCACGACTTGTCGCTAATGAACATCCCTCGCCGATTTTAGATGCTGGTCACTGACGAGCGCGAAACAAAAAGAAAGGAACAGAGCTGATGTCTGTGTTTTCGTCTAAAATAGAATGCGCGTTCTTAATTTCTACGAACTTCTGTTTCAGCATTTATTCACTGAAGCTGATCAGTGTGTTGAACGCAATCGGTGGAGTGTTGATCACGAAATAATTATAATAATCACGAACTTTAAGTACGAGATTGAGATCTGATAATTGAAATCGCGGTCGATGTATCCAAACGTAGTCAGGAGATCGAAGATCAGATTGACTTTTCAACGGTAAAAGATCCACCAAAAACAAACCGAATATTTGCGGTCCACTTTGAAAGCGTATACGATTGCGTGGCTGCGCGATAAAAAATGACGTAATACACCAGCGGAACAGTCCTTCGAAAGCGTAGTTACAACGTCGTAGCGAGAGCATTGTTCGTATCCATAAGCGATTCGCGGAACAACGTTTCACCTCTGTGAAGCATAAACACAAAAACGTCTGCTTAAGCGGTCTGGCCACACGCTGACGCTGCGCCGGTCAAAATGAACTCTCCATAATTAAACACAGTCACGGTAAATTAAAACAATAAATACCGAGGCGGCGCGTAACGAAAAATCAGAGGGAAAGGGAACGAATTTGTCGACGAATTTTCGCCGCGCTATGTGCATGTATTCGCGCGTATATAGGTACAACGTCGTGTGCTGAACTGGTTTCGCCGCACGGCATAATGCACGATCCTCGTTTTTCCTTTCTGCGCGATTTCTCGGTTCGTAAATCACTCTATCGGCGAACGAATGGCGGCCGATATTTTACGATCAATTCGCCGACGCGCGCCGATTAATTGCGAATTATGCCGCGCCTCGCAATCCATCGATCTTTCTATTCCTGTCGGAAGATGACGATCGATGGCTTGTATAATTTATCGTAATTAGTCCACGTCAAATTATAAGTTTGACATATTTTTTCATGATATCATCTGTGTATAAAGTTTGGCCTTATTTCGTTTATATCGATATGATTTGATTTTATAGCATTGTCGTTGTCTGTGTGGTGCATTTATTGTTAAAATTGCAGAAAAATACTTTTGAAATTTAGGTTATTATGATGATACTATTCCTAAAAATAAAAAGAATTGTAAAGGTTTTTAAATTAAAAAAAAAATTAAAAAGAAAACATTTATTTTTGAATTGTCTATTTTGACTCTGCCCAAGATAATTTCTTTGATAGATACAAAATATAAATATGAATAATCACATCTATAAAGCCGGAATTCGAAAAAGCAGAATTTCGTTACTCCTTATTTCGTTAAACCTTAATCACATTTTTCTCACTTTAACTTGAAAATCAACGGAGTTTTTCCACAATAACGATAAACCTCTCTTTTGGTTGTTTCAATAAAATTCGCACAAAAGTTTCAAGCTTCATAAAAAATCCAAACCCGTCGAACTGGTTTCACCAGAAAAGCAGTTGGATCGAGCGATAAAAATGAATTTTTTAAACAACTCGCTACTAACAGCGATACCTACACGCACACAAAGCTCGCTTCTAGACAATAGTCAATTCGCAGTGGAGGGTGCAGCGTGCATAATTTTCAGGACATTTCTACGTTGCGCGATTTCACGTGCAGCGGTTGGCAGCGCTGATACATTTAATCGTCGGGTGTTTCGAGCGGTCGCTCGTGAATCTTTCATTATTCGATCGCGTCTCCGTGCGTGCATTTCATCGCGCCCTCGAGAATATTAGTGGTCCTTTGTCCAACGTGCGCCGTTGTAGCCGGAAAATCGACGTGGACTCGATAGCATGGCGTGTTGCGCTTTTCATTCGATTATCGATTTGCATTCTTGAATTGTCCGGCCGCGAAGTGTGGCGTTTTGTTCGAATGCGGATAACGCGACCGAGAGATTCGGATTCCGCGTGGATCGTTACAAGCTTTCGAACCAGTTCCCTGTGTATCTGGCCTCCCGCTCCTATTTCACCGTGCCAAACGCGGTACGGCGTTCCGCTTTCACCGAAAATTTTCCGGGATAATGTAACGTCGTTTATAGGCCTTGATGCGCGTATTCGCGCCGCGTTTGTTACAATCTGTTGGACATTCGATGCCGGTTTATCGCGTCCACACTGGTCGCGGATAGCGAACCGACAAATAATGTAAGTTCTTGCATCACGATGTCGTTTATGAAGTTGATTTGTGGCCAGTTTGATTGTAGCTCACCAATTAAATTGTCGTAACCATTGAAAATATGTGGATATGGCGTGTATAACTAATTGCGGAGCTTGAGAGCAAATTGAGTATTCGTTGCTCGTATATTCGTTATTTCTTTTCGCACAGATTTTGTTTTATGAAGATGACTGCATAGTATGATCAAAAGATTATATGTAGATGAAATAATTAGTTATGGAAAGTGTAATATAATTTTTATAAAATTTAACTCATAAACTTATGATCGTTTCATATTCGCAATGATAGAAAAGCTACTTTTTAAAGTAAATTCGTTTAAAACACGATTACAATAATCAGACGAATATTCGTATCAACGTTTTTTCTGCCCTTTTCGTTCCGCAAACGAGTCGTCAATTGGAATGTAAACCAATTATTCTTCGATTAACCGGTGTAGAATATTTTCTGCCATTAACACATTGTACCGGTTCTCACAAACAGACCACTGTTGGCGATAGTAAAAGAATGTAGTTATAAATTGCTCGCTACGGCTGTCTCCGATTAAATCTGAATCGTCCTCGATTTCGTAGCATTCGAAATTGAAAATTACGCTCGGGTCATCGACAGTCATGGCGTTTTTTCGGTTGCTGTACCGTGCCGATTCAAATTGGCCGACCAGCGCAAACATTAATTTTCGTGGCTGGACGTGGGGCTCGGAAAAAAGAGGGTAGAAGCAAGAGTATTCGCTCCAAAAGTGGAACGACCTTCCGTTCGTTGGACATTTGTAGACCACTAACCATTGAAATAGAAAAAAAAAATTACCACCACTACTGCAACTACCGCTATCCATGCAATTACATTTGCGTGACTGCAAATTTCTTCCGTTCTTTGTAAACAAATAACATTATTCATTAGGCGGCGCTGTTCGCTTCTTTTTAGAGAGAGGACACTGCAAATTTTAAAGCGGATCTATCCTAACCTTTCAAGGAATTTTTTTTGATAGGGCGATTTATTATGGGAATCAGTTGTCTGATTATCAAAGTATTGTTATTATTTTTATGATATGATAAATGGGGTGACGATAAATCTTATTTTTACCACAAAAAGGTACAATTCCTACTTAATTAAGTGTGACAGCCATTTTATTCGAAATTATTTTCGTTATCAACTGCAAACAACATGGTCAAATAGTTCCAAAGAAATTTCCTTGCTAATTCTCAGCTACCTCTCATCGCGCCAATAATCCTACTTCCCCTGGGCAAAGAACGGTGGAAAGCATTGGTTGCAGCACAGTGGCCGTCCCGCAGGATAATTGTACCGATAACGCGGCGATAGGACGCGTACGCGATCCTCACGGGAAGATAGGGATCGCAACACGGCTGTGTTCTGCACCATTGCGATCCGTAGATCGTGAAGCGCGGCATAGTATAACGTGTCCACAGTGTTCTCCAACACGCGATTAACATTCTCCAGCAACCGTTCGCCTAGATGCCCCCTGGCCACCAGTTCGTCCTCTACCCGTATCCACCTCCCTTTAAAATACGGCACCGTTGGGTCTACTGACAGAGGGACCGTGTAGGCTCTCTCCCGTGTTCGCTATTAACTTCTCGCATTGGCTGATCGGATCGATAACGGCGTGCCGATGTACCGGCCGTTATCTTCTCACTAGGCTGCATTAATGCACCTCCAGTTATTGGACAAAATGGTTCCGGGCCGCTCTGCGAAACGCTACTCGGCCCTACGGCTCGATACATGCCCCGGTGATCTGTGATGCATTCCGCTCACCCGGGATTGCTTTCTCGGCTTAATAGGATATGACAGAACACGCAGAGATGCGGAAAGCCTGCCTTTCCATCTATCTACCTACGAGCGCATCAAGATGTCTCGAAAGGCGATGTATGCCGACCGTTTCGGGACGGAGAGAAAAAATCGTGGACACGGCAGATGAGATTGATGCAAAGGAACATGTGTTTTTATAGAAATATCTGGCCGGAATGATGGAAAGTAAGAGGTCATTGGAAGGCGTAGCATATGCAAGATGTGTGTTCAAAGATAAGGAAGTTCAGACAGATTCCAAAATGATTGGAGATTATCTAGATAGGAAAATATGTAGGACAAGGGGAATACGGGAGAATGTTCTCGATATGAATTTAAGAAATACGTAATACGAAACAATATTTTCTTTTCTAAACGCACGTGGTGTCGCAAATGGATGCCACAAATTTTCCCTTCAGCCATGTGCAAACCCAAAAAGGTTGATTCTTCAACGAATTGGGCTCTATCTAAATCAAATTGTATGAAGATTCAATGACTTTCTCTCTCTCTCTCTCTCTCTCTCTCTCTCTATTTCTCTTTCATTTGATGAAGCTAATGCGAACACTTCAGAGTAGAATCACACCCAGCCTGTAAATCCTTCGTCAATCCCCGATCACAAACGGGCTTTTACCCGCGCATATTCGTCCGATCGGCTTAATAGCAGTGCATTAGTTGAATTATGTTAACAAATAGGTTATATCCCGGAACGATAGGTGGTGAGATGCTGTAGCTCGGTTCGATCTAATCAAATACGCATACGAGGAGCCCATACAACTGTTGACGAGAGGAAAGAGCGGACGAACAGGAGAACGAGAAATGAAGTATCATCAATGATATGGGGGTAATTATTCAGTGTAGCCTGTTCCATAGGTAATGGAAAATAGGTTCCTCGGCTCAAAGCGGATCTCTCTTTTCTTGGATTTCTCAGTTAGCTACCTGTTTATCCACCTGCATCACGCATGTTCGTGCAATTGTACACGTTGAAACGGCACTCTCGTGTCGACACGTTCTCCTCTTGGCGCGCATAAACTGGCTGCGCAATTACGAAATGCGTCGTTTTCAACGGGTCACAATGGGCCGCAAGAGGGCGTGGCCGAGGAGGAAGCAGCCGGCAAACTGAGGATCCCGGATCGTATCGTATACATGCTCACACACGCGTGTTCGATCCTCACGATACGATCTCGAACGCATCCGGCGCATCTACCGGATTCATTACGCACGCGTGACACCGAACGCCGGTGCACCGTGTGTGTCACGCGTGCACACTGCGTGCATCCGTGCCACACCACGTGCCTCTGCTCTCTACCCGCCTGCACTCGCGTTCATGCTCGCTCTCATGCTTTAACCTCGCCTGTATATGTCCGTATCACGCGAACGCGCTTGGCAGAAAGGTCCACACGGACCTGCACGTGCCGACCCGCGTACCACCTGATTGCCATTTCCGAGAAGCTTCGTTAATATTTAGGCTAACCGCGCTACCGAATAGCTGCGGCTGACTCCACACCGTTTCCTACCCTGGATATCATCGTCGTTTTCTTTATCCACCACCTGATACGTTGCATACCGAATGAGATAACGTTAGTCGGGGAAAGGTTGGCCAATATGTGAACCCCTTGGCTCTGGCACGGACTGCGGAAACAGTAAAGTAAAGAAGGAATGCAGATGGGGCTGTAGGATGCCGAGATGATATAATGGAAGAATGTTTAGCTTTCATCTTAGATTTACTCTTTTTCTTTCTTTTAGGTAGCGCTATTAGTTAGAAAATTTTACATTTTTATATGTATATCCGATTTTGATATTCAAAGTGGTACGCAAAAGTATTTATAATTATGGCTATGTTATTCACCACGGTATATATCATTTTACATGTTGTACAGCATGGAAACGAATTTCGTTAATTTCTGTGGAGCTGATACAATTACGTCAATTATAAAATATACGTATGTATATTTCCGTTTTTCTGAAGACAGAAATACTATCCTATTTATACCAAATAAAAGGCGTATTTAAAAATAAAACACTTTATTTAGCGATTTTGATTTGGTTTTTAATTTTGACACAGTCGACTAATGCTAACTATTGTTACAGCCGTTAGATGAAAAATCGTATTATACATAGATAGGAACCGTAGTGACAAATATCTGATATTCGACATGTTGTCGTGTAACTGCGACAGTTTGACGGATTTTTCATACTTGTTTTTATTCGAAGCTTATACGAGCTTTCAAGATAGAATTTAAACAGAAGATAATTAAATTAACTTTTCCAGTTTCCAACCATACGTTCGAACCTTTCTTTTTCGTTGTCTTCCACCTCTTCTGAGTTATTGAATTATTTTCCACAGAAATAGCAGAGGACTTAAAGAATCAAGATAGAATCGAGAAAATTTCAAGGTACGTAACGATTAACTATTATAATTTCATAATTTTTATTACAGAGGATAAAAAAAGAACATCGAGCAATAATCTGAAACAAGTTTGTTTTTTCTAAGGATTCATTTTCGAGAAAATTAAATTCAAACATCGCGTTGAATAAACGAGCATCGCCTGGCTACGTTATGAACCTAATTTATCGCTACAAAAATTATCTCTTTAAGCGTGGCAAAAAATTTACTTAAACTTTCGATGCGTTTCTACCATCGATCAAAAATTAATCCTCGACCGGGCTCGCTAGAATAATTCCATCCAACTCTGATACAACTTTCCTTACGTTTAAACCGACGCGATGGCTTATCTAGTCTTCGTCAAAAACTTGACTTCAGACCTGACTGACGCGTTTTTTTTCCACCTTCGTGCAAGGATGTCGGTGGATGACGATAAACGGGGTGTCGATAAAGTGTTCGCCGCGATAAAACGATGAATTTTCAATGGACGCCGACGCAGATAGCGTAGTGGACGAAAATATACGACGGACGGTCTCCTTGCGATCGTTCTTACGTGGCTCTTTACAACAGGATAGCCGAGCATCTTGGAAAGCGGTCACGTACGGTTAAGAATGACCTCGCTGTCCAACCCCACTCAACGTAGACGATTTATTCGCGACATCATAAACCAACGCGTCACACGTTATGGTGCTTGTGACTAATGAATTCTGTGTTGTCCTCTATGTCAAGGGACAACGTTTGGCAACTTTATCTCCTGACATTAGCGTAGGTATTGTCAAATATATATACGTATAATTGAAAGGAAAATGAAAAAGAATATGAAGGGAGATTTATAATTAACCGAGTCTTAGGGATATACGCGAAAAGATAATTGGTAGATACTGCGTCGTTTGATTTATTTTGTTGGAAAATATTTGAATGCAGATTTTTTGGGATGGTTTATAAATATATAATAGGAGTAAGGTGGGTATAAATCCACGACACAATCGAGCCGGGAATGATTCCTCGTGAAAAAATGATTTGTGATGTTTCTCTGAGTCGTGCTTTTACGAATGACATTTTTACTAAACGATCACGCACCCAAGGTTATTTGCAAATTTTATTTTTTGGAAAACAAAGCCACTATTGAACAAAATTTATCTTTGATTTATTATTCTATTATAAGAAATCATTTCTTTTCGTATTATGCCCCGTTTCTAATATCTTTCCATAAGATTTTTAGTCTTATAAATTGATAGTCCCAATTTTTAAAAGTATATGTCATTTGTTATAGTTTATCCACGAAAAGATGCTTAAGCATTATAGGCATATTGTACAAATATTGTTTCGACGAGACGCGAACAGCGGGAATTAATCAAAGAGGCATGCGTCGAGTAAATTCGACTCGTATTATCGTTCCATCGACGTTTATCTCTTATTAACCAGGATCATAGAGTTAACGGTTGTGTTATTAATCGCTCTGGCCATTATTTATGCATCACGTATGAAAGCATTTAACCTGCGCCATATCCACAGTTAATATCTGCACGTTGATGAGCAGAATATGTGATTTGCGAAACGTGATATATCATAATTGAGGAAAGAACATATGCTCAAGTTGTGAATGTTTTTATTATTAAATTATCCTTATATTAATTATATTTGTATATTTCTTTCTTTGCCATTAATCAGATTTTATCAATATACTTTTATTCTCGTATATTAAAGAAGCTGTATCTCTATGTTCAAGACAGATTGAAATATAGAGATTTCTTTACTTCGGTACAAAAGCATCTTGTTTATTTTATCACTAATTTGGTAACTTTCCGTCGAAATGATTCGTACAGATATAGTTATTAATGAAACATACATTTTATATGATACAGTAATATAATGTAATTTTCCAATTACATCAAGAGATATATTTCATACTGCTATCATTAATTTAATTAATTAGGTATATCGGCATGTTATACTATTGGTTTATACATATGATTGTATGTATATAATGCACAGATACGTATATTTATCAAAATCACGTTTGCAAGTTTATTTCATCAACTTATTTAAAATGAAAATTCGCAAATACTTTTCATACGATAGTGATTTTCCATTACACGAGCACCTAATTCTAAGAACTTTGCTTTTAATTGTCTCTGTATTAACATTAATACGAGAATATTACTAGAATCCTTGTTCAGGGGAAAGGCGTACGGAAATGGAGCGGTTTCACCTCGTGGATGATAAATGGTCGATTAGAGGTGACTATCGTTTCCATTGAATCGTCGTGCCGCTTTTTAAAGTTTACGTTGGTATGATCGATGATTAGAACAACGCTTAAGGAAGGGAGGAAGAAATAATGTTTGGACTACAATCGCTACGGCAAACATAGAGTTAGAACATTATGATTACGATCGAGTGCACTTCTATGAAACGCATGTGCTTGTGTGTTATCGTTCTTACATCGAGATTAAAGGGCTGGGTCCGGTAAAACGAGTAATTCATGTAAAACGAGGCTGATATCGTATTATTAAAGAAGTATTTAAAAACTATCTTTAATAATTCTTTATTTCCTATTATGTCTCTCAGACTTGTCAATGATTTATTTGCTCCGCCTAATTTTACATTAATTTCATTATATTGTATATGTATATGTAAATACATAATTCTTATAAATACTATAAAATTCCTATTCAGAATATATCTTTGTAAAATTATACGAAAGATCATTCGTATGTGACTTTACCCCTGATGTCAACGCGATTCTTACTCGCCGTACTTTCCTCTATCATAAATCTTAATGAATCAACAAACATTGTATCCCTATCATGCGTATCGAATTCCTGAATTCTCCCCAGTCGGGAAAAGAGTGGGAAGATGGAGGGTGTATTCAGCAGATTTTGGATGCCGTGTTAACTCAGCGGCGGCTGCAATTTCTGGAAAAGAAGCAGTCAGCAGAGCGGAGAGGTGAAGCTACGAAAGGGAAGGCCGTGCCGCACGGTCATTACATGGACAATACCACATTAATGGTTTAAATCGAATTTAACAGCCTACGAGGCTGTACCGCGTCAGTCCCTCCGTTTCTCCCTTCGTCTCTGGTTCTCACGAGGGTTCGCCCCCCCCCCCTATGTCCACCCTACGGTACGACCCTGTTGGCCATCCCTTACACTGACGTCAGGACTAACACATTGACTGCGATACCGCGGAGAATTTGATTGCTTTACGGGTTAGCCGTGATTAGGTAATCTGCCTGTCTCATCCGACCCACCATCGGCCCTCTAAGGGGTGTATCGTGGTATTGGCCGCGGATTTAGCCGAACGACCCGGCCGGATTTGCCGTTGATTGTTGTCGGTCCCTATGCAAGCGGCCGTTATGATTTGCGAAATATGGCCGATAAGGACCAACGAATTCGGACGGCGCTGCTAGAGTGGTATTTCGAGGATGTATCCTCGTGGATATATGGGGATTTGTTTTTTCGCTCCTGTTTCGCGAGTGAGCTTTTGGAGGGTTGTTACAGTAAGCGAGAGACATTCCGTTATTTGCCGCAGTAAAATAGTGTATGGTGAGATTTAGGGACTGATCTAGGCGTCTATGGGACGGGGATAAATTAAGAATTATACTAACGTCTCGGTGATATTTTCTGCCCGAAATGGAAAATGAATTTCAATCAAGAAACGTTTTCTTCAATAATCAGCAGTTAGAGGGAAAATCGCGCGGAAAAACTAAACTGGGACACTCTTTATATACTATTGGCATTTTTTTGTGCTGCCAATGAGAAATATTATTTCATGAAATCAGCAGCGCGTGGAATGTAAGGTTCCAGTTTAAATTGAGCCGCATCGCTAGCCGATAAATTGAACGCGTAATATGCAACGTTGTTAGCATATCCGCGTTTTGATTGGATCCCAATGCGATCAGTTCGTGCAATCCAATAATTCTGCCACTTTATTCGAAACTGAAAAGTTCTCTATGCACGCGATCCGTGTTTTTACAGTATGACGAGCTGAATCTCTAGCTTTGTCGTTTAGTGTACCAAGCATAAACACAGATTCAGCGGCGAACGTTCACCTTTTTTCTTCTCTTTTTAATTTCCATTTTGAACATTAACACAACCGGGAAGTAATTTCGGGACAAACATTAAGATTAAGCGGATCGTTGAGATTACATCGTCGTACGTCTTGATCCCAACATATGGGGTAAGAAACGACACACCCTCATCTCACTTATAAATCATTTTATCTTCGTAACGCAATCTCTATGAAGAAAAATGCGCCGCGTGACGGAATACAAAGCCCATCAGTTTTTCATTTAACCGCGCTCTCTTTTCTTATGAGTTTTATGGCTTCTCGTGTAATTGTTGGATACAGTAGAAAAGCATTTCGTTGTAATATTAAAAAAACAAAATTGGTGGATGCGCGAGAGAAATGCTTAAAAATATAAAGAAATTCCAAATCTATTTTTATTATATTTCGTGAATTCATTTTTAGTAATGTCCTTATACCTTATCCTAGATGTAAAGCAAATCACATAGAAACAAATAGAATCATGAAAATTGTATTCTCAAGGACAAAAGGTTAGATTTACAGACGAAGATGAAAAAATTGAGGTTATAAAAGAACGTCTCTTAGGAAACATCTCGTTATGACCGTACGCAAGCAAAGATATGTGAAAATATTCCACGAGACAACAGAATTAGATCCAACGGAAATGTTAATCTTTACAAAATGTACGCAACGTAAATAAAATTCTGAGGTTCACAACGCATTATCGAAGTTGCGAGGATTCGTGAAATGCTCGCTTGGCGAATTACGAGGTAGCGCATAGGTATTACCTCGTTTCATCGATGATCTATATGTGCCACGTTTACTGCAATGTGTTTCTAGTTTCATGTACCGCATCGCGGTAGTCCGAACATTTGAAAAATGCATACCCGCGCTACGATCGATCGGGACCGCTCCTGTTCGCAGCACCGACGTCACGCGTATCGACTTTTAAATTTTATCGATTCCCCATTCGCGTATGATAATGCCGATTCCGACTGGTGAACCCGATTGCGCTCTCGTATACCAACAAAGTTTCCACTTGCCTCAACTAGCTCGTGAGCTAGATCGTGTTAAACGCGTGATTTATAGGTGATAGGATGTTCGCGGTAAAAGAAAGTATACGAGGGAAAAGTAAATAAATTACACGAATAATGTGACTCAATGACACATTGTACGAAGTTTGTATTGGTACGGGTTTCAGTTTGTTATTCATTTCTGATTATACTCAAGAGAATAATAAAACATATACACTGACCGATACGCGTATTCAATCTTACCACGCTATAATTTATCATCTTTCTATGAAATTACGGTGTCGCGATCAACATTAAACGTTCTCTCCAGTCCATTATTTCTACTGCTGTCCTTTACTTGTATTCAACGAAAGCAATCTTGATAACTCTGGACCCTCGACCGCCTATTCACCCGCTTCATCAGTCTGTTATCAAGCAAGAAATTAATCCATATGCACATTCATCGTCCTATCCTGGAACGTTCAAGCCAAACAGCCAACCAATATCTTTCGTTTTTGTCGATGGTTAATCGGGCCAATGCTGCGAATCGCGATACATCCATAAACATCAGTTCGGACGCTAAATTACACCTGCCAGTGTCTCTCTTCCATAGTTGGCTGATTGGTTGGCTGTGTAAGTTGTCGCCGGTAGACAACGCGCAAAATCGAAAGCGCCAGTTAGGTATATTGCATTTCGTATACAGGTAGCACCAGTGGACTGACGCATAGAGGGTAAATTCTTGTGTACACGCGTACAGCGGGAGAATCAGACTAGTGTATTGGTGGGAATATGTGCATGCACCGGAAATATATACCAGAGTCTCGATATTACCCCCGTCCAGAATACCGCAATGCATACTGAGTAGCCTTTCCCGTTTTCTCTATTATACGGTCATCTAACATACATAGCATATCAGATTCGCGAGTAATAATGAATCTATCACTGGTTCTATCATAAACAAACGGGCCGCTGTCATAAGTTCGATTTCTAGTAACGCAGGGCATCGAGGAATGAGGAATCGGGAGCTGGTTTCGATTTTGCTTCCTATGGTAGTGGTGTTCATCTCGCGCCTGCTATACTTTGAATGTTAATATCGAGATGCCGGTGGTCGGGTGGCGTTTGCCCGTATCGTTGTTCCACGCGTTCTGTTGCTACGTGATCGCGCCGACAGCAGATGGCGAGCGTCTCTGTCGGCGTTTCTCCTTCTTTGGGTAATTTTCGAACGTCTGTGACCACAGTTTCGTAATAGGAGGAAATTCAATCAGTGAAGAGGTTTCAGGCTTGTATTCGAGAATTTCATGGATTTAGAAGATGACCTGAAATGTTTGCCTTTTAGATAAGACTTGGATAATGATATTCGGTATAAATTGAATTATGTAAATCGTGATAAGAAATAAATCAGACGTTTCAATAAAAATCCTATTTTTCGAATAGTCGAATTTTGTAAACTTAGAATTCCGTTATGTAGTTCAACATTTATTTTACCATTGATTAATTTCTTTGGAACCGCGAGCCACACAATTTTTCCTAAAGAAAATTGTCTGTTTATCCCATCGAAACGGCAGATGGACGCGCGAACACCTGTTGAACGTCTGTTTATACTGTAAAAAGGTATAATCTTTGTCCTGAATTGTAGATGCGTCGTTTATCGTTCTGTTTCGTCGGGTACCATGCAATGGTCGGAAAATCGAATCGTTCTCCACGCTTTTGTTTAACGATTGAGAAAGTTCGCTCGATGAAATAGTTCTGCAACATTTTGCGTAGATAACGAGATAATTCAGAGCGAATACGGACGTACCATCGTTTCGCAACTTTGAATGAATCCAAATTGGAACTTGCTGCCTTCTTCTTTTCCAATCACAGTCAGTTGGAAATTGGAAATTGGTGTTCGAATCCCCATTAACATTTCTCGCCTGGACTTTGTTAGCATTGTTGGAATTTCGAACGAGGTTTGGCGGCGCATTGCATTGACGATAAACATGGAAAATAACAGGGCATGGAAGCGGAATTTTAAATTCCATCTTATGTAATTTCTTTCCACGATTTATACATTAATGAGGGAATTTTGCTAAGTCCTGAATTTTGAATTTTGAATTTTAATTTTAAGGGGGTATTCTAGTCTAGAAATCTGAAAAAATCGAAAAATTTTTTTTCATATTTCCAAAGTTTAGACATTCAAGAATATGCCCTTAAAAGGATTTTTCAAAATTTCAATTATTTTATGAGTTACAGCCATTTTTGTGACGCGGCATCTGCTCCGGTCCGACCGGAACAAATGAACAGTAGGCAGTAGACGTTGTCCGAGTAAACTTGTCTCAAAACTTTAAACGCGTTTTTCTCGAAACTACATTTTTCGAGTTGGCGTGCACGATATCTCAAGTTCCAATGAACCGATTTATTTGAAATTTGGTGTGAATGTTCTTTATACATTCCTCTATCGCCTCAACCACGCCAAGACACCCTTTTTTTAGCACCACCCACTTTGCCAGCTCATAACTTTGTGAATTTTGAGCTTTTTTCGGTGAATTTTTTACGTAATCTTAAAATATCAATAAACAAATGCTAAAAAGAAGGATAGCAAAAATATTTTTTGTTTCGTTCGTACAGAGCTTCAAAAACCGCCCGAAATTCATGCCTCCAGACTAGAATACCCCCTTAAGGATGGATAAAAGGGGTAGATAAGTTCTATTATGATTATATTTAAGAACAACGATAATCATTAACGACGCATGAAAAACAGTAGTTATTCAGACAATTTTCTATAGCGTTTACTTATGAACGAAACTTTCTAATCCATTGTTAAAAACTCCACTCGTTTCAGGAGAAATTACATAGAACAATAGGGAATACGTTGCGTTACGATAGCAAACGTCTTACGAAACATAAACTTTGCATCTTCTATACTATATAGAAGATAGAGAATATTAATGATCTCATGCTTCTCAGACGTTGCCTTCAGATAAATTCAAACATATTTCGCTTATAAAGAAATAAATTTCTATACTCATACTCTTCCTCTGTTTCTCTCAATTTTATAAATTTCAAATAAAATTTAAATGTCGGAAGCATCCGGTTAGTGATATAATCTCATCAAATTTTTCTTTTCTATTCTCGACTATATAGCTCCAATACGGATTCATTTTTGCTATTTTTGTTATAGATACCAGTCTCGTTATACACGCAGAAAATCGAATTAAGTCGGCATCCAAGCTTGGTCGAATGAATCATTCGCGATGGATCATGGTTTTATCATCTCGACGCTGTTAAAAATGTCATGTAGCGTGCAGTCCTGTCGGAACAGAATTTAATAAAAAGCCGCGGATCATCTATACGACCTCGTAACTGCAGCTCGCTCGTAAACAGAACCGAATGCCAAACTCCTTTTCGCCTGTTGTGATTCTTTGGAGGCGACGGTATTAAACGATAATTAGGACGTTAGACGTGTTTTCAACGAATTTCATTACCTCTGCTATAACAAGACATAATATAGGGATGACAAATAAATCAGCGTTATCGTTAAATTTCCCGCGAAGAACGTCGATGTGGAATCGATACGAAACGGTAAATGGTAGGAAGCATTGTCTTGTCGATCGTTTAGTCGTCGCGCGAACAATGTTACTCTGTTTCATAAACATACGTGCACGACAGGGCACATGGATAGTAATTGCAAATTTGAAATTATTCGTACGAAAAGATGGCGGATCGATGCCGACATGGACGAAGCGTCAACGTAGAACGTTATATGTATTTTTCATTCGCTCGTAAATCTCAGCGTTTGAATATCAAACGTGGAACGTATATACGTATGGGTGTGCATATATCGCGAGGATTGCAAAGTATAAGCGAATATAAGGGAATGCTAACAACATTTGCATTTTATGAGGCACCCAACATGCTCGCCGAACCCCACAGGGTGTATCACCGGTGGTCTTTTCGAAATGGTCCGTCGAAACAGTATGCTCAAATCAGCTTTCCCAGATTTCATCGTTAAATCACGATTATGATCGAACGGTTTATTGATTTTTACACAAGTGAAAATATATAGGATAATAAGTGTTTGGATTTTTGGATCCTCTCGTGTGTTTCTAATTATATGGACTTTGATTTAATAATCGTGCGCGAATGTATCGTTTAAGATAGAAAGTACAAGGACGAAGATTTGAAAAGATACATTAATACGTAAAATTTTGCCTGACTTTAAACAACATTTCTTAATAGGGTTGATATTCATTGACAAAATTAGGTTGTTAAAATGTATATTGGGTGGTTATGCTGTATCTCTTATACACAACTTCGCACAAAGTGTGTGGTAAATGAAGTGTTAAGTACCATGTAAGGACTTCACAACTTACAGGTTGAACTTAGGGAAAACCGTTGAGCGTTAATGGAGTAACAGTTATAGAAGTTTCAAATTTAAGTACAATAATTTACAGTGCATACGCCGTAAGCGCGCGCTCGATTCCCCCTTTGCAATCGTTTTGAAGTCAGTAAACAAAGCTTTAAATAAGCTCCCCAAGCACGTTGGTGCTGCGTTGCTTAGCTTGTAAAAAGCGGGTGTATTTTAACTTTAGAACTTTAATTTTAATCCCACCATTGCATTCTACGAGCAATCTAAAACAAATTTTTATCTCGTATCAAATTTTTCAAAATAGTTCACTAGTTCTTTGTCTCGGATTGTTATTTTGTTCAGCGAACTTTATTAGTCATGAATACGTATAAACTAACTAGAAGTCACAATTAAAACAAAATGTAACAAGAAAAGAAAGTTTTCTTTATATTTAAAATGATGTACTCTCGTTACAACGAAAGAAAAAAATCTCCAAAATAAACTGACAAAGTAAAGTTTAGCTTACCTAATAGCAAATCTAAACCTTAATGTTCTCAGTAATGTGAGCAAAAATAAAAAGGAAGGGCATTCAACAGAAAAGTTCAAACGCTGAGGCGTCTTCATTTAGTAGATGCTAACGGTTGTAGTCAGCACTTACTCTCGAGCGTCTTTCTCCGATGGTTCATCGCGAAGACAGTCGCTTAAACGTTTCACCGAAAATGTCAGAGTTCCTCGTGAACGTGTCCCCTATGATTATTTATGGTTAATACGTAAGAAGCTTTCTGCAACAATACCAGCTATCAAAGTGAATCTCGAGCGACTAGGATTCGCCTTTAATTAGTGTACAAACGAATCGACAATACATGGCAATGATTGACACGGAATGGTTAGCCACAGTGGGCGCCATGCTGATGCGGTGAATGTATAATTAGCGTCAAGTGACCTGTCAGATTGCTTTGATCTCTGGAACGTAATGTATTTTTTCTACTAACTGATCTTTGACACATACAGGCGATACAGCAAAGCACCGCGGAGTGTCGCGGCAAATATCGAAAACTTGCTTGAGGAAGTGTTTGGCCTGGTAGTGGATACGTGAGTGAATAATCCGTTTCAATTAATAATTTATTACCGTTATAGACCATAAAATGGCAAAATGTTTTTACATTTTTGTTAGCCTTAGAACTTGCGAAAGATTATTCATATCTTTCATTGGATTCGTTTGATAATCGATTTGTAACTAATAATAATTTCATTTATCAGCGAAAAACCATTTCATCGATATCGTAAGTCGTAACGATGCATCGTTACCCAGTTCATGGGAAATTTGATGAATAATTTCTGGAACCAATGAAATCGTGGTAGTAACAAGTGAATAATAATTAGGAAGCGTGCATAAGTCTGACATTAAGTTTTGATTTCGCGGCAATGACCGCAGAATAACATTACTTTACTGTTGACGGAACAACTCTCTTATATATCGATGTCGAAGCGTGCCAGTGACTTTTACGAATAGCTTTATGCAGGTAAAGGAAGTAGTTGTTAAGACGACAAGGGAATCCACAATCGAGATCATGGAATCAGGCCAATGACCGTAGTAAAACATTACTTGTAGAGAAGTTGGTTTCACGCACGTAGGTACGTCGTAAAGAAGGCAAGGGAGGAATAGACGCAGAAAGAAGTGGCAGGGAATTTACGTCAATTTGTAAAAAACTGTCGCTGCGAGGAAGCTAGGCATTAGCCGACGATTCTCGCGAGGATCCTACCACACTGTTCCTTGGGTTTGAAAATTCGTCTTTTTCTTTCGCTCCGCGTTCGCACGAAAGAGGATTCACCGCCTGGGTCACGTTCTTTGGTTTTGTAACCGTCTGTGACAATCACGAGATTGGTTAAGGGTTTAGTTTGCGTATAACAGTGGATGTATAAGTGTCTAATAAGATATTCATTGAATTTCGCCTATGCGTTTGACAGATTATTCCGGGTAAAAAATCATAATGCCTACATACAAAAGAAAATAGAAAGAAAGAGAATAAAAAGAAGAAAGAACGAAACAACGAGGCAATTCATCGAATGAATTTTAATTATCTTTTCGGATTTTTATTATGGCACGTTATTAGAGCAAATAATTTCGCGAAAAGCAAAAGAAGGTGGTAATTAATTTCTATGAAAAATTATGTTTCATTATATTACCCAATTTTGATTACATATTGCACGTCCATAAGGAATAATGTAATAATTACAATTTTCATTTCGGTTTGAGAAGGACTAGCTAAATAAAACGAAATGATAAAGTATCCTCATTGTGAAAAATGTAATATGTAAGATATCCATTAAAATTCTTTTATTACATAATTTGAGATATTTTTTATGTGTCGTCGTAACGTAGGTATATGCATGTTCAATCGAACAGCGTAGGTAGATACTTTCATTATTTCATAATTAATGATGAGGATTTCCTTAAATGAATAGAATCTTAGAATTACGATTTTCACGTTACTTTAGCAATTGCTTAATTAAACAAAAGCCCGGAGAAAGTTGGAAGAGCTCGGAATGAAAGATCCTATGAATAAATAAGCCCCGGCTCGATTCGCTGCAGCCAAGCGCGATACGAAGGAAAAAACATGGCTTTTCTGCATTAAGTTAGCTGGTTCTATGGCCCGTTTCTTCCGCTGACTTAATTCTTTTCACAAGTTCTGCTTGCCTACATGCGAAAACGTAATACAATGGAATAATGTTATCGTTATAAGGTCTGCGCTAATTTACGCGAATGGCGTGTATGTTTCAAAAATAAATATGCAGGCAGAAAAGTTGGACGCTTAATTGCACGCACTACGTTGTTGATCCTTAGCAATAATTGACGACGATAGAACATGTGAATGTCCATTAGCAGCAAATAGAAGGTTCGTTTGAATGGTTAAGAGAAGAGGATAATTTATTTGGCGTCGCGAGTGCTTTATAAAGATTAATTTAATTTGGTGATACCGATTAAATTAGTTTTAGAGAAATTTTAACCACTTCGAAATGTCGAGTTTGTTTCATGCAAGTCTAAATTTGACTCGCTGATCCTTTTTTGTTAGATCATTCCATAAATAACGTAGTTTTTCGACGAATGAGTATAAAACATCGAAAGTCGTCGCAATTTTCGTTGATTCCACATTTTCCACTTAGCTTTAACCTCGGTAATCATATTAATAACAAGTATAATTCGTCGCAAACACTTTTTGTCGCAAAAGTCTCATAACGAATTGACGTTAAAAAAGTCGGAAAATTCGGGAGGCAGAGAGTGGAACGTGATAGCCCGGGGACGGTGAATCAAAAGGTATACAGTCGAAGAAGGAGCACAAGGGGTTCGGCGGGGTTGGTATGCCGTTTTTCATTTCGTCCATTGACGAGGTACACAATTCAGGAGCCTATTATGGCTGTTATTCTTTCACTGGCCGACAGCTTCGCCCGCGGTGTATACGCGCCACGACAGACAGTCGCAATGACGTTCGCGCACCGATACGTTATTGCGTTTCGTTTCGGTGCAACAAGCGACGCAATATACTGCTTGACAGTGTGTTCCTCCCGAGCGCTGCGCATCCTGCGCGTGTTTATTTACTGCTCTCACAAACGATCGACGACTCCTTTCCTTTCCCTGGTTCCATTCGCGAGGCAATCACGATCACGACGATAACGCGCGACAGCGTTAGCGCAACCGCTCTCGGTGCGAGTCGCGTAACTCCGATTCGGCCCTTTTGTGGCCACTCGTAAATCATCCACGCGAGATCGTTTCGGCTAGCTTTCCAGCCTTTCATTGGCCACCCGATTTTTGAGCATGATTTGTCGCCAAAGAAATACCTTTTTGGTCTGTAGTCCATCGTTTCGATCGCAAGCTGCACGTTTTATGGACCAATTGTAACTCTCCGCGATCCTTTGTCGGGGTGTAATTGTTGTTTCGATAGGAATAACCATGTCAAGTCTTTTCACGAGACGATGATGATTTGAAATTTTATGTAGCCTAACCAGAGGTGCGATTTTGGCAATTCACTTTGTATGGAATATTCTGCCCCGATTCTTTTTTTTAATCATCACCTTTTAAAAGTTTCTGATAGAATCGACCGTAATAATCTTGCGACCATAGGTATGATTGGCTGAATTTCACAAACTATCCTCGATTATCCGTGATATACTTCTAATTCTCGTTACTTGAAGGCGACACACCAATAACACGTGTGTCTTATAATCAGCATAACGTTGTCGACGAACGAGCCGGTTAATTGTTTCGAGAGATGTACGAGATTGACCACAAACAGCGAACGGATGACGGTATCTTTTAGAAGGGCGTCGTACAAAAGAGATTACCAACGACATGTCGGGCCAATTATTGGCCTGAAGGGTAAGAATCGATGTCACCGGCGTGGACAATCGTCACGGAACAGGCTTTTAACGTGGCGAACGATCGTCATTGTTGTCGTTTGCCGCGTTTCACCCACGACTGCGCGTCGACAATTCTATGGAGTGTCGTTGCTTTCCTCTTTCTCTCTCGTCCACGCAGACCCTCCACCATCACCAACAATTCCTTCTCTCGCTCCTCTGTCTTCTCTCTACCAACGGTTGCTCTGGCACATAGAATCGTTTCAAGTTTAGCCCCTCGTCGTACCGTGGCTTTCTCGTTTCAACACGGTCTATGGTTCTACAGGGTAGCATCGGCCACAACGAGCCCGTTGTATCGGCGTATAAGCGTCGTACACGCCACGATGTGGTGTGAGGTGAGATTTACGAGCTATGCGGGATCCAACGTACACACAGACGCGACTAGCTAGTTGGTGTTACGACTAGCGAGCCGGCGTCGTTGTGCTTTTTCTATAGTTCGGTGATTAAACAGTTTAATATCACAAATACCGGGCTGGACAATACGTCGGTCTCGACAGGTTGGTGTGGGTACCGCACCAGCGGCCGCGTTCGCGAGCACCCACGACACCCTTTGTTCCCGTTGCGTCTGGTCCATCACCTCTCCACCCTCTCCCTTGGACCGCGCGAGGATTTTTGAGATATTTCGTTTTGCTGCATCTCTCTCCCGTTCTATACGCTCGCCTTCCCTTTTTTCGCCTTTTGCCTTCTGCTTAAAAAGGCACGAGCCCGGTATGGTATTCAATTGTGCCGGTGCGGCGGAATCCTTTTTGGATAGTTGTTATATCGAATGGCGATGCGTTGGTGTTTCGGGAAAATAAGAGCAACAAACTCGGAAATAGAGGCGGCGGATGAAAAATGAGATACGAGGAAGTTTGAAAGGAGAATTTATAATGTGACCGGACAGAGGTTTCCGGGGAGGAAGAGTAATAATGGAGGCTGTTAGAGGTGCTGCGGTAGGTTGTCGTGGTAGGTGAAATGCAATTTTGAATGTGTATTACGATATATGCGTGCAATGTGTGTTTGCGGTGAATAGGTGTGTACGTGGATTTTAAAGTGTTAATAACAGTGGCAGAATTGCTTAATACGCGGAATAATGAACTAGCGATACGTTTGTGGTGTACACATATTTGAAAAATGTGAAATTTGGTTTTGGGCAATTCCATAAAGCACCTTAATGTCGAAATACCGATATTATCGAAACAAAGTTGACATAGGTTATACATCGCTGCGGAAAAATTGGAAACCGCATAAACGGTCCACGGCAGGAGACGTTCAAATAAATAAAAGTTGCTCTCTGGCTTCATTCATCTGGATATTTTTCTTCGATAACAGACGATATTTCAAACGAAAAAGGCTTGTCTGTTTCTTGTTTTACCTATTTCATCAGAGATAAGAGCAATTATTTTGTAGAACGGTCTTTGTTGTTCGGAGATCGCTTTTCAATCCGTTTATTGCTAAGCTTTCAGGTTTGAACTTCTTCCCCGCAGTGAATAGATACAAACAAAACGGGCTTGAACGTTTCTTTGGGGAAAATGAAATCGTAAAACTCTCGTCACCGTAAAAGCTCGAATTGCTGAATGCGGAAATCAAGCATGGAGATCTCTTGTTTCGTCAGAAAATAAGAGAGACGCAACGGTGCGTGCACAGTTATGTCAGGACGAGTTTCTTAAACTTTATCTTCTTCCTCGTAACCTTGGCTAAATAAAAAGTTTCAATCCTTCGTATCTCGTGCGTTTATGCCATAAACATGAAACTGTCTTTCGCCGTTTTAGTTTATTTAATTTTCATCGTGATATCATATTTCTTTTTTTTAATCTCGAAGGTCGTATGCCACAATGGTAATCTTGTACAATTGAAAATTACGATTTTCCGTATTTTATATATAATTACTATTTTATATATAATTACATAGCTTGTATATAATTTCTCATCTGTACCGGGAGCAGAATTAACAGGCGAAAACCTAACCCCAATGGAGGGAGAAGAATAGAAAATTCGTGGGGGATTGGTAAAGAAGGTGAGGAGGCAGCCGGTGACCATCTCCAATCAGCCGACACTGCGGTCGAATCGATTTTCGTAATGAATTGTGGCTTGGTAACTCCTACCGCCGAACCAATATTGCTTCTTCAGGGTTACAACTTCTTTCCGTCCTTCGAGTCGACCTAAAACACGATCACTTCTAGTTTTCGATTAAAGCTCCAATACTTTGACCACAGAATCCCTTGTTTCTGAAAGGATACTCGTTGCGTTTAAAATTTGGAGGAATTCCTGTTCGTGCTTAAACACGCTAAATGTATAATTATACGTTTCAAAATTATTGATGAACAAATAGAAACCATTCGTATTGACTATCGTCGATTTAGTTAACACATATGCCGCTTACTAATATTAATAAATTGTTGCGTTAACAAACAGTGACATGCAAAGTGGAAAAAGTGTGGTTACGATGCTACTTATATGAGTAAGCCATTCGAATAAATGCGAATCCTACGGGACGGTATTTCTAAAGTATGCGAAATATTCCTGGAATGGTACGTTTATAATGTGTTCCTTCAGGCATGATGAAATGAGGTATCGCGGCCTGATTTAAGTGCGCTATCGTCAAAGAAAAGTTGTGGACAGAGTTCAACCAACGGTTCATCGACTACTTACTCTCGTTCCGTTCGATTTTTTCACATTGTATTGTTTCCAAATAGATCGAATGATTGTATCGATACTAAAAAGATACTATACATACTAAAAATATTAAACCAATTAATATTGTTATGTAATTAATTAATTAAATAATTACGTAATTAAGATTAAATTACTAGATAAATGCATTGTTAAGCGTAAAAATTAAATGACACGTCTGAACAGAATGGACAGGAAAATAGGGAGAATGAATATCAGAAGCATCGAAAGATCTTGCTTGCTCGGCGGCTAATCGACTCATTATTTCAACGAATTTCAACGAACGACAAAACACGCGATAAATAATCGATGTTTACCATAGAAATTATCACGTAGGCGGCGTTCAATACCGTGGACCATGCTCGCATTCTTGACTAGATCCTAGATTACATCCTAGGCAGCTCGTGATTTGAAAAAATATGAATAGCGCATTCGCTTTTCAATGTAAAATCCTATACACGACTTATTCCGTTCACGCAAATCCCTTTGAATCGGACAGCGTCGCAAAATTCGGTTTGAAAAACCTTGCAATTCGTCTATCAAACCGGACGCTTTGCGCGACCGCCGCTGGCTGCAATTTCATCGCGTGAACAGATAGAGAAGAGAGAATCGAGGGGGTAAATGGGATGGCGCTGTCTCGGTGAAAAAACGCTGGTTCGCGAAATACTCGTATAAGCGTGTCCTGAAGGTTGCGGACGTAGATTGTTAGCGGGGCTCAATCAACGTATAGGCGTGACACGAACGGCGAGCGCAACCGATGGAACGAGATACTGTGAAAAGCAGCGGGGAGAGGAAGAGAACCGAAAAGGAGGGTCGTTGTCGCGCGCGCCACTGGAACACAGAGGGAAAGGGGGCGTTCCGTGTGACCACTAGATTAGTTTTGTTCGAGGCAATTTGAATTTAGATTAGTTGTCGCAAATTGCCGCGACCGATCACCGTGCGCGCCCGCTGATACGTGCAACCGTCTGTAGCCTCGTTTCCAGTCACGCTTATTTCTACGATGACGCCGCTCTGATGGTGTCTCTAGCTCTCGATGAACAATGAAGCGATCGCTCGTTCGGTGATTGCATCGCTATTTCGTTTTTCCGTTAAAAAGCAGCTGCGTTCGGTTGTTACGTCGTCTTCTTCGTGCGGGACGCACAGCTGTTTTTTTCCTGAAGAATAATGACAAATCAGTTTTTAGTAATCACGCTTCTGTGTTGCAATCAAAGAATGGTTTCTACAAAGCTCTTCTATTAAGTGCTAAATTTCTAAAAGCATCGATAATTAAGCAAAAGAAATGGCGAAAATGTTTCGATGAATAGAATGCTACTTTCATTAAACGATCGGTCAAACGCTGATGCTCGAATTAGAAGAAATGGCAGCGTATGTAAATAGCCGCGTGAACAGATCGACCATTGGGGTATTGAGGCGCGAAACGAGTCGTAATTAACGCGCGGCATATCACTGGACGAAATAATTACGCGTATCAGTATCAAGTGTCGAATCGGTCCTCGAATTTTCACAATTGGACCGTGGCGTCAACACGTTTGTATCAGCGACGTCGCGTGCGGTTAGCCGCGTTTGACATTTTCCGTAATTGCATGATATTGGATGGATAGGCAGTCATATCGCTGAGGTCGCAGGAAAATGAATTTAAAAAAAGGGAGCAAAAAAGTAGACGAAAAATCGTGCAATGCGTTTACGTGGAATGGTTGTTATTTTGATAATCAACGAAAAACGTCATGCCGGATCAACAACGATCGAATTATTGCTTCAATTGTTTAGAATCAATAAGGGAAGAATCGTTTTATTATATTTACGTAAATGTTTACGGTACTTATAGAATAGATATGCTAAAAGTGGTTGGAATCGCGTAACCAATAAATCACCCACCTAATATACTGCACGTGTATGTATAGATCCACTTTAAAGTATAACTATACTTAAAACTCTTTCGTTTTATCACGATCCATACATCCAAGCTAACTGTACAGATGACAGTAGCAAAGACATTGAGTTCGCAAAGGAAGCGCGTGGTTTCGCGCCTTGCCGTCGGTCTCGGTCTCTCCATTACTTTTCCGGTCAGCGTCGACATTAAAGTAGTTTTCATGAAAGTGTCGTCAGTACGTGGAACGTGGTGAAACGCGGACGATCGCGCATACACCGAAAGTCCGAGGTGACCAAGCTAAGCTCCTAGATTCGGTCCGGTGACGAGCCCTCAAAGCGTCAGGATGTCTGCGGAAATTAAATTTCTCCGGTCAAAGTAATTCCTCACACGTATCCGCACTCTGGATGACTGTTGTCCTGCAGAGGATGAGAAACGCCGGCCACAGCATTCGAGAAAGGCTGTCCGTCCTGTTTCTTCGTCACTGACCGTTGAAGGCGATCGAGGAACGCTGAAAGATCCTTCCATCCTCCCTCGACCGTGTGTCTTTTGAGGTTTCCCGATTCGCTTCCTCTTTCGTTTCCCGTCTGTTCGGTGGTCCGTCACGTGCGGCTGTTTCCTCCTTAATGTGACGGTCATCCCGGAGATATGTAAATGGATCGTGACTTTTCTTGCGGATTTTTCATGCCTGTATCGTTTTTAAGGGATTGATATTATCTAGATCCAGAATTTCCTCAACCTGTCGATCATTATCCTCATTGTACTATATAAATAAAAATATATATATTATTCTTTTCTGGTGGTCATTACGGTTGTTGCAACAAATTAAATCTTATATTGATAAAACATTAGACTAGAGTCTTCGCAATAAGATTTATAAGATTTATAATTTAGTTAACACGTAACTAGTCGATAAATAGCAAGTTACTAGAACAAAATGCATTAAGTATAGTGTAAGGCTCGATGCTATAATTACCTCTGTAACTCGACTTCGCTAGATTAATTACTTGGGACGTGAACTAGCTCTGTCAGCGAAATCATTCCCTTTACATTCAAAATTCTTGTCAAAAGAATATCACGCAGGAAGCTCATAAATATATGAGAGACATTGGTGTCGTATTTAAGCGAGAATATTCTTTTCATCCAGTGAAAAGGAGTGCTCGAGGCTAACAGTTGAAGAGAGGAGAGGCGGCCATCCCCCCGAGAGTATCTCTTAAGACCGATTCACTTCACTCAGTTCAAGTCGTTTCCCTTTCTTCCTCGGTTTCCTTTTCTTTTTTCTCCCCCCCCCCCCCACCCTTTTTTTAAACGTTCTCCGCTCGACAGCGCGTAGAATCCTGCTGGCCGCGCCTGCTAAATTTTTTTTTCATATGCTGCGTGGTCAGAATTTATGCGACCGAGATCCCAGGGCAATAGGGGAGCGTCCGCTTGGCGGACAGGAATGAATAGAGCGGCTGGCTCCCGGGTACTTTACAAATATGTGACCAGAAAACACATCGAGAACGTGCGTCCCTTTTCCTCTGCGTTCTCTCTCTCTCTCTCTCTCTCTCTTTCTCTTTCTCTTTCTTGTTAGATTCGATATCATCCCACTTTCGACTGCCCGTTGTCCTGGTGCCTTCACTCGTGTGAATTTTGTTCACTTCGTCTCTCGTTGTTGAATTTCACGGACGGTGCTCGTAGCTCTCTCTCTCTCTCTCTCTCTTTCCCTTTCTTTCCTTGTATATCCGACGATTTTCCTGCTTGGTTTTTAAGTGCTCTTCCCCCCCCCCTCTCCCTGTTCGGCAGCTTTTGTATTTGCTTCGAAAGGAGAGCCTCGAGTGTAGCGTTTGACAATTTTCACGCTTACTTTTTGCCTCGTTTCTCTGTGTTTCAGACTTTCCTTACTAGTGCTTTTAATTGTACTTTTTTCTTGTGTCTGAATATTTTTAGATAGTTTCACCATTTTTGCACTTTGTATCGGAGGATCATAGAGGGCATATAACCATATGCGAATACTGTTTTCTTAATTATTTTCAATTATACTCCATTCCGTTTTTGTCATCCAGCAGTAGGAATATTAAAAGCTGGACAAAGGTCTTATATTTCGATCCCAAATTTTACTTTACACAAATTGTTGTATGTGAAAATACTTGTATATTCGATATTTTGATAGGACGGAATAACATTTCCATTACATCAAAACTAATAAAAATTAACGGGAATAATTAGCGAATTATTTGCAAAAATTAGTCTGCCTCCTACGATAAAGAATTAAACTATTATATTAATTGTTATGGAATCTATTATATTAAATGTTACCTAACATTAAAATATACACATATAATGGCACCTAAGGAAAGCACCTAAACATGAACGGCATGGAATCGATTAAATAACCATTTTTAATATAGATAGTCCACGTTTCCTTTTTCTATGTTACCTTTTTCTTATTTTCATTACCTTATCTTATCAACATCGTTTTCATTTCTGACTCCATTGTTATTACTTTAGACATCGTAAACTAATACCAGTATTTTCGTGACAAGTTCCAAAAATTGTCTTATTCCCTCAGTCCTTTCTCTATAGATCTCTTTCCCTTTAGCCACCAGCCACAAGTCTCGCAATATCGCGTTTGCGTTTATAAACTTTCCGGTCCCCGGATCCACATAAATCACAGTCGTTCGTCGTGCGCGTTTCGCGATGCTCCTCACGCGTGTATCCATCCTTCTTCATTTCTCTTCATTCGACCTTTTCTCTTCTACCCAGTTTCGCCAATTTCTCGTTTCTCTTCCCCGCAATTTCTATTCTTTCGTTCTACTTTCCCCTCTACCCTGGTTCTTCCACCGTCTGAATCCCCGATCCGAGTGGAAAGGGAAAGTCTCGATCCCCGCGGCTGTCCCGTCACGAATTCCCTTGGAATCAAATATCTGCTGTTGTTCCGCGACCAAATTTACGTAGTCTTCCTTGACTCTGCCAGCTCGATGAGTTATGATCTTCGGGAACCAGTTATTTCTACGCGATCTTTTCCTCTTGTATCCTTCGTTTCCCTTCTTTTTGCCACTCCGTTTTCCTAGTTCATGTTCAGTCCGTGGAATTGAAATGGCGCTAGATGGACACGAAGACAAATTTTTCCCAGCAAATAAATTGCATTATGTTAGCACGCGCGATTGCGCGAGTACAGCCTCTCGTGATTTGCATGGATTGGGGAATAAAATATGGAGGTTTCGCGACGTTCCTAGGATTTCGACGGGAGAATATCGGCCAACGAGAGGGGAAGTAAACAGATGGATTTCTTGTTTACCGAAAATATGCTGCTCTAAGAGCAACGAGATGGCGTGTGATCGATAAATTGTCTGTACTGCGAAGCGATTTTCGAATGAGATTCAATAGCTGCTCCTACAGTTGCTCTATATTGATGAGAACACTGTTGTAATAAGCAAATTATATAGTTATTTTTCCGTCAAGTTACCAGCTGTCTGCTCGTTGTGCCGTTATGAACATTGAAATTTCAACATCCATTAAAGATTTTAATTGAAACTTGTTCGACGGACGCGCTTTTCGCTCAAATAGTTAAGTATTGAGTATAAATTCGATCGCGTAAATCAGGTGTCTCGGGGTGTCTTCGAGGTGAAGCGATAACTCTAATCTCTCGTTATTTATCGATTCAATATTTGAGTTTAGCCTGTGAATCGAACGAAACAACGGAGGAATATGGAGGAAGAAGCGATCGTTCCCTGTTTTAATACCGGCGTTTCGACGGTCGAAACGAAAGCACTTCGCGGCCCGAATGATCTGAAACTTATTGAAACGTTGATTGAAATTACTGGTTCAGCACGTAATTAAAGCAAAGCTTATTCGATATCCAATAAATCGGAATTTACTTTTAAACGGACTCCGGCTGTTATTTTCCAATTAAAAGTGTGATTGCATTAGGTTCAAAATTTCGAACGATCCTCGCACTGATTACATAATGAAACAAAAGCGTGATATCGAAATGATTATTGTTTCATCAGGGACATCAGAGCCGAAAATCACTAGAGCTTTCTCTTATAAAATGTCGATAATTAAATCGCTTCTTTATAATATCGCGTTCTACGTATATTATAATACAGAAATATCTTAATTATTAAAACTTATTTGTAGATTTATCCGTGATTTTCGCTAAGAAAGGAGGAAAAATACCTAGAGTAAAGGAAAAAAAATTCTTCAGATATTTTATTTTCGTCTCTTTAAAAACCTCAGGATTTTTAATCTCGTTTTACAAAATTCCCTCTTTATAATCACAAATACCCTTCTATTAAATTCATAACTGAACGATCAATTTTAAAAGTGCCAAATCCATAAACCCACAAAGAGCATGGAAATTCTGACAGCCGTTCGAAAATATTCTAAACAAACGCGTTTCGGCGAGAGATTGTTGGGATTAATCGGAAGCAACATACAACGGCGTTACGTTCGTATTGTCGAGAGGATTTTGTTGACAATTTGGTTTTCAGAAAATTTGTCGCGTTCGCAAAGAAGTGTCGTGTTGACGTGTTCGTGAGGAATACCAACCATTTTCGATCATAACGGCGGACGGGAAATTAAAATCGATTAACTGCCGTTCGAGGAGCGCGTGTTCGCTCGTCTCACGGTCTCTCGAGATTGGCACGCGTGCAACAACACCGTCCTTTAAACTCCTATCGTTCCGTGGCATTTTGCTGGAAAACTGGCGCACCGTGTGACGAGTGGGCGGGTACGATCGACTACGCACCTTTACCATCGTCGAGAGGTCCAATAAACTACATTCCACGCGATGAATATAAGTCTAAATTTTCTCTATTGCTGAATGGGTTGAAGAGATTGTTGATGAGTTGAAGAGATTGATGTAGTTGATTACTTTTTATGGCATACAGAAATAAAATTCATCGAAGTTCATGGAGTTTGTAACTTTCGTCCTAGGAGAATATTCGAAAGTTTGATCTTTAGAAAGGACATCGAAGGGGAAGGAATCTATTGCGATTTATTTCAAATACTAAAGTAAAATCATTAAACCTTCATTAATCATTCGATTTTACAAATATTGAAAATATTCGATCTCTTTTCTGTGAAGTTCGTAATACGACTAAATAAATGAGCAAATTTGCTAACTCGTAGACTAAAATACGTTTGCAGTAAAAAAAAATAAAAGAAATAAAAAAATATAGTACAGTATTAAAGTGATACTTAAAATTTAATTTTTCCCCTTGAGATGGCCTTGCGTTGCGTCGTAAAAGAGGGTGAAAATGTGATAACAGACGTGAATTTTTTGGTTGGTTTCCTGCATTTTGCATAAGCTCTGCATAAAACTGCTACGCAAAACATGTTTGTATGTATGTACGCGAGAATGCTGCTCATACTCTTAACTAGAAAAACAGTAACAATTGCTGTAATCTTAACTTGCAAATCAATATCGTACATTTTCAATATATCAGTGTCTGAACAATATTTGCGCAATTATAAAAAAATGTATATACAGATAACTTATTAATTTAAAATTAATTACGCTAAACTATAGATGAAAATAGAATCGAAATTTTCTGTTTGTTTCAATATCAATCATTTTTCAGTGAAAAGAATATTGTAGATTGGTATATTAGTCACTAGTTACGTCCAATAAATAAAATGTTACGTCGCATTCTTTACTTAGATTTTCTCTGTATTTTTCAACGTCTGAGTTTCACTGCAGTATTTCACGTCGAACTCTTTTATCTCGGTATAGAGCATAAAAGAACGAATTACAGCAAATTGTTCGACCGTAAGCAACGACTGTCTTGTTTTCTGTACGTCACGCTAAACGCATTAGCGACTGCTCATTGTATGACATAGAAACGCTCGAATACCTTCTTAAACGAAGCACGTGCTTGATTAAAAAATTGTACACTCGGACGTCTGTCGAGATATCCAATAAACGACAAACGATTCGATGAATGCGAATCTAAATATCGGCATTTTCTTGTTGTTCTGCTGTCCGAACCAACCTTATTTCCAGCTCGATGCGAGAAATCGATGTCAGTTAGCTTCTTTTTCTTCTTCGTTTCTTGTTTCTTCATGTCTGATGCACAATGGTCCCATTACGGTCTCTATTTATACCAAAGGTGCGCTTAAAAATGCATCCAATATGCCGTTGTCTTTTTGCCTTCTTATTTAATAAAGAATGCTGTTAACGAACCAGTGCTTCCGACTTCCTTCCTCAGAAGTTGAAGAATATCCGCTATATGTATTTAGGTCAAAACAATATATATTCTGTAGCTATTCTTTTTAGCTCTTACAATTTAATTTCTATTATTACCCCGCCGAAAGTTGATACTTTGAAAGAATTACTAAATTTCAAATTAATCATATTCTGTTTTTGCTCATTCCCCGTTTCATTTCTTTAATATGGGAAGCCAGATCGTCGGAAACGTATCAGTGAATTAACGCGCATGACAGCGTTCCAATTTCGTTAATAATCATTGATATTAATGCGATTCTTTAATTTTAATTTAATAATGAGTAATATATATCCGGTTTCAAACGATCTAACAAAACACGGATAGCCATGTGTGGCTCGTTACAACAGTGATACTTAATACCTATTTCAATGTTAATTTGAATATTGATATCAACGGAAAATTCGATGAAACCCGCCACTCGAAATTTGTAACTTTGTGCTTTTAATTCCGTTTTAATCATCGAGCGCTATAATTGTCCGCGAATCATCGATACAAATTTTATGTGCATTTTTCGAGTAGAAACAAGTTATTCGACGAATGAGATCGATTTGATAATTGAAAATGATCGCATGCATTATCCAGGTTTGGTTGTCGACGATTTGCATTTCAATTTTTGATGATCATATTAGTCGTCTACGTGTGTGTGTTCTGTGATATATGAACTTATCGAGGAAGGCGTAAATTCAAACATGGCGATTTAAAGGGTACAGGAAATCGAATTCAGCAGGGTATTAAACTACACAAATACTCAACATACTGCGCAGCATGATATGCATACTTGTGAATCACGGACTGCTTAATTCAGAGATTTTGGTTCTGTTTAGATTCCCGCTTTACACAATTATGAAATATGCGGTAAACTTTGCTACGTTCTATCTATCATGGGAAGGATAATTAGGGAATTCAGGTTGCATTTTAAGGAGAGTAAATTTGAATAATATAAAAAATTAAATTTTGTAGCTTCTATGTACTTTTAGCTTGTGATCATAAAAATTTCAAGTTAATCATTTAGCTAGGAACCAAGTATAGAAAGAATATTTAACGCAACGAGGGAATGGCTGAATCATCAAAAAGAAATTAAAACCCGTTATTGTTAGCCCAATATCTTACACGAGGCAGAGCTTAAACATCTCAAAAAAGCAAGAGAAAAAGGAATGAAAGAACTTCAAACATCTTACGAAGCCGTAATTCAAGTTGAAATATTAAAAACTACTCAACTCCGCGAAGCTATGGGAAAAAATAGAGGAGTAAGAATTAAAAATCGGTGAGTTCTCGAGCCTGAGACGAGAATAAGGGAATAATGCGCGCCGCAAGTCAGCCACGGAGAGCCAAGCCGGCTTGCGGAAATCGCATTTTAAAGCGGCGACGAAAAGAAACAGCATCTGCAGCGTAAACAGGCTGGAGGGAGGGAAACACGGGGATGGAACAAGACGGGGCAAAAGGCAAGCAGAGCAGTACGTAAATCCGATATACTCACTCGCCGTCTTACCTTGCTCTCTCCTCTACCATCGTTCGCTGGGGAATAAATCCGTCTCATGATACGTGATTCTCGGCAGGATTTACTTTACGACGGATTGATGGACGGAGAAGTATCATTTTAGTACACCGTGAAAATATGACGAACAAACTGTGTCGTAGTTGTGTTTGTCAAGGAGGGGTTGTCTTCGATGCGATGGTAGAACGATCCTGACTGAGACTCGCTCGAGACTTCGCCGAGCAGATTCTTTCTGGTTTACGTGGTTAAAAGGTGTACCAAAATACGTGGAAGGGCTGTTTAAGAGAAATAAACAGCGGTCGTAGAACTAGAGTTCTATCTCTACGTCTCTCTGTGATTAAAGCGAGCAAGGAGTAGAAAATCTGTGAATTATTATCTTTAGAAATTTGTATAAATTTTACGTGATATACATGCATGTATCAAACATCGAACGTTGCAGTGGTACTGACGAAATAAAGATTTTTTCCTTTCCTTAATCTCTAAATTTGCTTTGACACAACAGGGTCTGAAGGAAAAAGAATTGACACACGATGTACGGTAATGAATAAGAAATAGCAGAAGAATACAAAGACAAAAAATGTTCAAAGAATCACTTGGGAACTCTTTTGAGGGTAATATTTCAAACAGTTTCCCTCTTGGGACGATCCAGTGAAACACAAAACTTTTATGGAATCGTTTAAAGCTGTTTTGAAATCGGTATTTCGTGCTGTGTTCGACTCTTTGGTAAACATGGAGAACACAAGCAACACGCACGAGCCGCGTGCAGGACAATAGCGTGTGCTCGGTCGGCGAACAAAAGATGGAGGAAACCGCCGAAATATAAGAGATATTTCGTCGAGGGAATTTATGAAGGGAGAACCGAAGAGGAAAATTGGATAAAAGTCGTTTCCCATGAAAATTCGCTTGTCATAAAATGTTATTCGATTAGGAGGACGCGAGATGAAAAATTAGAATCAACGTTGATGACGTTGTCTAACAGTGGTATATTATTGTCTTTATCATTTATAAGTATGTGATGATAAATTTGATCTTTTGGACTCAAATTTTTGAATCTAATATTTAAACTTTGGAATCTTCATTTTGTATTTGTGAATTTCTTTATCATTTTCAATTATCACCAGAGACATTAACATATATTATTTCTACTACTAGAACTCACAGTCATGTTAGTCACTTCAACTCCAACAACCAACAAGAGTCGTCACGAATTAGTCGATATATTTGATACTTATTAACTCGGTAACGATCTCGTTCAAATAACGAAGAAGCGTGTTAACATGGACATCTGCCAAGATCTTGAGAATTCGCGATGAAAAGCAGTCAGCGTAACCCAATCTTCGACTTTTAGCGTCTTGTTTAATTATATTTTCCCCTCTAGAAAGAAACGTTTGCTAGGTTGTTCGGTCGTTTACTAAAAGTACGCACGATATTAGGACACGGAAGTTCATTTAGATAAGATTGCTGAATTACGCTCCGTTCGACTACCAGTTCTATCTGTAGGGTGGTAGTTTCCGATTTTATCGCGGTCAAAGCAAAGAATCGTATTTTTTCACGAGTGGCGGCTCTAACTGCCTTATACGATGAAAGCAGAGAAAAAAACGCAATTTTGGTTGTGTATAATATCACGGAGCGAGGCGTACGTTTTCTGTCACAATTTACCATACGTTTAAAGATAAGCAAATGAATTTACCACTATGAGATGGAATTCGGTTTTCTCGAGATTCGACGTATTGTAGTTAAATATGATTTATTACAATGTTAGAAATGTGCTGTAAAATTTTCAGAAGAAGACTGTGGAACTGATTTTTTATTTTTTTTTTATTATTTGTGTATGAAGTTTTGGTATGAGATATGATAAATGCTGTTATTCATTAAGAAAATTGTGAATTCTCGTTATATTAAAATATTTTTAAACGACGCGACGTTCGGATGAATTTATGACAGATAAAAGCTCATGTGTTGAAATATTTCAAGCTAAAATTATGTAGATTAAAATTGGTGCTAATATCGAATTGTACTCTCTATAGTATAGTTCAGTGTATTTATTTTCTAAGGAAACTTTAGTATGCCCACCACGTGCGAAATAATCCCGAAGTTCCAGATAACTATTTGTATCGAATGTAACGTTATATCGTAGTGTTGGATTACTGTCTGATCAATTATGGATCGTTATTGTTGAACGTATTCGAGTACGAATTTATTACTACGTTAATTAAGAATTAATAGGTACTGGATTGATGAAATCAAAAAAGTTAATTTGAAACCGAGAAATGCAATTTAAAATAAAATCGGCGGTGACTGTGTGTGTGTGGGTGTGTGTGCATGCGTGCGTGCGTGTATGTGGAGTGCGACTGTGCGGCCAATGAAGAACGGAAGACAGTCTTCAATTGCCATGTGAGAAAAAGAGACCTGTGTTGAAATATCCCTTCTTATTATTATATTTATATTATTTTGAAATTTTTTCTGATTATTCCTTTATCGTGAAATACCGATCATACCTACATATATTCATCATACTTTGTACGAAAAGCTGCTGCTGACCTAGTCGTTCCGCAATACCGCGAGTGATTTCAATAGCAGCATTTACAGTGACGTTTGAACTTACTATCTACACACATATGCATTCGTAATGAAATTATTTCCTTATCGATTCAACGCGTTTGCGTTTCAATTTATGGTGTCCCAGACATATTCTGTTCCGATAAGAGTCTGTAATTTAATTTGGATTTTATTATCTATTACTTCAACGAAAAGGAAATTCTCGTCTTTTTCAATTTCATAAGAAAAAAGTATCATAATACACGAACCTAATACACGAACGTCTCAGCTTTTTACAAGTTCAAATTGTGAAATATTGCTTTCCGGCTTGGTCATCTTTACAAAACTTGCACTCGATATTATAATTGTATCGAACGAAAATTAAATCCGGTCTTTTATTAAGCCGAACTAATCTTTCAGTTTGCCTGGGTTCCCCCCGTTCCTTTGTTACCATAATGTATCCCGATTTTCTCGTATCGAAGTCCCTTCTCATTATTTCTGTTGTATCTTTAAACACACCGGCTCTCATTAGAGAATGATATCGCGTTTTCACGCGCGAAATCCGAGAAAGCCAACTTTTCTCTGTAATGCCTACATTAAAGTTCACAATTTCCTCCATCGTTTCAATTACGTTACGTCCCGGACATATTAATTACGACCTATTTCGAACGTTCCCAGCGATCGTGGAGATATCACCGCGGAATAGAATCGTTTCGTTCTTCCAATATCCTTTTTGTTTTAATATCCAGTTTCATTCTTCCTTTGATACGAGATATATTTTTTCAGCGAGACCTCTTTTGCTCTCCTATTTCTTTCGCAAACATAAAAGTAGTCTCTCTTAAGACTTTGTCGAAATTTTATCGATATTACTAAGCTTTTCTCTCACATTTTTACTTCTGCTCTTTTTCGTTTCGGTTTCGTTGCTTCTTCCTGTCGCGTGTAAAATAATACCGCGTTTTGCCCTCGGTGTCGAGGATATTTTTCTGGAACATCTTTTCATGGACGAGTCCTTTGTTTCTCTCTTCGTCGCAATTCCCTTGTTGCGAAAATAGTACATCGTAGACGTGGCCTCTCGTCGATCTTTGTTTTCAGGGAGTTGATGGAAATTCTGTTGCACCGTGTCATCTTGGTATTTTACGATATATTGCGTTTTCATTTTTATCTTCGTTACTCATCGCTAATCTCTTTTTGACAAAAAAAAACCTACTTCCATTGTTGAAAACATCGCTATTATAAATTTAAATACCAAGCTTTATCATCGCTGCTTCGTTATTTACATTTTTGTTAGATATTCTTGCGAGTCCTTTACGCATTCATAACATAGATATACAAGTGTCCCAGCTACTTTTCTTACTATTCGCAGCTTTCCACCTTTACGTGGCACCAGTAGTCTCCTGAGGGGAAGGATGGAGGGTGGTTATAACAAGAAGGGGAATGTAGGGGGCGATTGTAAAAAGCTATACGAGGTAGAAGGAGGGGTGGAGTCCTCTCATTTGAATACTTAGATTGGAAGGGTCGCCAAGGGGGTTGGCGGTTCGCCGGAAAAGGGGGTGGATGGTGGTAGGCGGAGGTAGGTGAAGCCGGGCGCAACCTGGGGCCGCTTAATCGCGTTTTCCGTGAAATTTATGAGATCTGAACCGATAAGGTGGGAAATAAGAGCGAGCCCCGGAGAAAGAAGGGAAAAGATTGGAGAAAAAAGAGGAGGAAGGAGAGAAAAGAGGTTGGGGCAGGTGGAGGATCGTGGCAAGAGTATAACGGCCTGCTTTAATACGTGGAATGCCTGTGATTTTGAAGTAGATAAGGGGAAGCCTGGCACAAGCACGGGGATGCTTTCGACTGTTTTTCGCAGATACGTACCGCGGATACGAGATCTCGCAGATGGGTTATTGATGTAAGTGTTATTGGGCACGAAGTTACACGGAGCTTCCGGAAGCCCTCAAATGAAACCGGGAATTGCAGTTTCCCGCCGCTTTTAGTTTCTCCTTTTGCTCTTGGATCCTCGAGGTCTGATTGGATCCTGCGAGCTGGGAAGATATCGTGTGGGTAACGAAGCATCGTATTCAAGGTGGGCCGATGCAGTTGGATAGCTTCTTTATCTTTTTGCGATTATGGGTGGGTATTTCGAGAAAATGCGATTCGGGCGATGGTCTTCGTTGAACCGTAGAACATATTTTCTTAAACCTTGTATTTTGGCTCGAGATTTTGTCACGATTTCGAGAAGTTTGGATTTTTCTCTTGGAAACAGCATGGTACTTGCTTGCATGGTACTTTGAAGATTTCATGTTGCGAATATTTAATTTGATAAATACTTTTATCGTAAAAACAATCGATAAAGTTATATTGGTATGCAATTAAATTTAAAGATCTATCAACCAAATAATCACCGAAATCGCTTCTACCCGCACGAGGATAGGGCGATTATAGTTAATCGTCATTCAACACTGGTCGCTTTTTATTTCTTTATTACGGCCGTTTAATCTTCACGGACAATGATATCACGTGACAAAAAGGTAACAGTTTATCTACCCTTGGTGTTGTTTTTCCATCATCAGTCTACCACCATGGCAGAGAAGTGATATCGATAGATAGACTTGACCGGTTTTTTTGCCGTTTCCACCGGAAAAATCGAGAGGCTGCGCGGAGAAGCAGCTGATAAGGACGACTCATTGGTCTCAGGATAGACAGACCGCTGTCATTTGTCAGACCATCTTTCTTTGAAAGGAGGAACGTGGTTAGATCTTACCTCCTCGAGCTTCTGATTCGATTGAGCCGACTCAACATATCAGCATTTCTACAATTTATTTTAGCCACCCTTCCGTGCTTTTGTCTAATCCGCGACAGTTGAACGGAAGTGGTCGATGTCGATAATGATGGAGCTTGCATTTTATCGATTTTGGCTCATGCGCGCTCAGTATTTTAACTTCAACATATAACGCATGGAATATTGATACAGATATCGGCACCAAGAATTCTAATTTAAATTATTTACACCCATCGTCAACTATTTTCACGGTTTTGACATAATTATTCTATCAGCTATAATAAAATATCTATAAACCCGAGGGAGGCACATTTTCAATATATTCTCGAAAATTAAATTAAGCTGAAATAGAATTGAAATTAAATTTCAATTAAATCATATGAAATACAAATAGGACTTCGTTTCTAATTGTCATTTGTCCAATATATTAAATTCATATCACAAGATGAGTTATACTATCTGGTATTTCGAGCGTGTTCGATAAAAAAGAAACATTTACTGGAGATCGAATTGACGCGACAAGAGAAACCGTTCACGTGTTCGTCATACCAGCCAGCTGAGCTGTTGTTGGCATTGAAAAATTCAGCTCTCGAAAATCTTTCCTGTGCACGTGTACATTCGCACGCTCGCGCCGAATTCCCTAGAACGTAGTTTTTCGGTGGATGGGGAAAAAGCCGTCGGGAAGAACGCATCGTTGGAAAATACACAGTCGAATCAAGATAAAGTGGATGTGAAGATGGCCAGACGGCACGACGGCGTTTGGATAAAAACGATATCTGTGTTCGTACGAAGTGTAATCCGCGTACGAGAATGATGCGAACTCGTCTGTCTGTGTGTGTAAAGCTTACGATTAAAAAAAGAAACGAGGTGGTTACAACGATGGATTTGTTGAGATGAAATCAAATGAAACATCAGGGTTCGATGATGGAATACGTCCCACTGATATCAAGAGACAAGTTCTTCGTACGACAATTTTTTATCGTTGGAATTCTTTTCCTTCTGGATTCGGCTACCTCTCGCAAGCCTCAAGCAGCGTTAGACGAAGCAGTGTTAAATGTAACTGTGCCAAATGTAACAGTGTGAATTGTAACTTCTCAGTACTTAGACAAATTTTGTATTCTAGAGTTTGAGCAAATTAAATTGCGTTGTTATATTTTTACGAAAATATCTCATAATTTGTCAGTAATAATAATAATGATACATAATGCAGAATAATACAAAAGAGGTAGTATTCACCTCTATTACGTATATTTCATTTTAAACTCTATCTATTTTTATTTTTGATACGAATCGAACACTTCCTACGTAAATCAAAGGTAAACACAATTCAGATTTATTTTCGTCCTTCATGATATAATAATTATTTTCCGCATTCGAGTGCGAATACATCCTTCTTAAACGATAAAAAATGGAAGTCGTGTGTTTACGTTCACGTCAATAGAGCATGTTACGTGCATCAGGATTTTTCTATAAATAACTTCATGAATATTCTATACACCGTAGCATGCATAAATAACATGTTTTCATTAATGTTTGCTACGTGAACAGACAATATTAAAAATTCGACCAGTATGATTATCTTTTTTTCAATGTTCTCGTTACGAACGATAAAACGTTTTAACTAACTTTTTTGTTACTTCCAATAACGTGAGAAACAACCGAATATATTCGCTTAAATTGGGTATATCTCAGCTTAGGACGATAAAATACGAACAAAGCAAGGAAGAAACCGAGGCATATAGTACGATTTCCACTCTACGGTTTCAAAATCTGGGAACCCAAATAAAGAAAAAGGGAAAGAAATAAGAGACGAAAGTTAGGAAAAGTAAAAGGGTTCTCATTCGCACAGCCGAATGCACACTTTAAAGCTTCGCAAGTTGCCGCGTGCAAAATGTTTCTCGCGAAACCACGGTGGAAGAAAAGCGAGAAAAGAAGCAGGGTCCTTGGCCAGGACACCGTGTATATGCAAATGCTGAACACGCGCTCGCTTCCACAGTAAACTTTCGTATCTCTGAGAGAGTCGCGAGGCTATGCATGTGCATGTGCGCCTTATCTCGGATTTCGTTCGGACTTCCTACCGCGATGGTGGCGGAAACGTGAATACCGGGGAAACTAACGAAACAATCGATTTTTTTTCTTCCTTTCGATCGCATAATCGGATGCAAAAATATTGCCGGATATATCCCAGCTCTAGTCACCTTTTAAGCCGAATCGGAATCGGCTCGCGATCTGGTCGCGATGAAATTCTGAAAACGAGAATATTCGATTACAGTGCCGCATCTTTCCTCACTTGTTGTCAATTAAAGATTTCTATTTGCGTGCACCGTAGATAGTCCTTAGATCGATCGACATTATTTTTTTAATTTTTTGCTTTTTGTTACTCTTTGCCAGAAAATTAAATTTGATCCGGGCAACGAGAAATTTTGTATGATGATCAATGTGTAGTAAGAGTGTCGAGACTTTACAGAAGAACGATTTTCAGGCGAGCTAATGGGAATATTAGTGTTTCTAGAAAGTTGAAATAGATTAGTCTTGATGAGAAAAGGTAAAAATTAGTCAATCTATTTGCACCAATACTTAAGATTTTAAGTAGTAATTGAACTCTTCTCAAGGGAATAGTTTCATTGCGTCTATAATATCAGACATCGAACAAATATCTAGCAACAAGATTTTGAAGTCTTTCAGTTAGTCATTAATTAACTTTACAAGCTAAGTTTCCAGCACCGCCTAAGCTTCATTTGGTTTTGGTAAGCGATCCGGTTTAACTTATACTTGAAGTTCAGATTATTTTAATTAGTTTCTGTTATGTGTAAACCTTCCTAATTTCAAATATTCATTAATTAATTTTGTTAGTATTCCTAGTAGTAGTATAAAAGTTTGTCTATATTTTGAAAAGACGATTTCTATTTTAAGAAATGAATTTTAAAGAAATTATTGGTATTTATTTTTCCTTAAAAAATGTAATCCGTTTTCTATGTATGGACCTGGACACTAGTTCACTTAGTGTCGTCAATATATTCGTTGTTACAATTATGTCTTGAAGAAAGACTGTCTATATTGGATAACGAAGAATATTTATTGACAGAACTGATCAATACATCGGCTAGATCTGCCAAATATTCAATTTTCATTTGAAGTTAAACGGATTGAGACGTTATACGTACGTTCGGATGTGTCTTAAAATCGAATCTAAATCTCATTAAAATATATAGAATCGATTTTGATATTAATTTTAATTAAGTTTAGTTAATTAAATATTAAGCTTAATTAATACAAAATTCAATCAAAAAATCTTTCTCATATTCCAGTAATTGTACGTATTTAGCGAAGATCGAGGCAAAATTGAAATACAAGTCGATTATTAATAATGCAGAGAGAGAAAGTGCGAAAAACGAGAAGGAGAGGAAGATAGAAACAGAAAGAGAGGGAGGGGGTGAGAGAGATAGAGACAGAGAGAAATAGATAGGTAGGTAGATAGATAAATAGAGAGAGAGAGAGAGAGAGAGAAAGAGAGAGAGAGAAAGAGAAAGAGAGAGAGAGAGAGAGAGAAACGGTGCCATAGGAAGTTGAATAACTAAAGTTGAAATAACAAGGTTGCCCGTCACACGGCGGACACGTTTACACGTGAAAATATTTCACACGCTCGATTGCCTATTGCTTCCGTAACAGCGATATTTTCAGGAGGATACATGTGCGTTGGCACGCACGCTTACGAGCGAGCACGATATAGTCGGCCCGTCTCGTCGCGAACCCCGCTATCCTTCGAGCGGAAAATTGACATAAACTGTTGCTTCTGCTACTCCTTCACGCTTCTCTCTGTTCAAAGCACCGCGCCGCGTCGTGCATGTCGTCGGTACTCGGTATAGACTTTCGTTGCAGCCGTTCCATGCGTTAGAACACACCGTCAGTCGTATTCACAACGTGAGAACAGCTTTTCAGATTTACTACCTTCTTTACACGCTTGACAAACGCTTGTCAAAACGCAAGAAAGCTCTTTAATGCCGTGATAATAACTCATTGACAACGACCTGTTCGGAGAAGTCGGAGAAGTTGTTGCGAAGAAGTTGTTAATTAAAACAACTACATTCCTTTGGATTGGTAGCAACGTTTCAAAGGTAATACGATACAGCCTTTGTAGGAATTTACCTTTGAATCTGAATTTTGGGAACTTGGCAGGATTTAATTGTTAAATGTGATAACTTGTTCGTCATAGCGACGCCATGGTAATTCGAGCTTAATTTTATTTTGTAATATGATTTGTAAGATATACGATTACACATATTGAAATAGTAAGATTTTCATATAAGAATAAAGTGAATATAACGCATACGATTTATTAAAGAAAAATGCTTATTATTATAGTGTGGATTAAGTAGATTTTAAATAATTGTTTCTTCGTTCTATTATCACTAACTGCGTGAGGTATAATTATTTTTAAAGACACACATTATTCCTCCTGTAAGCGATAAATCTAAGTTAAATAGAACCAGACGTGGCAGGTCAGCGATTTCTTGCAGTAATATCAAAGCAAAAACTTTTGGCACACCGTGCTTCCACCTCTTCCTAAATAAAGCTCAAATTTAGCGAAAGCTGATAAATTCATATTACAATTGGTTAATATGATAGTGTAGTCATAGAATGCATCAACGATTGCATCAACTAAAGAGTTACATAAAAAGTATCATATTCGTTTTGCAATAAGTAATCGACCAAAAATGATCAATCAAATACCGATATAAATATAGATATTAATCGTCGAAACGTATAAAAATTATTAGAAAAACACATCGAACGTGAATGAGTATATACGAGCTGGCTTCACAGAGCTTCATTCTTTCTTTCGTCAGGTCGGGAATGCAAAAATTGTTTCACGCCGCGCTATTGGTTTTATATCATACTGGATACGCACGAGAATATAGCTATTTGTTACAATATTTGCACAATTCTTTCTATCAACAGATCCCGTTTGGTAAAGCCTCGAATGCGACGCCGTGAGAAATAAAAATCTTTCTTTCTGCTACTTGTAACGCACGGTACATTGTGCTCCTGCACACTATTTGATAATTCGCTCGCACGTCGTTGAAGACGTTTTATGAATTGCATAAACAATTTGAGAACGCGCGCTGTGTGTGAAAAATTTCGTCCGGAATATTCTGTTTAGGGTAATGTACTTACGAAATATAGAGATAAAACAATCTTTTTTTTTTAACGTGGAGGAAATCCGCACAGACACCAGGCCGCTTCTGGGAAAAACGGTGTGGTAGTGCCGGACTCCAACCAACTAAAACCTACACGATGACCATCCCGGCTGCGATCGAGAGAGGCCCGGCAATCGGTGCGAGCGACGCCCCCCCCCTCCCCGCGCACAATACAACCCCTAATGGAGCGGTGTGTGGCCATGTCAGATCGCGCCGTGCCAGATAGTCCGATTCCCCTACCGGACTTAATTTTCTTTTTTTAATTAAAACGTTTTTAATATGAATCTTTTGCAGTCTTGTTTTACAGCACTTAATTGTCTATTTTGAAGTCTGGAATAACGTGTATATATATGTGTGTCGGAGATGAAAGAACACCGGGACCTTCCCTTTGGAATTCTTCGGAAAACCCCCAATACTTTAGTCTCTATAATTTAACTCGATTATAATTGCTCGAGATTTGTGATAGTGAGCTTGGGCTCGAGGCGATAACCAGTCGCTGAACGTAGCCGCGGTCATGAACGTTTTTACCGAACATAGGGATGGAGTAATTCTATAGCTCTCCTTAACCTTTAGAATGCTATGGACGCATATATGCGTCTGGCAAAAGCTATCGGTGTGGACTAAGGACACATATATGCGTTTTCTGTAAGTGTCCGGCATGGACTAAGGACGCATATATGCGTTTGTCAATTTTTCCGAACACCTCAGAAGTAATACTATTACGTTTGTGTGACGTAAATATAAATGTATTCCTTATATATAATGCATATATTTTATATCAAAAATCTACTGCTTCGAAACAAAAATTTAGTGAATTTCATTTAGCGTTGATAAGAGACATTTTACGAAAATATTTCTAACGTAGAAGCATGCTAGGAGGAGGAAAGAAAAAGTCTGAGGATTTACCATTTCGTTTAATTGATAGCCATTTTCCATCAAAATGCCCTAATCGTGCCGGCACAACACAATTATCAAGAAGAAAATGTGGTGTTTGTGTGAAAAATAAGAGAAGGAGCGACACGCGATACGAATGCAGAAAATGCGATGTCGGATTATGTATCGATAATTATTTTGAAATTTTTCACACACAACTAAATTATTAACTTGTGTTATATTTACTAAATTTAGTTTCCTAGTTTATTGTTTTCTAGTTTATTACCCAAATTCTAGTTTATTGTAAATTTCAATGTTTATAATAAACAATTAATATTAAAAAATAACGCTCTTGAATCATTTAATCTCGTGCAAAAGAATTACTATAACTTATTACGATTTGTGCTTTGAATAGTCAATCAACAGAGTTCAGTCTAGCGAAAAAATACTCCATCCACAGCGATGGTCAGCGCTGGCCGCGCGCTGTCCGTACGGACCGCATAGGCCGTAGGCAAGAAATAGTTGTAGCGGCACGCGACAGTAAACATTTCAACGGTTTCTGTCGGAGATGTCAATGCATCTCCACAGTACATGTTCAGCTAGCCTGAGGAGCCGCTATAAATCTTAGGATTTAGTTAACTAAAGTCCTCCAAACGGACTAACAGTGTTTATCCTAACAGTCCCTAAATCTACCACCTACTACGGGAAGATACGGGAAATTTGCTTTTCTCACGAACGATGCTTCCCCCTAGCAACTTTCTCTCAAAGGCGGTTAGCATCCTTCTTTAACCACCAACATAGGAATTAACCAATTAACAGGAACATCTATTTTCCTCACTTTTCGAACGAAGGTTTTCCTCGATGAATCCGATGATCTCGTGTCCTTAGATACATCCCATCATAGTTCTCCTCTGCAGTATCATCGTGACAGAAAGTCATTCTCTCGTGAGGTCGCATTAGCGAGATACATAGCGTCTTTACGCTTGGTGGATATTTTACGTTTTAACAAAGAGTTAGTTCAGTAATACTTGTACCGTAGACAAGCAAGTTGAGTACAACTTGGACTTTGGAAGAAAGCGCATTTGGTTATCCCGCTGACCGCGGATTCGTTATTGAACGTAAGATCATTGTCATTAGCATCTCGAATATCTAATTACCACGGTTATTTGTCAAATTCTGTAATAATCATATTTGCACTAGTAAATATTTTCTCTATTGCATAACAACAATGTCTAATCCAAATGAAAATTCGCTTCACGCCCCTATCCTTAATCATAATGTGAACCCGACATATATATATAACTATAGAATAAAATTAATAAAGGGAATAAAGGGGGCAATGACGTAAATGCACTCTGGTCAATAAGGATATGTCAGTATACCATTGGCAGTTTTCAACATCATATTATATAACCTTATCTATCTTATATTATAATCCTATATATTTAACCTTATACACCATTTTAATAATCAATAAGTGATTTTGAAATTTAAGCAAAGAATTTTTATATTCAAATGAAACAATTTAATTTCGAAACAGCCAGATGTAGCGAAACTACAGATCGGTCACTCAAATTAGGGAAGCCTTTGCCACAATTCTGACAGTTTCTCTTATTTATAATTTGTCATAAATTTCGAACGCAAAAGAGGTAGAGTTTAAAAGCAAACTTAATTTGTTGTAATTGTATTAAAATTCAGCACATTGCTCAAGATACCAAAATTAAAAAAATTTACAAGCGGTGTTCGATGTACGCTATTACTTATATTTGTATGGTGATTTAATATTCCTTTCCACGTCACCTCTAATCCAGATATGACAATTAAATTATGCCATCGGCCTCCAGCAATAATAACTCTCTTGAAATAACATCTCAACGAAAGAAACACAGGTTGAAGACATTCCGCAATTTTGCTACTCTCGAGAAGCATTCTCTAATCACCAGTTCCATCAGAACGACAGAAGTGGTTTTCTGCTGCGTTACGTAATTAATAATCTTCTAGAAGTCAGATAGCTAGTTCGAGAGCGATTTTTCTCTCATGATACGTGCGGTCGCCTCGCGTATGTATTAATTAAAATTCACAAAACCACTCGAGCCATGTAATGAAGGAATCTCTCAAACTTTAATCAGCTAAGCACGTTTCGTGGAAGTTGACATGCTCAAAATATCACAGACATACATGCACATCTAGGTGTATGTAAATGTTTGTATATTGGTCGTGAAAGCTATCGTGTTTCTCGATCTTGTATATTTTTCACTTTCGTCCGCTCAAGGCTGCTCCAATTAACGGAAGGCGTTGGCTATTGGCGCGAAACGCGTCACGTTTCGGATCTTCGGAGTTCTTTACGATTTCTGACGGATCGTGGTCTCGAAGAAGCCACTTCTTTCGCTGAGCACCCTTCTTTCGGTCGCTTTGACCGCTCTCTTGGCGCTCGTTAATTCGAACGACAGCCGATACTCAGGCATCGTATTTTAATTATCCCGTGATAGAAGCTACGGCTCGTGTCGGACTACTTTTACCCGTAATTAATACTTCACGATCTCCCCTAAGGCTTTCTCTGCTAAGTATGACGAGATTCTTGCTTGAATCACACTTTCCTTCTCTTTTTATTCTTTATCTTTTCTTCCAAACTGTAATGATCGCGCTCGTAATCTTCTATTTGACCTCGACTTCTTCGTTTTGCTTCTTCTCCTTTTCGTTTTTTATGTATTTTCAGAAATTTGCTGATTGACATCTAATTGATAGGTCAATTATTGGTTGTTGATGGAATCGCGTGAAAAGAGACTGCTTGGTTCGCAGTCGGAGAAGGTGTAAGTTTTTTTCTAGTAAAATTTTATGAGTTAATAATTTTCGATCGTTACGTGGTTAAGTCATTCTAAAGATTAAATTAATAAGTGCCATAATTTATATTTCACGTAAAAGAGCGAAGATAGAATCACAAGTTTCTTCAATAATTAGAATCGTTCGCTTTATCAATTTTCTATTGCATTATAACAAATAGTTTCATGGTAACTAATCAAAGCGAAGACGCTTTCTCACTCTTTCTCTCTCTTACTCCTTTTCTCTCGCGCGCGCTAATTATTGGTATATAATAATGCGTACTGCAAGTAGATTTAATTAGAAGCGCGTAAAAAGTACTTGGAGCTTCGTAGCTATATGACCACGCTTCATTCCTTTGATAATGTTTGTCTATTGATTTCTATTTGTCATATTATTCTACGCGAAAATTGGAAATATATAAAAATAAAGAGTACCAGACATATTCTGCTATTGTCAAACGAGAACAATATTATCTTGTTAACAACGAACGAAGAATACTTACCAACGTAAAACTACGCTCGTATTCCATAAAAATTCAAGAAAATTTCTATTCTTAATGAAGCCTGTTCTGCTGGAGCAGCCATTTAACCTCCGTTCGATATGAATCTTTGATTTCTTTGAAGTTTGCAGTCGTTATGAACTGTGAAGATCAGGATGAGCCTGGCCGCGAGAAGCACATGCTACGTCGAAGGTAGGGAAGTTGAAAATACAGTCTCAGACGAAGGTACACGCGTGCAGAGGTACACGAGCGATGGCTCCTTTGGCCCGGTACATAGCGAAGTCGATGGCAGTGGCCCAAAGAGAATTTCCTAGTAGCGCAGGTCCTGCACGGTTGGCAAGCGGCAGTTACTTGGAGTTACCTTTAGAACTCACCTTTTCCTCCCCTCGTGTTTCTCCATTTTCTTTCCGTTCCATTTATTTGCTCGTGTATACGCGCATGTAAATCTAGGCTACATGAGAACCCGGAACGTGGCTTCTCTGCGTGGACGACCACGCTGTTCTGCATTTATTTTTATGGACGCCGTTGTAAACAAGTATCGTAACGCTTTGTGCTCCGGACAGGGAACGGATTCTTACAACAGAGCGTCGGAAGAATTCTGTGAGATCGTGGTTCTTGGTTTGTCGGTGAGTTGTATGGAATGTATAATACATGATTTAATTGTGCTATTTTCAGTATATTCTATTTTGTAATTTGTATAATACCGTTGTACTCAAATGTTTTACAGTTATCCAATCTTCTTTAAATTTTAATTTAGCGTGGATGCCAATTTATTGATACGACTACCTACAGTATACGATTAAGAACTTTATATAGTTTGAGTTAAACCTAAGTTACAAAAGTTACAATTATATAGCTGTATATATATCCCACCGCTTCTCAAACTCAAACCTAACTTGAAAAATCCGCATCGTTAACTCGTTAGATATTAACGTTCAACGTATCAAAAAAGGGGACACAAAGTTAGAGAAATGAGACGTGCATAAGACACGTGGAGTAAATCTTCGTTCGATGTCTTGACACAGCAAGAGGATTTGCTTCTGAGGTTTGGGACAGAGTTTAAGGTAAGCGCGAAGGGTAGAGGAATACAGATGCAACTGTACAGATCGTTAGAGGAATCGCGTTCGAACTCTCGAAACTAGCGTTCTCTCACTGTAGGGAATTCTTTAGAATGGCGGGTTTCTTCAGAGGTAATGATCTTTCTCATTTTTGCTAGTTCCGTTTGCCTCTTGCCCAGCCATTCGTATCTACGTCTCCGCCACCCCTTTCATAGATCGATATTTCGTATTCCAGCGTGTAATTCATAATAACGTTTGAACGACGCGCTTAGATGTTAAAGAATCGGTAAGTGTATTTCGCAAATCGGCCTTCTTGTTTATCGAGTATCTTCTGCAGGAATTCACAAGAAATTCTACGCGAATCTTGATGTTTCTTTGAGAGGATTTATTGATTTTTATTGACTTCATACAGCGTTTATTAACGAAGAAATTTTGAAATTTGCCACGTGTTAAATTTCAATGTATGAAAACCAGGTCAGATTTCAGAATGAATTTTTAAATAAATTTTACGTCACTGTTTCCATTGTTTTAAAATTCCCCCACAATCATTTTATACTTTTCAGAAAGGTCCTCCGCACAGCAACTTACCATTAATGTTTACTCTAATCTCTTTCTTTAAAAATTTCCTTTCAACTACTCTATTAGAAATAAATGGAGGAAACATTTCTTCTTCTTCTCCTTTCGAATTTGAAACCATTCCATGCCTTGAATAACGTCATTATCTTTCAACATCGAAACTCGTTTTGACCACGTAGCATCAGTTCGTATTCTTGTTCGTTCTTTCTCCCATAGAACGTACTCCATGAAATAATGCTATTCAACGAAGAAGACGCGATCGCGAATTTCAGGATGGATCGCTGGTACCGGTTGGACGAGACGAGTGTATCTGGAAATCGTGGCGAGGATTCGATCAGTTCCTCGCGAGAAGGACGGTCTGTTACTTTTCAAGACTGGCTGTGAGTAGATGTACCGCGCGGCAGACTTGAAAAATTGCATTTTGTATTCAATAACTAGGCTGTCAGTCCGAGCGGCGGCCTCCTATAACTCAAAGCGCATCCACACATCCACGTAGACATTGCCTCTCTTCTCCGATCGATCGATCTCTCCTTTTTCTGTGCAATCCAACTTTCGTAGGAAATACTAGTCACTCGCGGACCTCCGTCGAAAAGAAAGAAGTTTCTCCCTTCTGCGATCATAGGCCGAGTTTGGAGTTGCCTTGTTAGATGTACGAATTAATAGATTTGCGGCTGACAATTTTATCTAAAGCAGAAAACTTCTTTTAATTAAATATTCAAGCCTGCATCAACATTATGTTAACAGTCGTTTTATTTTGTTTCAGTTACAGTTGTTTCAGTTACCAGCGTACCGGATCCTGAGTTCATTGATGAAATAGGAAATATCACAGTGCCAGCAGGACGTACTGTAAAATTAGCCTGCAGTGTCAAGGACTTGGGGCCATACAAGGTAAATAAACGTATTCATTTCTACAAATTTGCTATAGCGCGCCTTAAAACTTACTTCGCGAAATTTCCTTCTACTTGGAATATTTCGTACAAAGCACGAGCCAATAAACGTGCGACGTCTAACAAATGTGCAGGGCGAAGTTTCTGGAGGGCGGCGGCACGTTCGCAATCGTAGCAAGGAAGATCCGCGTGTTTTGAGATGAGAAACGCGTTAGCCCGTCGGACGCGACGAGCGTCGCGATGTATGCTAAGTAAGTGGCAGCAGGCGCCTCGGAAGTTCTCCGTTAGCTCGACGCTGATTACGTGGCGTCGTTAGATCACGAGATCGAGCTGAAATCGTGCGGAGCTTTGATGAACGCGATTCATCAATGAAGGAGCTCGTTAAAATCGAAGCGCGCTCTACGTGAAACGCTGGGAAGCTTCGTGAACGAGCTGAGATATACGCGCGTATCCTGGTGGTAGGAAGAAGGTGTTCTTGAATAATTTTCTCATTCGGTGCACTCATATCCTGCACGTGAATAAATTAATTGCTTTCTCAGCGGGCGTTTTTAGTCCGAATGTTTACGAATTTTTACGCGATGAAAAAGGATATTTAGGCAACGAGTTTCGCTAGAGATATCGGTTACCGTATATATCGAGAAGTGTTTGATATCTTGAATTAATTATATCAAGGACAAGGAATGTTTTAATGACGCGATGCTGCGTATTGAAAGCTGTTCCCCAAAAATTCAAGAATTTATAAGAAATTTAATCTTATCTTGGCGTTAAATTAACACATTGTAAAAATTAAACTTAAAATATAAACACATATACTATTAGATAATGCATAGATCTCAACTCGATACTCGTAAAGATCTCTTACATCGTACAATTCAACAAAGATTCGACTGCCCAGCAACTTTTTATACGATTCGAAGGATATAATTAACTACCAAGAGCTAAATAAATTGAAAAAGGAAGTATATAGCTGCACTCGACACCAGTGTTATTCGCGAGTATGATTGTTAAGAAATGCCAAGGCAGATGCTTAGAAACGAGTTGTTGAAAAGAAGGAAGAAACATACTCAAAGGACTGCAGTGGCTAGAAGGGGGCATAGAAGAGGAAACGGACGACGAAGTTCGTCGGCCACCTGAAATTTTCCATCCGCAGTAGGGAGGAAGATTGAATTGGCATCTTCTGGACTATCGCCAACTCGTACGTCGCGTAAGGGTCGTCGTGTCGTCGTCTTCTTGCCGTTTCTCGAATCTTAAATTCGGAATCCGTTCGATAGGATCCTTCGATGCGTTTAGGACGCGGTGACTTTTCTTTAGTACTACGTGAATCTTCGAAACTTTAATTTTACGTGCACGTTCAGAGCGAAGAAGCAGGATACGTGGAAATCGATTACTGAAACGAGGCAAATCGCTAATACTTCTTCCGGCTTATGGAATTGCAATTTGGAAAATTGACAAATTCACGAAAACTAGTATATTATAAGATGGAATTTATTTCATGGAATATTTGATTACAATACCTTATCTCGAGATTAATTAGTTGAAATTAGTTCGTCAATTCAAGAACTCGTGACGTGTTTCTCCGTGTTCTCCGTGTATTTGTTGGTCTCGAAGATGCGGTTACGAAAATATCCTCATCTTCAGTCACTAATGAGCAAGAGAAGTCAAACTTTGTGCATTTTAATTAAAGTTCGTCAGATCGTAAACCAACGACCTTTGTTAAGTATAGAAAACATAATATTAAAAATAAAGAGGTTACGTTCGTTCTATAATTAATCCACGTGGATAGAAAAAGCAAATGTAAATTACTCGAAGGTATCGAATTAAATCAACGAATGTACCTATATCGATGATCTTTTTCCTCCAATAGCCAACTTTAATTATATCGTCCACGCTTAAAAATATGAGAGACGTTTATCTAAATTCGACTCTTTTAGACTCGTAAAATTACATAAGACTCGTAAAAATAATCTAAAGAGAAATCCCCCTTTAAGGGTGATTACATTTAATCCTTTTGATAGGATCCTGAGAACATCTAATAGCACTATAAAGACGGCGACGGTTTGTCAACGATCAGAGGGCGTGAAGTGATTCTATACCTCGTTATACAAGTTGCTTCTAGCGGGCAACCCTTCTTACGAGTCGTATAGCGACCCCTAGCGGCCCTTAGTATTCCGTGGGAACGTCGCCTAGGGATCGACACCGCTAAACACCCGCTTAGATCGACCAAATCGTATCCTCTAACCTGGATGAATCTTTCCACTCCAATGTTTAGTCGGTTTACTATTCATTAAATAGCGTAACGCAATTACATCGAAGGAAAAAGAATCAAATTGTGTTACAAAAATTTTGTTGTCGCCTTAAATAAAATACTTCATTTTCCAAACCGGATAATTTGAAATATGATGGTGAGACTCTATGGTGAAGAGACACCAAAAGAATCCTAGCGGTGGTTCTTTCATACAATGTTATCTGATTGGCCTTCGGCGTTTCATGGAAAATCACCGCGGGAAGTGACATCGCTATACACGCACTTAAACCGGTCAGCTCGCACCCTCGAAGCGAGACCAAGCGATTACCTTACGATCATCCGGCTCGCCACTCGTCGCATCCGGGATCGCCTCGGTATCGTTGCCGACGTGATCCGATATCGTGATCACATTTATAAGTTTATTCGTCGTTAGATCGATTTTACAACTACACCGACGCGAATTTTCGACATGTTATATGGTGAATAGGGAACAGGCTGCTATTTTCATGATTCGCAGTCCCTAGTCTTTTTGCTTAACCTGGATCGTTTTATAAATCCTTGAATCGTCGTTTAGTGCTATAACCACATGGTGGAATATAATTCATGGTATATATTTTCCTTATTTCTAGTATAATGTTTCACTTTTCAAAAGACGTATTGTTAAAAAATTTATTATTTGACCCTTTTGCTCTTGACGACAAATTTTACATAAATGGAACATCGAATATTATACGAACCAGCAACGGCGCGAATAAGTTAACGCGCCTCGAGAAATATAAGCTGGATGCAAGAAAAGCTCAATTTCTTTTACGGTTCGATCGGGCTAGTTCGACATCACAAATGGCGTCAATAATGCTTAGGATTCGCTGTAGAAATATTCGCATTATGTGAATCTGTGGCCGTTTATTCGTTTGTGCGGATGGGTCTGTGGTGAAAATCATAACTAAAAAGGCATCTGTCAGTAAAATATATCTACATCGTACAAGAAAAGTACCACGAAAAGAAGGTATTAAAATTCCTCTGTCGCTGTTCCGCTGCGCCGTCAATACAGAGACAGTGAGAAGAGACGATTGCCGAGGAATTTCCCCTTATATGTATTGGCTTCTGCGGTGTAAGACATTCGTATGAACGTAATTTGAAAATGTTTTACTTCTTTCCTTGTTTTTCTTCTTTTTTCTAATTGGCTATGGTTAATTATACTAGTTAGTTACGTCTATGCTTATTCATCGTAGAAACGACAATCAAATGATAGCTTGTTAACGAAAATCATCAGGTGTTTCAGTCCCACGTTAGATGGAATGATGATGAATATTTTCAAGAACAAAATTCGCTAATCTCAATTTAAAAATTCCTCAGAAATGTTATAATCAAAGGTATTAAAAGATCTTCACGCAAATATTCCCCTACGTTAATAATTCTTGCGTAAAAATTACCAAGAAATAAGTTCCAAGAACAACATGAATTTTATTTTCGCGTTATGGATAGATACAAAGATTTATGCAATTAGGAGAACCACATATCAACTGAAAGTCAAGCAAACTAGAACTCTTTAAATATTTATCTGAGGGAAAAATCGATACATGACATTACGAAGACAAAAATTTCGGGTTGCTTGTACAAGATCGTTATCGAAGTTGCTCACGACGCGTATCAAGGCTTCATCTAACCGGGGATCTCTCGATTTAATGATATTATTTTGCGATACTGGTCACGGCCTACATGCGATGCTGGACCTCGTAACGTGGGTAGATTGGCCGGAACGATCGACCTTTCTACGGAAATAGGACGAGGAAGAGATGCCTGATAAGAAAATGTATATTTCGATCCTGACTCAGGATGATCTTTCCGTCCGCTCCTTCATTTTACGATTATGAAAGAAAATTGTCCATGACAAGCTGGAGACATAGAAATTGACGACTCGTGGATATCTCTTCTGATATAACATACATTACATTTTATAAAATATTACTCGCGGCTTTTATTGTTCGGGTGTTCCGCACCTTTTAATTTTTTCTATTTCAATAATACGTAAAACTTGCTAAAAGAGCATGGAAGGAATTTTAGGTGTTAATAACTGAAAACTAATTTCACTGGATATATTTTGGTTAAAAAATTAATATTGTAAGGAATTTATATTAAAATGAATAATGGAACGCGTAATGATAAAAAGGGAGTGACAAATAAAATTCTTGGAATATTCAAATAATTCATGTGGAATTTATTGTGTGAAATAATTTGTAAAAGTGTAAGATAAAAGTGATTTTATTCTATTGTCGCTGTTTATACAGCGATAATGGGATGTTAAAAATATATCCAAATTTTAAAGATAGTAGTAACGAGCAATAGAAAAAATTTTCATTTCGACGATATTGCACCCGCTCGAAACCATTTTTAGTGAACGATAAAATTCTTCAAGTACTATTCATAAACTTGCAATAGTCTTGCAATTTCCCCCCGCAAAAAGAAAAGAAAATATTTTTTAACGCAATGTACCATGAGCGATACCTAGCATAAACTTCACTACCATTTTGTTATTTATTTATCCCAGCGCTTCATCTGTAGTAAAACGAGCGACTCCTCAGAATTTTTCATCGCGAGACGATTCTTCTTCCGCCTGTATTAAGTTCTATTCAGATTATTCCCCAATTAACTAGCCTGAATGATTTTTCAATTGATCCTTGGCAGACAGACCGGCATCGTCGCCGTCAACTTCCAAGAGGTTCGTTATCCACGATTTCCTTCTGCCTTTCTACAGGAATGGGTAATGAACTGGAGGGGTGGCAGGTTGTATTATTAAGATGTTACCCTGCGTGAAAGTCGAACGGACTGACTGCTACAGACAGTGATGGAAATGAGTGTTGTTCGAACTAAACTAGTGGAAAATATATCTTTCTGTTTGACGCGTTACAAATAGAAATATTTTATTTAAATTTAGTTGGATTACAAAGATTTATTAGACCATAGAAATACTTGGTTTTCGTGAAAAAATTCTTCTTTGTAATGATTTCGAAATATCTTTAAAACGCTTTACTTTCATTTTTCGGCTCTTTTCAAATATTTCAACGAATAGTCAAAGGACATCGGATTGTTCCGCAAACAATAGAATCCAAATCTTGGATAGTGCTCTCTCTAAAGCTCTAAATCTTATCCTACTAAACTAATTCCTCTATCAATTGCTCCTATTCGGATTACGTTACAATGAAAGAACCCAGTATTCAAGCTCTGATTCGTGTTTTTCTTCGTAAAGTTGAACCAATGAGTTAGCATCAGGATATCTATCTATCGTTATATCGATCGTTCCGCGGGCTTTGCTCAAACCTGTCGCCAGGACACAGAGTATGGTCCGTGAGTGTACAGTAGTGTACACACGTATATAGCGGAGGACTACTCCGAAGCACCGACAGCAAAACCGCAAACACGCGGCTTGGCGCGACCAAACCCCAAACCAAAGCCAACACTATGGCTGCGAGGGTAAGTAGAGCTTATGTAGTTCGAATCGTGAGATTCTAGGGGCAAGGGAGAGCTAGATAGGACAACGAAGGAAACGTGGCGCAATCATGAGAGTAGACACTTTCTAATTGGATGCACGTAATCATCTGAGAAAGAACACTTTCGATGTTCTCGTTAGAGAGTTTGACGAATGATGTATTATCGAGTGACTAGACCGCGTTATTCCCTAATCATGTTTAGGATGATTTTCAAGAATTTGTGATTAGGGATTTATCGATGATAATTTCTTAAATATTATATTATTTCATGCAAGAACGTTCGTGAATAGTTACGTATTCCAATTGGAAAAAAAGTAGAAAACGCGAGGATGGTCGATCGACTGAAATTTACATTTAATTTGCATTCGCGTGGATCATCTGTCGGAGAACATGGATCGATCTCGTGCAAGAAATTGGCCGATTAAGAAGATTTCGAGTGGACTCAGGAAGATTCTTTAGACGAGATTTATAGATCTTGTATTTAGCAGGTATTTGAGCCGGTTGGTTTATTTTAGGAAGTTTAACTAGGAATAGAAATTTCGCTTTAACATTAAAGGGCCAAATAGTTGATTGACTATAGCATACTCATAAAATTAAGTTAATATTAAATATTTCTTTCATTAAGACACACTTTTATCAGAGATAGACCTCTAAAGGTATTTTTGGACAGTTTTGTGGCGGTTTTCAAAAAAGATTTGGCGGAAGATATTTGGTACCGGATTATTAAAAAGTATAACCTAGAAACGAATATGAAATGGCGCGGAATAATTTAATGATTTGAATTTTTTAGTTTGACATAGGTACACGTAAGAATTTTTATGTAGCTTTTCTACAACAACATTCTTCCAATACTCGACCCATTTTATTTTTATTCATGTAAATGTTTATTTTTTTGCGATAAAAACGAAACCCCTGCTCCCAACATGAAGTACTATGGTATTACCTTTAGAACAAAAATGTAATTTCATCAATATCAAAAACAGACAGAAAAAGAGTGTTGGGATTGTCGTAAAAGACGGTACTCAAGTATTTGTATCTGTTAGACAGCTTCGCCTCGCGTGGCTTTGACCCTTTTTATTTTCTGATATTTTCGCCTTAAACTCATAAATTGCCACAGTCAGAGTTCATACACTTCCTTCGGTACGCTGTTATTCTGCGTGTTCCTCTTTTTGTTTCTATCCGTTGGCGTAATCATTTTAAAAGCGTCGTAAGTTGCAATATTTTCTTTCGCGTATCGCAGAACGTAAATGGTTCTGGTATAAAAGTTGCCAATTTGCGCGATCAATTTAATTCCCGCTTTACTGTAATCTTTTAGTATGCTGCACAATGTTGCAAACACGAGTCAAAAGCATTATCAACGATTTCTCGTGATACGAATTGTCAACGATACAAACATGTAATAATGCTTTTAGCATTATACTAATTTTGCTTTGAATTCTGTGACGCGCATTTAATTTGAATTAGGGCGTTATAAATAATTTCCTGCGTTTAGAAATAACGGAATAGTGAAGAATAACTTTGAAGCCTAACAATTTATTTTATATATGAAATATAATACAACAGACAATAAGTTACTTTACATTAGAAAAGAATATTTTTATTGCACTATTCTTAATGACAGAGTTACTATGAACGATATTTCCAAAAATAATTTTCAAGATAGGAGAATATTTTAAAAACATTTTACGTCATCTGTGATACGATGCGGACAGCACAGCACAATATTGGCTTTTAATCTTCTTCAAACAAAAATCCATAATAACAGCTATTTCTAGTATCAAGCATATTTAGTTATTAATAAGTTCATGTCGTACAAATTATGTATTACTATAGTTATATATTGAATGGAATATATTACACATTAATTTATGTTATTTAAAATAGCTGTATAATCTACTAAATGTATCTCAATTTCCTAATTAGTCTGGATTTACTATTTCAAAGTATTTATTCCCTTAAACCAGTAAAAAAATTTATTTCGAATAGAAAAATGAAATCTGAAAGAAAAGATATGCACGTGTAACGATTGTCGATAGTCTCCAAAGTCACTTCGAAGCAAAAGACGAAACAAAAATTATTCCGATACGATCAAAACCGTGACGTTGTATTAAAACCGGTCGGGAAACGTTATTCGTGAACGATTGGTCAGCAGCGCACAAATCGAAACGTTTCTTTGCGCTCGAATTCATGCCGAATTATTATTTCGCGATTTTCGCTGGTATACATTGAATCATGTTTCGCCTCGACGAAACAGATTGTACCGACGGTATACGGGAGCGGGAGTGAACGCTGGTTCCAAATTCAACCCAGTCGACGTTTTTCCGTCGAAAACGTCGAACGATAAGTGTTCGATCGGCCGGGCAAACGATTAAATAAAAATAAATTTTCGATTTTGTATATGCCGTCAAAAATGCTGGACCGGATAGATTGTAGTGAACGAAATGAAAGGGCGCGAAAGAAACGCGCTGTATTTTTCTTGTTTCGGGCCAAACATTCGATGGTAATGGAATTTGTTGTTCGACGAAACGCGGCGTCGACGTCGGATCCTTTCATCGTCGGTTCACATCGTTACGACGCAAATATGGACGATTGATCAATAATAACGATTTTTACTGAGGAATATGAAGTATTTTCGGAGCGAAAATAACGCAATGGGTGAATACGTTTCACGAAGGAATGTCGAAATTTCCACCACAGAAATACTACTATACATTATTAGAATATTGTAAATACATATTTGCGAATGCTAGCAGAATCGATTACTAAGATTATATATCGATTAGTAGAAATGGTTATGAATGAAAATTCCTTTTCTTTTTACTACAAATCTCGGATACAGATGTATTATAATTGTACATTTTACGAAATTATAAAATATTACATAACGATACAACTGGAAAACAAAGATCGATCTTTACAAATGAAAATATACAATAAAATTACCAACCTCCTTCTTTACTTTTATTTCTTTTTGGTTTCTTCTAAATACGCAAATTACAACTATTTATGAAAGTCAAAATGTGAAGACACGCTGTGACGTTTGGAATAGCTACTCATGTTGCGACGTTTAACAGCAGTTGGAAATTTATCTTAAGAAAATTGTATATTAATTTCACTCTTTGAACATTATATAGATTACATTGCCATAACACGTGGTTGAGAATTCCATTTTCAAGATTACATCTGTATTTGGAGTTGTTAATAATACCGACGTGAGCGAGACAAGCGGATATCTGACAGTGATTTGCTCTACCTCTATTTACAGTTACAATAACTTGGCGAGACAATTTCTTATGTCCATTCCACGGTGTTCGATTATTGCTGAAGAAATATTGAAAGTAAAATTTACCTTTACACATCCCTTGTTTTTTGATTATATTAGCTGTATGCAAAAAAAGCTCTTTTCTTGAATAATTCCGGTAGAAGAATGCAGTAAAAAGAATTCTTGGAATGTCTATAGAGCTGGGGACGGTAGCGCCTTTAGTTAAACCATCAACCTGATTACTCCAGATCTCCAAGTGTGGCAGAACCCAGAAGAATTTAATGAAATAATTATTCAAATTGTCATGAATAAATTAATTGTATTTCTTATTTATATTTAGAATATAGATGTTAGTTTTGATATAAAATTTGGTAGATCATAAACCAAGAAGAGATAAGACAGTTATGATTAACGCAATATCAAGAGCATTATTTAGAGCAACACATTCAACTGTAAACACTGAGGCCCAAACTCTTTATTGAATGAATATTTAGATCAGAGCAAGAGCAAGCAGAGCCGACATGATTAGAACATGAAATTTTATTGCCGTCAGTGAATATAAAGTACGCGGAGAAATTTCTCACCAATCGTTCCATACTCAGATTGGGGTCTTAAATTTTCTTAAGTTCAAGACCAAATTCATAGTCAAATAAAATTGAGGTAATCAACGTTTTGAAATCGTAACAGTAAATATTGAAGTGACTCTGCGAATCAATTTTGTTACATAAATCCATAAAGAATGAAATGCATCGATTTAGAATTCCATTGTTAAAAGCTTTATTTTTGGTTATGTTGAAGTAGTATTTAATTGCATTAAGACAAAGAAAGTTTCTATTTGATAGAATTTTTGCAAGGAAACAATTACACAAAAACTTACCACGCTCCTTTAAAAGAGGAAGTTTGAATTCTGCTAACATCCATAGAGAGTTTCTACGGTAGTCGAGAACTACTCTAATCACTGAGTAGTGAAATCTTTCAAGCTTTTCACACAGTATTGTTGTTTTGGGAAGTATACGCAGCTCTCATAATCAAAAACAGAACAATCAAAACCTGAACAAGAGTTTTTTTATATTAAGAGAGTTGGAGCATTTTTTAATTGCACAATAAACTTGAGCAATGAAAGACATTCTGTAGTCAGAAATAATGTCCAAGAAACAAAAAGTTTCGTTGCATTTAATAGATAGATTATCAATTTCGATTGCAGTGAAGCCAGGTGCAATTTCTTTTTATTGAAATGAAGACATGCTGCTAGGAGCGAGGTGTAGGCTCAAATCAAAAACTTTTTTTTATTACTCTGATGGCTTCCTCAATGACTCTTATGCCTTTCTCGATAAACACAAATTTAAAGTAAAGAATAAGATCATCAGCATTGTTTTGCAAATTATCAAGCCAATATTGAGTAGTTATTTTAATCCAACTGTTTTTAAAGATCTTGTACATGTTCCAAACATACTTAGGACCCATCTAAAGATTAATGCTTTCGGCAAAAAGCTTGGTGCACTCTCTTTTTCTCTTTCTAAAAGTTTTGATAAATAGAGCACACGCTTTTTTCTAATTTATCAAATCTCTTAGTTTAACATATGCTCTCTGTTGCGTATTATCGACTAAAGAGCAACCGGTCAGGTCAAACCGATCGGTCGATATCGCGTACCTCGAATGACTTAACGTTCAAGGTGGAGGACATGGAATAACTCGAGTGTTAGATTTAGACGGCACTTTATTTGTATTCGTTGTAGCACTTAACCGAACTAAGTCTGCGACTTTGTCGTCCTGTGTCTGTAGTCTTCGTTGCTTGTAGTTGAATTAAGTTGGGACTCTGTCGTCCTCTGTCTGTAGTCTTCGTTGCTTGTAGTTGAATTAAGTTGGGACTCTGTCGTCCTCTGTCTGTAGTCTTCGTTGCTTGTAGTTGAACTAAGTTGGGATTCTGTCGTCCTGTGTCTGTAGTCTTCGTTGCTTGTAGTTGAACTCAGTAAGGACTCTGTCGTCCTGTGTGTACTGTCCGATGGTTGAAGCTGAACTCAATTTGTCGTTGGATTTCTTCTTTCCACCGTGCCCTTTCGGCTGGTCCTTTCCTGGGTTTTGTCTGGCCTCGAATAATGAGGGAAATGGGCCTGTCCGTGCCATAAACGGACGGCCGACTAAAATTCCGAACACTCTCATTTTTTATTTTGTCACACTCGGCGTCCCACTAGAGAACTGGGTTGCGTTTTCTAAGATAAAGGACATGTTGTTTAATAGGAATACAACATTTAACTGCTTCAACTAAAATATGCACGAAAGTATTTTATTTTTGTTATTCGGTTAATTGATTATATTCGGTATAAGGAAGTCGCGAATAAGAATTTTCGAGTTCTTCATCAAATTTAACCAAGTCGAAATTGGAGGATCATTGGTCATAGACATATTTATCAACATTACCATTTATATAAATTGGAAAGTGATTAGAACTCCAGGTCTCGTCATATACTCTAACTTCTATTTTGACCGAAGAGCTAACGGTAGAAAAAATTAGATCAAGATTAGATTTAATAGAACGATGTATATCTATATGAGTGTTTGAATTATCGTTCTATAAGAATAAATTGTTAAATTCGGCAATGTTTTCGAGTCCAAGTCCATTTCTATCAGAATATTGACAATTCTAATTTTTATTGTATGCATTAAGATCGCTCACAAGTATACAGTTATTATTTGTATTAATATTTTGAACAATAGTATTCCAATGATCTTGAGAAAGAATGATTCCTGGGGTTCTGTAACAAATTATCAAATCTAAAGGAATCTGCACGTTCAAGACAAGAATACCGCAAATATCGTCAGATTGATCGAATCTTTTTACATTATTTCTTTCGGAGAAAGCGAAATTTTTACATACAGCTATTAAGACTGCTATTAAGATTATTGGAAAACCAGGATAATTAATCTTATCTATTTGGGAGAACCAAGATTCTATATAGATTAGGATATCAACATCAAGAAGCCGGATCCGAATTCGAATTTCAAGTGTCCTTTATTGAATACTATTTATTGTTTATTATCTATTTTATTGTTTATGTGAATGAAGATATAGTTGAAGTTACTAGGTTGTGTTTCTTGAACATCTACGGAACACGAATAGGTACTGGAAGAACCATAATCCAGATCGGAATTTGCCAATTTCTTGATGATTCTGGCAATGCGATTTTTTAACCCACGCTCAGTAAATAGGTTCTTTATGTCAGAACGCATGCCGATAATAACAGGGATATCTTTAGTGAATCTTAGTGCATTATACAAAATTTGAATGTAATATAAAAATGTAAAAATTAATGTAAACATTCAATGATACCGTCAAAATTTAGTGGATGTGTTTGTTAAAATTGATTCTTTAGCAGGTTGCAACTGAGTAGATAATTCTTGAATTGAGAATTTGGATGTTTGAAATTTTCTGATTTTTGTGGTAACTTTTTTTACTTTGGTAGGAGCTATACATTTGTGTTTCTTTTCCGTAGATATGTCAGCAGAATCGTTAGTGGAAGTAACATTAGACAATGGCCTTTTAGTGACTGGGGCTGGAGGTGGTGGCATAATAGGCTTATTGGTTGGTTACAGAGATGGGTCCTTATCTTCAGACATAAATAGGCACAAATTCAAAATTTTGCTCTTTCACGTGATAAGATCGTAACAGAGATAGCTTCGCTTTCATAACACTATAAAATTGGCGAGTATTGAAGAGAGGGATCAGTATTCTTACAAAATTTGGCTAAATGACTCTTCTTTTTGCAGAGAAAATAAGTGAGTTTTCAGTGAATAAATATATCCTATAATTGGTGCTATCACAGTTAATTTGCAATACACGAATGAAATTTACATCAAGAAGAACAAAGAAAAAATGTTAATATGTATATAATATAAATATTTAAAAGAGAAAATAAGCTTTTCTTATCTAAAAGTAGTAGTATTTCGATCACGTTACATGATATAGAAGCCCAGACAGACAGAATAGCCTTAAACATAGAATAGGACGTATAAAGCAAAATTCTATTTCGATTTTTGCATTCCTATAGCAATATTAGACATTGCAATAAATTGTTATTTATACGCTTATCGGATATTTGATAGTTTCCCTTGAATTATGCTTATACCCAACTATGCAATATGCAATACTTTATTGCAACACGTGCAACAATCCACCGAAATAAATTTCCGAAAAGACTCTTCGCTCTTCGAAATGCTATTTTAGCTAGCGAAATCTAAATGCACATTATTTTCCAAAATGTCTACATCTTTCGTGATGACTTTCATTGATAAATAATAAATTATCAGGAATATTAATCTTCTATTCCGTTGATTTTCAATGTGAAATTAAAATTACTCTCTTGCTATTAGAAAATATTTGAATAGTATTGTTCATCGTGTGATAAATTCGATGTTTATTTAAATTATATTTGAATATATACAGGATGGGGCATATAACTGTGACTGTTTCGATTACTGCGTGAATGATGATTTGAATGAAAACCTTTTAGATAAAAATTGGATAGTTTCAAAGGGGACATAATTTGAAACGATTAATTTTTTACGTAGAAGAGATATGAAGGTCCAGTTTATTTTTTTTAAATGGAATTGTATATCTTTTTTACACATATATATTCTACATCAAAAGATATTAAGGTAGAATATTGAAAAATTAGCAATTTATAAGATATTTCAAATTAAAAAGTGAAATATTTCATGTAAAAATTTGAAATACTTAACGAATAATTGATTTTCCCCTACCTTGTATATGTATAAATATCCACAGCATCAATTATAGAATCAATTGCTTTATTGCACTTTCGGAGCTTTAATCTTTCTCTTTTACGTATTATTTCAATCTTGCTAATAAAGGCATTAATGGATTATTCGTAATACCCTTTGGAAAAAAATAATTACTTTTAAAACGCTTTGAAACTTTTCCTCGTTAATTCTTTCCGACTTTAAAAAGGAACAGAAAGAATTCTAAATAAAATAATCTCACTTCATTTATCATATATAACGTTGCTATATCCGACAATATCACCTATCGAGCCCTTTTGCAATGGAAGAAATCGTTGTGTTTAGAAGCATTCAGTCAGAATCAAGATCGATCGGAACGGGGTAAGAGGTTTAAAATAGTCAGGATTTTCATCGCAGGCGTTTCCAAACCGACAAGTTGCAAGGTGCGCAATGGCACATAGGAAAAATTCGGCCTAAGCGCGGACCGAAGGCTGCTGGCTCTATCCCATCGTTTTAGCTGGATGAAGGACTGGACGCGGAGGAGCTTTTCGAATAATAAAAAGAACGTGTGCGGAGCGCACACGCGGCGCCAAAGTGCCGAAGAGTGTTCCATCGTGTTCGAACTAATCGATGCGTTAATCTCCTGGCCTTTTATCCCTCCTTTCCCTGCTCCTCGTCCCCTTTTCCCCACGGTCCCTTGCAGCGATAGGGTTGCCGCCCTTTTTCGATCCAAGCCCAGAATGGGCCGATGGAATATTTTCTCGCTGCTGGAAGTCGAAGAACGACGTAGAGATATATCGGCGAATTCTTCGTCGACACGTTTTCCTTTCACCCTCCGCTTTCGTATAATGTCAACCGATAATAATCGCCGTGGCTCGGCGCTCGACGACGACGCCCATTTCCGGGGGAAAACTTCAGTTTCGAATTTTCTGCTCTATCCAAATGTTCTTTGGGGAATCGGATTTTCAGATACAATCGCAACTCTTTGCCAAAGTATAGCGTGTCGCATTGGGAAATTCATTTTAATTTCCAACGATCAGGATTTTTGTCACTAGAGAAAATACACGAAAGTGTAGTTTAATCTTAGGATACAAACGACTTTTTACGACCGGAAGCTTTTATTACGAACCAGTTATTAAGTACTACAATTACTATTTTTCTCCAAGTATGATGGCAGATAGTAGAAAGAATCTTTCATGATTCTATATCTTATTCACCCTAATATTATTACAGACGTTTTGCTTTCTGGCGAAGGCGTAATAAGTAGGTCAGACAGCTGGTTGCTGGTGCGATTAGAATAATTGGTAAACTTTATCATACTTTGGCTAGAAAGTAGAGTGTAATATCTCGTAAAACACACTTTCACGATTAAAGAAAGTTGGAATTGTCTTTAAGGATAGAGATGCATGGCATAATTTAAACAAGCGATATAAATTTATTGGCCTTTGCAAACAAATTTTATGTACCTGCTGTATACGAAGTTTGTAGGAACTTGTTGTTACGAAAGATGGATGTTTACAAAGCGTGGAATAATTAACAAACCTTAATCGATTACCGCTTTAATTCTATTCGTTACGTCTATGTTAAAAGTATCAGAAAGTATATAATTAAATTTCAGTTGTAATGAAGCATTAAAATGAAACTAAAATATTAAGCGAACCATTAAAATGATAAATGAACAAATAAATCTGTAAATAAAATATAAACGAAACGCGATCAGTCAGCAGTGCGTTAATATTCGAATGACTACGTATCTTGACGAATGAAACTTAAGAGATCTAAAAATTGATTCGTTCAAGGGGAAGAAGATTTATTATTAATTAAATTACGACATTGAACAGATATCAATACTGGTATCACGACGGAAGATCAATACTAACATTAAATTTACATTTAATTATGTGTAATCGTCGTGAGCAAGAGCTGTTTTCAGTACGACATCGCACGGTATCAAAGCAGAATAAACATACTCGCGGTACAACTATGTATAATTACTGACAAATTTAACTTTTGACTAGCTAAAACATCGGTTACATAACCGGTTCTCTACATAAATGCGAAAAGACGAGTATGACCATGCTCTTCGCTCGTCTATATATCTACTGTATTTACACTGAAATTAATTTCTAATTAACTTGCTGTAAAACATACATCCTGTCGACCGGTGTAAGCTGTAAACTGTAATTTGAAAAAAAAAGAAAATTAAGTAAATTATTATATAAACGAAATACCCGTAATTCCATAACAAAAACAATAACTTCAGTTAACATTTACGTCACAAATTAGAGGAATATTTTTTCACAACAATAATTGAAAGCAATGGATGACAGACAAAGAAACACGGCCATTTTTCTGTTCAGAGAATAATCTCAGTTGCCCATTACGCTTTTACGGCGTTTCATTTCGCACTGACAATGAGAAAAGAACAACTTGTCAGCGGTGCACACGACTGACCGTAAAAACGTGGATGTAACACTGTTATAATGACGTCCACCCCAACATCGACGATAAGGCCATGGCCAAACAAAATTTACGCCATCAAGATGATTTAAATTTCGGGTCAAAGCGAACTAACCTTTGTTGTACCGAGCCGTGCGTGCATCTGATTTTTCGAGGAACAAACGTAAATCTGAGATGTGTACAGAATGTTTTAAGTGATAAGATACATATGCACGTATGCTTGTATTTATAGTTGAAGACTTTTTAGGCAATGGATTTTTGATGACGAGTTTAACTAATTATCGCTTAAAAAATCGTAATATTTCCTTTTATTCGTTTATTATATCTTGATACACAAAAGGTAAACGCGAAAACGTCATCCTGATGAATATGCGATCGTTCATCACACGAAAAGTGAATCTCGTAGTTATGAAACTCTAATCGCAGTTCGAAACGGATCCTATTAATTAAACGAACTCGGAATCAGCTTTAGCAAATTAACCGTGCAAGTGCATTGAGTTCTGGTCGTCGTTGGCGTTCGTCAAACATGCGAGTTACTTTCAATTAATGGTTAATCGCATTTACCCGTGTCAGCACACGTGCTTTACACTTGCGGAGACACGTGGACGCGCTCCTGTCAAATTTCTTTTCATCTTGCATAGTCTGAAAACACGCGCACATCTTCCTAATTAATCAGCAACTATGTTACATGATCTCACGAGAACTGATTGCTGTTTCGACTGGCCGTAATTCGTTAGACAGCCGCCTTTTCCTCAAACCCGATCACGTTGCTTTGGATTTAGCTGTATTTTCAAACAGGCTTTGTAGTCACGTTCAGATTCCCGTATGTCGTACATAATGTAAATAGAATATTGAACGGAAAAGAAATTATTATTTAGCTTCCATTGAGATCCAGCAACTACGTTGTTGTGATTTCATAATTCATATAAAAGTTTTGGACACTCAAAAATGTTAAATTCCCGATGAGGTCATCGAATGTACACCTGAGATATAAAGACGTAATAACGATGTTTCGTTAATAAAGACAGTTTCTTCAATATTATTTACCTAAAGCATAACGTAACTTCAAATTATAGTTTTATCATTTACTTCCGGTATCGAATGTAAAATATTTTCAAATTTAAGTCGAGTATTTTCGTATTAAAGAGGAAAGGAACCACACCCGATTGTCAAACTTAAAAAATCTATAATCCATAAAATAATAGGTCACGTATTCTTCGAATCTAATACCTTCACGCGGAACCGTAGAATGCTATTCCATTAAGAAACTCTTGGAATAAAAATTCGCTCGATCGTGTTGGCAATAAATGCCGCATCGTGGCATCTTATAGCAATTATAAGATTCAACGAAGCAACTCGAATGTTTCCCGAAAAGAAGGTACCGCAGTTCCACTCTTAGATCGCGAGCATCTAAGTCACGGAATTTCGTCACTCAGAGTCTTGACTCCGCTGTGAATTCCTCGTCCTCACTGGGATCTTCCGGGTGCGTGTTCCGGAAGAGATGGTACTCATTTTCCCGACCGTTGATTCTCGATGGCCTCACGAAACCTCTCGCCCGCTTTAAGAAAGCCACCAGACAAAGACAAGCTGCCACCACCCCCTCGATCAGCTGAAATTGCCTCGACGTAGTCGTGAAATTTTAGTGTCGCGAATCTCCGAATTGTTCTCCACCCTTTCTCCTCGTTCCTTTCTTCTTACCCTTCGCGTTTGTTTCTTCTTTCATCCGTCGTGCTCTTCTCACCTCTTTGTTTCCCTTTTTCTTTGAAAGTGGTGCTGGAAAATGTAAGCGTGAGTTCGCGTGTAATTCTGAGAGGAGAGCGAGTGTGAAATTTTAGATTTGAGTTTTCCGTTGAAGCAGTCGAGATGGAATTACGTAGCAAGGTTTTGTGTCTTGTGAATTGCGAGAGAGTTTTATGCATTTATAAAGTTTAGTTTTTAGATTAGACGGTTTACTTTCTTCAGTAGTAAATATTCTGGAGATAAATGTTTTCTATAGGCTATGTACGATCTGCTGCTAAATTCTAGTTTAAATAAAGTCGTAGAAAATACAGCATAAATCCATATATTTTAAACAATTCATGAATTAAAATAATAATTTTGAAAACTACCGCGACCTTATAATCAGTACTACCCGTATTTATTTCCGCATTTATTCAAGAATTTTCCGAAAGTACGACAAAGACAAAGATTATTAATCGCGACATGGCAAATATATCGAGCAATTTTTCAGTTTCGTTCGCATTTGCTTGACAAAAGGCGGAATATCTGGTCCCTATTCCTATGCTATGGTAAACGATGTCTACCTGTTCGTTTTGCAGAGGAGCAATAGAGCTCGTTTGCATGGCTCCATCGATCGTCGGCCGCGAGGACTCACGATAATTGAATTGTGAATCCAATCAAGCGATATAGCCTGTCGAGATTACGAAAGAGATCACGATACAAGCTGCAACTGTGGTTCTGTGAAGAACATTATGAATGTCGATTCATCCGTCAATGCCACGTACATGCTATAGTCATCCAAATAAGATGCGCAGGTATATCCTCGCCTAAACCGTTTAACTCTATGAACGATCGATTTATCCTATCGGAGCATCCGACCACGATTATCGGATAATGTTAAATCGAAAAGAAACTCGATATCGATAAAACGAATTCTTAATAATTTTATTTTCATAACATCCGCTTGTTCGTGATTTCACGCTGAAAATATTTACTCTAATATTTACATTGGGGTATATTAGTTTGATTTCTGTTTAATTAAAGTAGAAAGTTTATTACGTTCGAAGCAGCATTCGGTGCTTGGTTCATTAAAATCACAATTTAATTAGGAAGTTAGTTAATTAGAAATATTAGTTTAATTTGCAGTTATTATGCTTCCAAAGAATTAAATTCTTTGATATACGTTCTTGTTTATGCCACGTGACGTGTTTACTGTATCCGCAGCATGAATAATATGTAAAGATAGACAAATATTACACGTCCGTTCTGATGATTTAAAAACCGGCAGTAGGTCCGAAAATGTACAACAATGCGAAGCCAAAGCGCAACAAAGAGGTTCGAAACGTTCCCATTTTTCCAACAAAAGAGTTGGTTTCGTTCAGGTACCTGTCGTTACATTTGTTTTCGAACGCGTTACAGGAATACGAGTATCGTTGTAACAAAATTCAATATATGTTCCATTGTTTCATGTGTTCCTGCAACTTACACAAAGACGCATTATATACGTTTCAAATCACTCAATAACGTAAAATACAATTTCCTGTAATGACAACAATAAATAAATAAAATATTTTTTATGCTTTAAATAATCTATTCTGGCTATATCAAATTTTCGAAATAATTACTGCATAATTGTTAGGCATATATACGCTATATCTTATTTTATCTGAAGCGGAGTCGAGTCTATTTAGTTATCAATTGTTTAATCCATCATTTGTTATTTAGTTGATCGAAGTTTCTATTCCTTTTGACATGCAGTAACAATTACTTCCATCGAGATTCTGATCGACACAAGGGTATTATCGGCATTAATTTTAAGAAGAAAGAGGGGGATGCACAGAGTGTAAATTCGTATCTCTATCGCAGCACGGGATTGTATCAATCATAGCTCTCAAACGGGACGCAATGCAATCATTTTGGATCGCGACACCTCAACATGATGTGTGTACAGCGTTTATACAGTGGCGATGCATTGTCCGCGCATGAGCGTTCACCACGGCGATATATCATTTCCATCGATTAATCGAAACCGCTAGAAAATTCCAAAAAAAGATCGTTGCAAAATACGTGTCGTGTAAAATACACTATGTTCACTCGAAAATAGCAGAATTTTTTTATGGGAGATGATTGTTATAAAATCAATGGGAATATGTAGCGTATATAACAAATAAAACATAATAAACAATAACTTTCATTCATATTATACTCTTTCTACTATGATTTAAAATTTGCTACTCTCTTGGATCACATTCTTTTAGTTTAAAATCTTCCAAGTAGTGTAAATTACCGTTGTTTCGTTAACTGAAAAAATCACACGTGGAGTTAACCACGGTAGAAACGACAGAGGAAAGAATTGCGTTGGCCGGTCACAGTAACAATCGATCGGTTCGCACGAATTGCCAGGTAACATATTCCCTTGTTAGGCACAAAGTCAAATCGTTCTCAGACGTCCATTGTTACGTTCAACCCCGATTGCGACGCTATAACATCGTGTATGCCCGACGTGTGTACATTCCTGCCAATGTATTGTCCGGGGTCGAGTGTCGGCCACAATGGATCCCGGTTGTGGAATCGATCGATCCTGTACACGAGAGTGGAAAGCAGAGGAGGAGGTGGAGGTAGAGTAGTAATAGCAGGAGCAGGATGGGATAGAATACGAGAGTTAGATAGAGGCAGAGAGCAAACAAGAGAGAGAAAGAAAGAGGAGGGTAGAGAGTGAGAAGCGAGTATTGGGAGGCAAATCAGTGGCTCCGTAGATGATCACTATAGATGGGATGAGAGCATATTAAGGAAGGAGAAGCGGCAGCCAGCTGTTGAAAGTTTTATTAAAAATCTGGTCTGCAGGATGATGGATATTTCTAGACAGGAGTCGTCCTTAAGTTAAGATAGTCGAGGCAAGGAAAAATTGCGCGTAAGACGGCGAACAAGAAAGGAAGTCGAAAACGAGGAGTCGACATGAAAGTGTGGCCCCTTCTCGGATCAAAGATATCGATGAATAGCGAATTACGTGTAGCACCGAAAAGACACAATCATGATATTAAAATGTATGGAAACTAAGGGGAAGTTGGAAGATGGAAGAAAGTTGGAAGTTCTTGAGTCGGAACAGGGTCGAACGTCAAAATTGTATGAATTGTATGAACCCTGTAAAATTTCAGGAAACAACTGAAGGAAGACAAAGCACAAAGAGTGTCGCTTTCAATTCCGGAATGGAATCAGACCGTGTCGATTCGTCATCTGCCGAGAACAAAAATGAACTTTCAATCGGCGGGTAGAAAACGGAGACACTAAAAGAGGAGTCGAAGAAGACGAAACAAAACCGCGGAACAGATTAACATCAAATTCGAAGAAGATCTTCAGCGAAGCGTCATACTTGTTTCGTCTTTGATACCTTCTCAACGTCACGTCACTCTCTCGTTCTACGAATTTCATACTCGTTCTACTGATTTCAAAATGGAAATTGTTTTGCCAATACCTTCCCCTTGTCGTCATATAATAGAAGAAGCCACGGATGAAATCAAACCAAAACAATATATACCTATCGATCTTCAGAAGGATAAGGTATAAGCAGGCAAGATTGATCGAAAGAGACAGAAGAAGAGAATAACCGAGAAAGCTCGAGAGATGCGCTTGGATGCCTTGGTAGGGTGTCTCAAGTTCGGAGTGCAAATGATAAGGGAGAGGGAGAGAGAGAGAGAGGAGGAGGGAAAGAGATTGAAGGGGGTAGTGAATTAAAGCGGCTCGTCCTTCCTAACGAAGTCAACACGCCGAGCGGTCGGATGAGGCTGCCTTGTCGAGCGGAGACTGTCGTAACAAGCGTAATCTTATATAAGGCGGCAGGTTGGGGGAGGCGAGGGTCAATTGTAGGCGGCAGGATAGCAACGAAGGTGGAAGGAATCTAAAGGGAGTAACGTTAGGAAGAAACCTCAGACCACCGGCTTGAATTATGCCTTGTTCCCTTCTCGAACGAACGCGAGATACGTCTCTGCGTCTCCTGCGATTTGACTCCTTCTTATAGCTACTTTTACTTTCTTACATTCCCATTCCATTTTAGCTTCTTTCCCTCCTCTATCTCCATTTCGATTTTCCGTGATACGTTCGAGGACAATTTTGAGTATGGAATCACTAGTCGACCGCGTTGGATTTTCATTGTGATTCGTAGTTTGCATGGACACGTTTGCCCGTTTTGGATTCTGTTTGCTTTTGATAGGGGTTTTTAGCTGATTTAGTTGGTTCGGTTGTGTCAAAGATAGGATTTGCCTGCGGTTTGCCTTTCGTGTATGTTTTCCAACAATTTTGAATATTGATTTGTCTATCAGTGATGTTGAATTTGTGCACAATCCGCAGGTATTTTCAACACGTTTCTGCAATGTATTATAATTCTTTTTTATCTTTAATGAAATAATGTTTTCTTTCTGTTTGTGTAATTACCATTTTCATTCGTTAAATATATATTTTCATGCAAAAAACTTCGCCCGAATCCGCTTACATCGAGTCCAAAGTTTGCTTTAACCCCTAAGAATACCGATGTCCTTACTTACGAGTATCATTGATTCATTTAATGTCCTAACTATGACAAACGATTTCACTTATTCTTCATGAAAGAACGAATTTCTCTTTCTGCTATCCTCCTCGTCTATCGAACTGTCTAATTTGCCTATCATTGTATCTGACGTGTTTCCGTATCCCCTCGTCTTCCATTCGTTCTGCTCACCGTAGTCTTTCGACCCCTCTTTCTTCTCTTTCTATCTCGTTTCTTTAACAGGGTCCACCAGTCAACTGGGGTTTGCTCAGTCTCGCTCGGCCCACCCACTTCGGTTGCCATTAAAATGATAAAATAATGTTTGCGATGGTAAGTGCCACTAAAGCCTGCCGCTTAACCACACCCGCTGGCTCACCCCTCGTAAAGAAGCCGACCCTCGACTTTGTACCATCTTGTCGAACCACTTCTCGCTCACGCTCGTTCGCCCCGTTGCTAATTTACGAACGCTGTACTCGAGGCGGCGACGAGTAATCGATTTACGGTCACGGGGAACGAAAGAAACGGAAGATGGATCCGTCGAAGGACACGTGACACGAGAATGATACGTAATTATTGTCCGCTCGTTTGCCGAAGTTTTATTGCGTGTGAAAATAGATGAATGTTTACAGCATGTAATTTTTATTTTCACACATTCGTTATTAACATCAGGTATTATGCCCATTAACGTATTTTGCTTTTTTAAGTTTCTTTTTATATGCACCTCGTAATATCGTATTTTAATATTATATTATCATACAAGGATCAATTACTTCTAACAGAAGCTGTAATCAGTTGTAACTTATCTTTTGTCACAAGCGAATAAAATTCTAGCTAAGGAGGGCTAAGCTGGCACTGATCGTACTTGGAGGAAATCCTCTCATAGTACTTTCGGAAAATAATGTTCTAATCAAAACTTCATACAAAATATACAGCGACCCCATACTCGAACGAAATGTAAGGGCCATATTTATAAAACATAGAACCACAAAGACCCTGTAATCAAATTGCGATTCTGCAATTCCATTCTTACCTTGTTCGTAATACATTGTATTCTAAAGACGCCGTTTTTCCTTCTAAAGCTATTACCTCCTAAAAAACAGTTAACAATTATCAAAACTCCCATCCCCAATTTCTTCCAAATTTAATCATATCCGCGTTACACACAGTCTCCACGTGAACTATTTCAAGCGGAGCGCTCGGTCGAAACTTTGTGCCTCTTCAATCGCCTTATCTCTGCCTGCCAAAACTCTCATGTATTCGTACGATCATCTCATAAGGAGTTACTGCTATCCTCGTCGATCCCTCGATCATCCTGAGTCAGATCGACAACGCGACAACGTTAGACGATTAAGCTCAGTTCTGGTGAACGATGAATCCTGTTTTCCTCGAAGGTGGCTAGCAGGATGAAAAACGAGAAGAGTTTTAACGGGCCGATTAGCCCCAGCACATCGAAGCACTTTTCAGCACTTTAACGACACGAATTTTCATACGCTTTTTGTCCCTCCCTTTTCAACGCGAAACTTGCTATGGATTGATAATATGGACGTGTGTTTCGCAGGGTTTGCTGTCACCTGATTTATAGCGAAGAGTTTATGTTGAAGTTACGTGTACCTATGTATTTTGTTGAGACTGTATTGGTCCTACAAATTGCAATGATGCTTAGAGGGAAGTTTGGTTGCAAACGTTGAATTATGCGACAGTCGAAGTATACTCGTATTTATTGGATTCTGTGGAATATTAGTTGAAAGAGTGTTATTTGATGTTATATTACACAAGAATATTATATTTGTTATTATCACGAATGCATTGTTAAACGAAGTAGCCTAGGAACAATTTTTGGGGTAGAAAGCGAAAAATAATTGTAGAAATTTTCAATTTGAAATAATTTTACTATTTGTCAAAGGATTCAAAGAAAGACGATTCTCAGTAGTACTAGTTAATCAAACTCTACCGGGTGAAAGTTTATTTTACCTCTCGAAGCGATTAGAAATTAGTTCGATTAAATTTAAATTTGTCTTTGAATCTTTATATTTTCTTTCTATTCGGATAAATTGTGCTACAACTAGTCGATCGATTAATTGCTACGATTTAATATTGTTGAGATAATAATTTTCTACTTTGAGAGGTTTATGCTCATGAGCATTTTTTCCAAGAAAATAGAAATAAGAGTATTTTGGCACAAGGAGGAGGAAGAAAGTACAAATGTAAATGAACAAGAAGGTAAAGAGAAGAGTATTCTTCTTTGCATGATTCGGACTACAGAGGACCTGGAGAGCGTGGAGGGAAGGTGGATACGGGGCTCATTAAACTGGGAATGCTGATTGTGTTAGCCCTGGGCAAGTCATTCCACCACCTCTGCTTGCTAAATGACCGTGCATATCGGTTGGTTTCGCACACATCGGTCCGCTGACACACAACCGTAAACACGCACGTACGAGAGCAAGTGCGGTTACGCGTGGATCGTCCTTTGCGATCGAAAAGCCTGACGATGTAACGCACATTTATTACATGCATTAATGAAAGGCGAACGTTTCGATCAGAATTCATCGGCAGTCACGGGATTTGAGACGCATCATTACGTTCCAATATTAAAACAACGAAACTACGATGATTTTGGATGTCTGAATTTGGAAAATCATCGTTTCTTTTCACTTTTGTCTTGAGATTAAACTTCAAATATTTAAAGAATTAAACTTAAAAAGGCATATATCTTAAACATTCGACTCATTGGCAGTTAATTATTTGTACGATTTGAAACGATTAGATAGCAACGTTTCTCACTTAGCTTCGCTCTCCTTTTACTATCGCGTGCCATTTCAAGCACTCAAAGTCCACCTCTTTTGTGCGATTGCGAAACATATACGCCAAGCGACCCTCGTTACTCTCCTTTGCTCATTCAACCTGAGTATACCTCTTTATATGACATACATAACACTCTTACGAGTCCAATTGAACGCTCGATGATATTGAAAAAATGTTCGGTCGAGATTAGTCAGCATGTCAGAAAGGTCAGCGTCAAAAGTCGGGGGTAGTTCGTTTTGCTCGGTCATTAAAAAGCTTTCAACCGACGAACCGCACCTCATTCCACGCGTCGGCGCGCATCCATGTCCATGGAAAAAAATGTTTCGCCGACCGCGAGAGCTTCCGGTGGTAGCAGCGGTGGTTGGAAAAAAAACAAGAAAGGAAAAAATGACGGTGGCAGGTATGAGAAAGAGAAAGAATCACGAGGGACGATCGAAAACCACATCGGTGCTGTGTGCTTTTTTACCGCCAATAGACGGTCGCACGGTCATTGTCAACCCCTCGACTTCCAAAGATTTTCTAGCATTTTTTCGTGCTCGATATGCCATTGGCTCGTATTGATCGGCACATAAATATTTCACTAATTTGTCTTCTTTTCACATCGAAATTTTTATCAATTATACGAAGGTTCACATTCTTTTTATTTCAAGATTGGAAGAAATCGTGGTTTGCTAGATTTTGATTTTTAACGTTCAAAAGATTTACAGGAAAGTATTTCTAAAATTTGTTTGATAGCAGAATTACTAATATTCTAATATTTTTGTTATCAATTCCGATTCGTGCTATCGATTAATCATATTTTCAATTTATCATCTGAAATTTATTTCGAAGGGAAAGTATATTACCCTTTATACGATGTATCATTACCACGATCCCAAAACGTATGTTTCTTCCGTTCATTACCGTACCCACAATGTACAAAAATACAACTGGTCTGGAAACCGATATTGGCGTTCGTTTCCCAGTTTCGATTCGAAACGAAGGTATAAATAAAAAACTTCTCGCCCACCTCAATTTCGTCATCGATTCTTCATGAATATGCATAACGTAACAAGTCGTAAGAAAATAATGGTATTCAAAAGCGCGAGAGTGTGACGCACGTGGAAACGCGCGTCGCGACGCTGACAATCTGCTCAATCGTGTGCGTAAAAACAATTGGTTTCATGTGGACGATGTTTACTAAAAAGTGACGACTTTTTGCTTGCAACTCCAGTTAGCCGCATTTATCCGAGATAACTCGGCCAGAAGATACACGGTCGTTTCATTTCTTTTCTCCTTTTTCTTTCGTTTTTAAATATTTTCCTTGCATCAATGACGCCCGCATAATCTAACCCGATTGAAGCAACGTATATTAATATTAGTTCGCTTTACGCAATAAATGTTTCCATTTGGCATGTCCGATCCATTTGATGCGGCTTGCACGTTTGCGATGCTGTTCTGCATTTCGCAACGGAACAAATTTGCGGATATTGTTTTCGTCGAAGCGTGAGAAAAATCTAACAAAGGAATCAAGTAACGATACATAGCGATTTTTGTTGTAGATATTCGCAGCGTGCAAGATTTTATGTGATATGGAAATCTAATAATATCTGATCAAATTTATTTCGCTAGAATTTTATACTTGTGAGATAATTGTATTGTAAACACCTGTTACGAGAATTTTGCATAAAAGATAACATTTTAAATGCTATCGAAAATATGCATAAAGGTTTTGTTAATAAAGCTCATTTTGAATTCGATGAAAAATATGAATTAAATAATGGGAGACGCTGAAACCAGAATACTCTTACAACAAAAGATTAACTTTACATTATTACGGAAAGTGTGATATTTGTTACCCGGCATTGAAAAAAGATTAACGCTGTGTTCTCAGTTAACAACGATGTAAATTAGTACGATATACTCGCAAACAGACAGGTGAGTTTAACGCTTCATCGCGTTATTTCTACATAAAGATAAGCTCTTGACGTAAATTGTCTAAAAAATATGCAAATAGGGTTCCTCTTCGCTTTTTTGCCATTTTTGCAATGAATATCGTATTACGCGAAAGGAATGTTTGAAACTAAATTTATCAAGAGTTGTATATTAAATTGGAATAATATTAGTTAGCTTTTGCTCTGAATTACTGTCTAGTCAAAGAAACAAAATATTTTATATTTTAGTGAACACACAGAAAGAAGTTAAACTAGTTTAATAGCTAATTATTTAAATATCTTTCGTACATTCGATATTATGAATAAAAAAAATCGAAGTGAAATTGCAAGTCCACAAAGCTGAAGTCTAATGAGTCATTTTTATGATTCGTTTAAAATCCGTTCACAGTCGAGCCTTTTGGCCTTTAAAAACGTAACTAGTTCGTTCGTTAGTTTCGTAAAATCCTCGTTTCGATACAGAGGGATCAGGTATCGAATCGTGGTCTTGATCATTCAGCTTGCACGCCAATTCACAGTACCTCATCTACACACCATTCCTGCCTTTTGTTTTCGCTGCTTGCATTATAACCGTCAGCATTACCCGCCTCCCTTCGGAATGTCCATAAATATCGCTTTTCTGGCGGCGATAAAATTTCAGGATTCATCCGTCGCGCTAAACGTCCCCATTCAAATAATTACGATTCGCCCATACGAGCTAGAGCGACCATTTGTTGATTATCGAATCGAACCATGCGGATTATGATCCAGTCATGGTAAATGGCGTGCTAACGATTCGCTTAAATATTCAATGCTGAAAGTGAGCTGGTGGTAGTGCTATTTTATTTTCCCTCACTTTGTCTTTTTTGTTCCATTTTTTCCTATCCTGGAGGGATTTTCGTAGTCGACCCATTTTGCGCGGACTCGCGAAATGTGTCAATATATGCGCCATCGTGCTACACTATGGATAGTATCATGCATCCGTCCATTTTTTCCTATTTCTCTACCTTCTCTACCTCTACCTGCTACTTTCCCATGTATGCTTTTTCCTGTTTTTCGTTGTTGTTTCCTTTTTTAATACGAAAAATTGTACGTTGGTCATGTATTTATCCGTAGAAATTACCGAAGCGGTATGGCAAAACATGTTTCCTATCTCGCATAGCCGCCGCGTTCCGCGTGATTTCTTTCCGTTCACTCCGACACGTGTTATTGAGATTGCCAGTGTATTGCTGGGATTTTTTTTCCGGAACGTAATATTCCCGTGTCTTTTGAACGAGATACTACGTATCGATTTTTCGAGGCTCCGGGCCGTCCATTCGTATACCGTAATTCGCGTGATAGACTGGTAATGAGTGTCTCAGTTTCTTTTTGTCTTTTTTTTGAAACTGTGACGGATCTACGTCATTACATTAAGTCATCATTAATATTTCATTTATGAAACGATTTTATTGCAAATAATAGTGTACAATAGGGGGTATTTTCAGAAAATGGGAAAACGTACATAATGTTATTATTGGAAGTATGATATTTGGACAACAGAGTGAATATTACTTTTCAAAATGATTTTTATATTTGTAATTTTATAACCAACATATTTTCCGGAAAATCAAGCTGGTGCTTTAAGCTTCCAATAAAACTGTTGAAATATAATTCTTGTTTTTCTTTGGATTTTTCTACTCAATAAAATACGGATATCGAATGCACCCAAATTTTAACTTCAGCTTTTGTGTAATTTGAAACTCTCAATTTATTCAACGTATTTTGTGCGCTTTAAAAATATCATTATTAAAAATACTTGGTTGCCGCATTGAAGAATTAGTGAATCTGCGCTGCATTCAATGAGAGTTTCTATTAAATATACCACAAACAGTCAGGTATTATAAAATTTTAAGTTCTCAAACAAAGTGCCGAAGGAATGTAACTATAAAGTTTTCTCGGCTACCATAGTGTTTTATGCAGTCTCTACAACATTTTCCAACAAACTTTTCCGCAAATTCCTTTAAATTTTCGAAGCTGTTCACCTGAAGGTGAAATAAAACTTCGACACGAGGCAACAAATCAGCCAGTCTAGCACGAATTAACGTCAAAGCTTCTTCGTCCAATGTGTATTTTTCTTTTAGTCACATTACCACAGTTGTGGATATACTTCTTTTACAAGGGAAAATTCAAACAATTACATTCCCATCGATGCCATCTTAATAAGGCCATAATTAATCATGGGTAGAAATTATGTTTCCGTTTATACTTTCCGTTACAAGTTGCATTAAAATGCCACGTTAGTTGCTTGCCAGGTACCAATTATAGTTAATGGATTAATTACTTCAACATGATAACATAGACTACCTGTTAAAGTTGCTGTCAACTACAACCATCATCAAACCATTGGAGAAACTATTGAAGGAATGGAAACCAGAATATCTCGTGATTAATTGAAGTACCTAATTGTTGATCATTGATAATAACAAGGCGTCAACGTGTCAATGTATGAAAAAGCAAGTTTTTTCTAAAAGATAAAAATTTGCAAATAATTATATTCCTTAATGAAATTAATAAATTGTTTGATTCGTTAAATGTTGAAATGATCTGTTTAGTGCTACAATTATGAAGATAAAATCTTACACACAAAAGAACATATACGTGTCCAATACAAAAAGATCAGCGGCAAACGAAAAAAATTGTATGTTACGCTAATTTTGTTACAAGTTGCATAGAATCTGAATCAGCATATTCCAAGAGTCTACGGATTGCAGAAAACGATGATATGATAAACGAAACGCGATGTTAGATCTAAGAAGAAGATCGACCGAAGAAAAAAGACGTAAAAATACTTTGGTACATAGAAGATCGAGCCAGCGGAGTACTTGGATGTAATCGAAATCCGCGTAGGAAAAAGGGATAATCGATAGAGAAAAGCATCGAGCATAGGGGATGGAGAAATCGTCGTAAATTACCGCGAACGAGTCGCCATCGATCCTAAACACGTAAGCTTTTAGCTTTCACTTTGTTCCCATCCCGACGTGCTCTATCTATCGCGGTCAGATCCTCTCACGTGGCCTCTTGACGTCTCTCACCACTCTCACCTCCTATGGTCAATCCGGCTGTTCCTCTTCCTGCCTCTCTTTTTCCTCCTTACGCTCTTCGACGGCTGCTTCCTCTATCTGAATCACCAACCAATCAGAAGGAATGATAAGGTTTGACGTTTGCACTCGTGATTTCGATCACGTGTGTTACTTCGCGTAATGATTTCTGCGTTTTATGCGATGAAAATTTCATGTCAATGCAATGTATTTGCATTCGATGGGAATTTTCTAATGTTCAGAAATATATAATATTTAATTGTAAAACATCTTTTATATGCCCTCACAGATTCTCTGATTTTCATAACCTTCTCGTCCGACGCGATACATTACAAATTTTTAACAAGCTTGTATTATTGTTATAAAAAATATGGAGATTTTACGCGCGTAAACAACTCCCATTGTTTTCCACGAACGCGTTATTTGCTCGTGTCGTCGACGCGATAAATCACAGAGCCTTAACAAGCGTGATCTTTTGACATTGCCAAGCGAGCGGGAAAGATTTACACGAATTCCTTCGCGGATGGTGCGTGGTTTTACCCTGTTGAAACGGAATCGATTGTTTCTGCTGCGACCGCGCTGCTAATTTTTCCCGTGGCGACGCTGGAAGTAAATTACATTTTGGCACGATGCACACTGTTAAAATGTGAAACAGTCGGCCGGTGCCTCCGACCAAACCACGAGAAACATATATATTCGAGAATGTCTAGGAACGCAGGATGTATGCCGATGGGATAAAGTACCGTATTCCGCACACCTAGCCTCCTCCGTTCCTCTGGTTCGATAATGCTTTCGTTTTCCATTCGTTTCTTTTCTTTTTCCCCGTTACCATTCCTCCCTCGTTTCTCCATGTTGGGAATCGCGCACGGAGAATTTATCGAATTCCCTTCGTTTATAGAGGACCGAGAACTTAAAGTCGCCGGACTATTCGTTTCCTCTGGAAGACTTAAGGCGACTAGTATTCGGTGTGAATCTCGTGGTCGAGGAGGATTTAACGGGCTTTGCACGGGATAAGGAAGGTTGGATTTTTTGCGAACTTGTGGGTTTGGAAGGTGTTTTAGATCGTTTAACGAGTTGTTTTAATTAGATATCGTTGAAATATCGGAGAAAGAAATCGAAGGAAAGTAGATTATTCCGATATCGTGAAATTATGCGTAGGAAATCGCAAGGAAATAAGGACATTTGGATATACCACGTACCTTAGCGCTCTTGTAATACGAAATTAATAGATGCGATACGCGAGTTACTTTCATTCGTTAGTATCGAAACGGAATACTGAGTCCTTGCGTAATGATGCAAATTATTGAAAAAATTTAATAAATGGACTTTATATCGTTGTATCTCATAATCGATAATAATTGATAAAATGTTCAAAAAATGATTTATTGTTAAGTATTACAGATGATAAAAATTAATTTATGCGAGTATTGCTCCAGTAGCGATCTCTTGAAGATTTGTAATATTCTTCATTGGGTTATTTTGGCTCACGTATCCTGGTTTCTTTTCTCTGTCGATACGTGCTTTTTATTTCGCAATCTTTACTTAAAATTACGATGCTAGATATACTTTCATCTACAAGACTCTATTCAAAAACAAAACTATCCTAAAAAGAATCGTAAAATCAAATTTGCGTCTGTAATAAAAATACGCATCACATCAATTGGACCCATCACCGATTCACTCCTTTTATTCATTTCCAATTCCTTTCGAATTATCTGTGCAGTGTAACGAAGTATGAATCTGATTATGAGAGTAAATTGCTTCTCAATTGGACTTCAGTTTCACAGACTTGGTTCTGTAGCGTTTCCAATATTCAAATGCATGCGCCAAGCGTGCAAGGGAACCTTTTACACTCTAACACGTTCTTAAAAAGCGTTACTTCGGATTGGATCTTCATTATTGTGAAAGTTGTTTCCAATTTTGCGATTTTTTAATTTGCATTCCACATCTGACACATCGGTATCACACGAAAAATATAAAACTTACGCAACGTAGAGTTAAATCTTTCGTTCAACTCTACCAATCGATGTAAATCTGTTACTACCTGCTCAGACAAATAGGAGAGATACGTATCGTTTCACTGTCGGTCGTAAAAGCGCTTATAAACGAATGGCTGCTTACAATTGTTAAATTCACTACGTCTAATCATGTAGATATGTACAATTAAATGTATCATAAATCGGTGAAAATGTTTACTATCGTGAGCTGGATTTTTGTATACGACTAGTTTGGCCATAGTACCTAAAAGTTCGAGCTGTAATTACTTCTAATTTATGTGGATGGTTGTTCGCGCAACGAAATAAGCGTTGTACCCTATAAAGGAGTTACGTGCGTGACGTAAATCTATGTTGTAATTGTGCTAGATGCAAGACTGGTTGCTTCGTTTCCTCGGAATAACGTCCGAAGTTTCGACACTGTGGAAAAGTAAACGTGTGACGTGTGTCGCAAATGCTTCGCAATGGGTCGGGTAGCAATGCATTGCGAGAATAGAATTAATTGCTTTAGATTGAACTAGTTGTTCTGTTCAGGTGAAATGCGTTAAATTTAACGTAAAGATCGATACAATTAGTAATTAGGCAGCCGTGAATTATTATAACGTAAAGGATGTCGAAAAATATCAATCAGAAAATCCGAATTGATATTAACAAATTTTAATTGATCGTATAAATACGATATGTTCAGAAATAAGTTAGAAAATATTGAAGTATAGTGGCCATTGCCTGCGCTTTTTAAAATCACGAAATTGTAGAATTTCATTGTACAATTTTATAACGTGCCACATAAAAAAAAACGGACATTGTGAAAAACCTGTTCAGCGTCAATCGATTCTAATTTTTTCCGTTTTCAATCGCTATTAATTGTCATCAATTGTTTACATGAATGCATTGCTATAGTCAGAGAAGGCAAACAACAAATTTGAAAAATTATTTTACCATTTAAAAGTTAACAGAAATTGAAATTGCGGGTTCAATTTTATTCCGAACAAATTAAACGGTCCACGATCACTCGGATACCTTTCCGAAGTTCAATGAAAATTTATTATTTCGAAGAATCGATGATCAAGCACAAAACGTTTGAACAAATCCTCATTAATTCGTTACCACGTTATGAATAACAGCTTTAATCAGCTTTAAAATATTTTCAGTCTAAAGTTTCTACGATATATGTTAACAGCGCATATTTGGTGCACAAAATGAAAACATTTCGTTTCCGCTCTAATTACGTTGTCTGCCCTCGTTCACGTTCGTGTAAAAAATACATACGGTCCCTAAGATGAGAGTTACGACTATTCTATGGAATACGCTAGTCTATCTTTTTCTTCAGCTTCTTGCTTTTGTTTTTTTTTTGCCTCCTCGAACATCTTCCGTAAACCGTCGACCAAAGTTACGAACAAATATAAGGAAGGGAAACAAGTATCGAAACAAAAATAAAAAAAACCTTGGAATTCCCGTGAGGCAGAAAAATTAGTTTACAATTAATTAGCGTTTAAGATCCCTTACACAATCGAAACAATATTATTGGTGAAATTTTACGGGCAACAAGTTACAATCATTATCAGTACACGAATAATAGGAATTTATTTTATTATTCAGAAAAATACAATTCTTTACAAAATAACTTTGGAATCTGTATGTTTAGTAATTGGGAGTCACGCGAATAAACGGTTGACAAGTTAGAAATGGTGGGAACAAAATATGAGATTTTCCAATTTTCACGCAGTGTTAACCTTTTACAATATTTGTTTATTTTGTCACTATATCTAAATTACGTTGAATTGTATTAACAAAGATAAAAACTATATATCATGGCGAGTACAGTGGTATCGCGATATAAAAATATTTCAGCGTGACGAATAGATTATTCTATGGAGAATAAAGCTTGTTATTAGGTAATCCCAGCGATTTCGTTTATTGAAAATAACGATGAACAAAAGTCGTCGGGATATACGGATTTCGCAAATATGGGGATCGCGTGTATATACCGTATAATCGTAGATACAGCCTCTCTAAATATTCATATCGCGTATTCCGAGCGAGTATACGCCATTCCCAACACATGGATCGCCGAACGAATATGATCGTGAGGCATAAAAACCATTAAATGCACGATGAGCGCTATTTATTTGCCATTTAATCGTTCTTCCGCGAACGTGCTGCTAGTCCTTGAAACCTATGAATACAGCCCCAATTGCTAAGACGATCATTTTCTGAATAACTCGCGCTCCTTACATCGAATAATCCGACAATAATATCATCCAATTTCTTCTACCGCATCGTTTCCTACTGTTCTCGAAATTTTGACGCGTATTAGATACATCACAGTACTAAATCACGCGATTATTTTATTATATGTTCACCTTTTGTTTCGTATTCTTTATAACGTGCTGCGTTAACTTCTTTTTTATTCAGAAATTAAATTATTCTTAGAAAATTGTCAGTGAAATAGCATTTTAATACACGTTTGCGCGTCTATGCATAACTATGAGTTGTTTAAGTTAGTTCCAAATTGCTTTTAAATATTATTCTTAAACCGCGGATGTTTGTGCATTTATGAGAAATTCAAATACGCAAAAACGCAAAGTGTACGTAGTATGTCACAATATACAAAATATCATAATATTTGCCATAATATTTAGAGAATCCCATTTCATAAAAGTATGTATTTAGAAAAATATGAATTTGCGTAAGTATCCACAGTGTATTTATCATTGTTCAACGTTATTTCAATTAGTGAGAATTATTAAATATTCCAGCTTCCGCTTTCCGCTCATTTACCAATAACATAGTCAACAAAGCATTATTCAGATACGAAGTAAAATTAACGAGTCTTTTGCAAATCGTTTCGGTGAATTGCGTCTACCGTTCGATAATTAACGCGATCGTCCAATTGTATCTGTATAATTAATTGTAAAACAGTGTTTACAGAAATTCTACGGTAGCCTACGGTCATATTTCTTTCAGAGTTATCCAGGTGGAAGAATAAATTGCTCCGATTCACGAGCGGGAAAGTTCGAACCCGTGAATGGTCGCATCGAATCGGAAGCAATATGTTAGCGTTAATGAAGCATCCCACAGACGTTTCATGCTTGTCTCGTCGAACAGGGTCGCAAATGTACACGCGTCGTATTTCCACTGATGGATATTGGAAAAGTTGCAGGCGACACACCAACCAAAGAATCACCTTTGTCCTGTTTACTTCGTGCTCGTCCCGCCTATCTCGCAATCCCATAACTTTTCGTTCTTCCCGTGGCTGTTTCCCTTTTCCTGTTCGGACTCCAACCGGTAATATTCCGACGAATCTCTGGCATGTTAACGCGAAACCTGCGCCTGAACATCCGGATTTTACCATTTTTCGAGACTTGTCGAGAGATATTTCAGAATTGTGCGTTACACAGTTATTTTGCTGGCTCGAAACGCTTAATCTTCAAAGTAAACCGAGCTATCCTAGCTTTGAGCATTTTTTATGTTAGTTTTTGTTGATTTCTTTGCTTGGTAAGGACTTTCATTGTCGGTTTTATCGAGGTTCAGTGCTTACCTTCCTTGTAGTGTGTTTCGCTTTAATGGGAGATTATACTCTTAAATGAGAACATTTTTGCAAGATCAATATTTCGGCACTGCCTAGGTATACACAGCCTCTGGATTCCGTGTTTCAACAGATTTTTACGTTCGATGGTTCACGGATGTTTCCGACAGATAAGAAATTTTTCTTTGGCGGGAACAGCGGACGGCTAGCTATCGATATCATCGGCTTCGACGTATACTTTTTCATTTTATTGAATATGCTGTACGCAAATTCGTATCTATCTTACACGACAAATATTCGATTCTACGAAAACGTATTTCCTTCGATCGCTATCACGGCATGAAAACCACACACACCGTTACCCGTGCTTCCGAGATATCTCGTCTGGGTTGTGTAAATTTATCGACCACTTGGACAAGAGCAAGGTACTTGATACAGAGACGGTGGACGTATGTTACCACGGGTAACTTACCTATAAAATCGCAGCGCAGAATTTCTAATCAGGGATACGATTTAATTGCATCCTTGCAGTAGTAGCGAACATATCGATTTACGAAAGCTCGTTTTCTTGTCATCGAAAAACAAATATTACGAGATCATACATAGATAGAGGGTTTCGTCCTTTGCATTTTTACAAGAAATCCAGGATATGTTACTTTAATAAACTACGCCTTTGCTTTTCTATTATGTAGTAAGCTGAATGAATTTTAAAGAAAGGATTTCGTGTAAATTTAAATTTATTTTTGAGGCACGATGATGGAAGTTTTTACAAAATCTTATTAACATGTCCGCAATTAAGTGTGGAATGTATATACGTATATGTGCAGCACGTGGTTGTCGCCATAAACTATAAACCGCTGTTATATGCACACAATTTGTGGTGGATTAAATGGCAATATTTTTTAGCATGATGCAAAGATCCGGTATTAATGTATGATTTCGTTTACATATTATTATATGTTTAAGCTTAGAATCTCATGTATATTTTCGCGTCACAAAAATTGAAATGGAAATTTTCATTTAAGTGGACACTTTTTCATATTGAATATTTTGTCACATTTTCCATTTTAATCATAAATACGCTTTTGTATTTTTTAAATTTCTCTTTACATCGAGAGAAGAAAATATGTATGGCAATCTATCAGTATGATTAATTTTTCTCCGTGTACCCAATTTACTCAATCCATTAAGGGCTTCCTTTGATCATCTAGGAGCTTCTCCCAACTATTGACATGCTTGTTCGACATAACCCTTTTTCGCCTATTAGCTTACCGCAGTTTATCGAAGTTTTTTAAAGTATTTATAATGTTAGAAACATCAGTCATACATTAATTTGTACAATCCCACACTGTGTCCATCTTCTTCTTATTAATTATTTCCTATCTTTATTAACGTTTCGCGCGATTCTTAGCGTTTCTATTCTTACGCGTATGAACGCGCCTATCTCCGACAATTCCTTGACTTGGACACGAACGTTGTGCGCTGAATAACTGCGGTTATCAGCCACGATGTACGAATGTGTAGGATAGAACTGAAGTGGACACACTTGTTACTTCAATAATAACAAGGAAAGCTTGAACTTTAATAGAAACGTATGAAAACGAATATACCACAGTATATGTATATATCTTTTTGAATATATGCGTTGCTCGTACTAGAATTGAAGGATGCCTGACATGTTCAAACGTTGTCTGAATGTCATGCGAAAATGTCTGAATTAGTTGAATGTCAGAAAGTATTTGATTCTTGAAAAATGTTAGAAGAATGTCTAGTCCGCTCGAACTGTTTAAGTTCTCTCTGATTTGTTCAGGACGCACGCTGATTGGTTGTTGTCAAAATTAATTTTCCGATGAACGGCATCCTGAGTGTCATAACTACCCTTCCATATATCCTTGACACGCCTTTTCCTAGTAATGCTGGCGTGATACCTGAATTGACGCAAAGTGTTTGGTTTTTTGGGAAGGTTAGTAACTTCGGTAACTTGTACCATTACAATATGCTTCCAAATTACCCTTCGAAAATACCGAGTTTATAACACGTTGCTGCCCATTGAGTACGGAATAAATTACAATTTTAAAGAGTATGCAGTATATTAATAATTTAATAATTTAAGATTCCAACTGAAAAGTAGCCTTTGCCACGAACATGTTATAAGTTTCATCGACAAGGACGTCGTTCTTTTGATGTTCCGGATGGAACATTATGGATGAATGTATTACACCTTTTCTCTTCGACAAAATCCTTCGACCACTTAACCTTTATCTCTCATTCGTTAAAACTTACATCATTCGAAAGGAGCAAGCCACCCGTCCGTCACACCGAGTTTAATTTATTAAAGATCCAATTCCAGTTTTATGTTATTATTAAAGTAACACATTGATCGGTTCCGTCATGTAAATTCATTGACCACTCTGTCGCCTTTACATGTCACACTCTAGATATACACACCCGCACACATACGTGTCTATAGTGACATTCAGCACACACTTGCGCTCGTGGCAACGTGTTGGATATTGGTAAAGTTGCACGCGACATCCTGCTACTCGAACAACCCCCGTTCCAACCTATCTACCAGAATTCCGAACTCCAGCTGCTGTTGCCTTTTCACTCCCGCTCTCTGTTCCTACTTCCTCGGCTCTTCCCCTTTCGGTAACCTCGATGCGGTCTCTTGAGTTTCGTCAAGGAGCTCGGCTAAGTCGAAATAAAAATACCAATCGAGGGTAACTGCCAAAGGGTTGAGGTTGAAAGGGTTCGACGCGGTTCGATGCATGGCGATAAAGCGATACGATCGGCCGTTCGCGCTGCCTCGAGAGGCAAAGATTCTCGTGGATCAGCATCGGTGAAGAAGCTGACATGCCTTGGTGCGATTGTATTTATGACTGTTGATCTATCGGCTGCATATTTGCTATGAATTGTTACGCAACTCGTCATAGGAGGAAAAATCGGGATTATGGCGCTTCGTTGGTGAAGAGATTAAACCGAATGATTTGAAGTGATAAACATTCAACTGGTATTATAAGCAGTTCTTTGGTATTGCTATATTAAAGGGGAAATCCTCGAATCAATTATTTAAGTACGTTCCATGCATTAATGCTCATATCACGACATTAAACATTGTGATTATTAAACGTTAAGAGCAAGCCAAAATTTCGTATAGTACATTATACGCTATCAGACTCACAATGGATACATACTCATTAATAAACAATGTATTTCGATATCATATGTACTGAGTTATCTATCTCGTAGCTATCTTTAGTAATATACGAGTACAACTCGAACAGGTTGAAATAATGACCAGATAACAATTAATTAATTCACTCTCCTCTGTTCCAAGTCGATCGATCTATTCTACACTTAAATTGTACGTCGACGACTCGTTCATCAATTTTAATCCCCGATTTACTTTCGTCCCTTCCCTGGCTCACGTCAATTCGTTGTATAGTGGCGTACAAAAATCGTCGATCATATTACGGATCCTTTCAACTCTACTGTACCATCCTAAGCCTCAATTGTATTCAACTATATCGTTGAATCATAAATGACTACAATTATCTGAATTAAATTACTTGATTTTTAAATATTCAACCTTCACTTGTGTTTTACACAAATATATTTACTGCAATAAAGGTAATTGATGACGATATATCAGAATATAAAATAATATCAAGTAAGTGATATTTAAAACGAAAATTGTTACAAAATTATCGGTATTATTAAGAATGATTATTTTATTTGAAACCTTAATCTATAAAAATAAATTTATTTTTTTGGATGCATCTACCGCGTTCCTCGATTATTTTAACCAATTATTTTAACCGGTGTACGTTCCGTGTCGCTTCCTTCGTTGATCACACGAACGAGCTCGAATCACGAACAATCCTTGTTTCTTCCTAGCTGGTCTTGTTCCTGTTTTTCTTTTTTTCAACGTCATTTTTATTCAAGGGAATAACGAGCGTCGCATTTCGTCGTCGAGAAGGCGAAACCGATCGCCGAGACTAAGTGGACCGAATGAAGACTAATGGGAATGAAAAATGAGAAACGAGAGAGCAGGGACAGGTAGGGATGATGGGTAACCGGAGTCCTGTTAGTATTCATGGAATTCCCTGCATTCGAATTATTATTGATTCGGCGCGACGCGACGCGTCGAAGAAATTGGCTGGACTGAATTGCGGTTTCCGCGACGAGCTTTTGCGCTTTTGAATGTGCCAACATTTTTGAGTTTGCTGGATTTGATTTGATTACGCTATTAGAAGAAATGGTTACGGAAATAACTAGCCTATAAAAATAATGGTACATTTCTTTTAGGAAAGTGATTTGTTCGATAAGCGATATTTTATTTATTTGAATGAATTCAACAGATTAGTAGATTTTAGTTTGTTTCATTCGTAGCTAAAATAGCATATCCTTTGCAGCTAAATAAATATTTTATTATCGTTAATACCCTTTCGGGAAATGTGTATATCGAATACAAATGTTACTAAGTGCGTAATAGAAGAATTTCGATTTCAACTCTACCAAAGAATTAACCTACATATTTACCTACATTTGATCGTAGCAGTTAAAACAGATAGATTTAAAACAGATCAAAAGAATCCATTGGAACGACGATTAAAAAAATAGGGAAAGAGAGAAAAGGGTAAAGAAATAAACAAACCCAGACAAAATTGCTCGATGACGTGGGCGGATGAACGAGAGACAAGGCTCGCTAATACCGGCGATCCGCGGTGGGCGAAAAACAAGCGCAGCACGGCGTGCTGCCAGATATATACGCGCGCCAGTAATTTTTTAATTGCGTTTCCATCGGACATTTTTATGGTCGACTATTCCTCGCGCAGCTATAGCCGTCGGGCATCCGCTCGCAACCATCCCCCTCTGAAACCATTTCACGCAGCCACCGTACCTATATACCTACGTACGTACGTACGCGCGCCTGTGCGCGCTCGTTTTAAGCGGAGCGTTCTGAAATTAAATGAATCTGGGTTGCTTCGTGAGAACGAACGAAAACACGCGGTAAATACAATTGCTATGGAGTTTCCTCGCTGTGGATAACCGTGCATAGCTCGCTTCTGGTACTCCAGTCAGGGTCAATTCGTGGAAAATATCGAAAGTCGGACAATGAAGATGGCACTTCGACTCGACATTATCAACTAAGTAGCTTGACGTCTCAGGATGACGGTGGATGAGACTTGGATAATTGTGATATTTTTATTTGTGTTACGTTACGAACGATTGATAAAGTTAAAGTGATGGACAGTAATGATTAAGGGTTTTGTGGGAAGTTATGTGAAGTGAAAGACAAGATGAAATACATGAACAGAAATAATAAATTTAATATTTCTTAAGTTAGCCTTTCAATTAAATAAATGAAAGTTTTGTTATGGGAGGCAGTAGTCGAAATCCAGGTATCCATAGCAATTACATTGTTTTGTTAAATTTTACTTTTAAATTTGCGCGTACCCTCGCTGATGAAAATTGGATTTGTAAAAGCGAACGTAGATTCTAAATCTCAATTTGTCTACGGTCATGTGTATTGATCACAATTAGTCGAGATTTCTTAGCAATCTTCATTAATCACAGAAGACTTAGGCTATTCGTAACCCTTGAATTCGATGTAAAGTTTGTTCGCAGATTTATTTTCAGCCATTTAAAGGTTAATTCATCACTGATACATTTTTATGAAAAGCTATCGAGAACTTGTTTTATTGTACGAATGTAATTTACAGTAAGAAATTGCACAATTTTACAGTTTAAGCTACTTGTGATTTAAAAAAACATGAGCCGTTGAAAACGCACTTTGTTTAAAATCTATATCTCTACTGATTTCTGATAAATATGACTCTCCTTCCAACGGTATCGTCGGCACATAGTATAGCATCGCTGGAAGACTGTTTATGAAAGACCGACAAACATAAGCGGGGCCACGACAAAGCTTAAGTACTAACGAGCCTAATGGAGAATTGACTAATGAACACGTGCGTAGTGGGGATATCGAAAGATGACAAAAGGGAGGAAAGCAGATTAAGAGATCAGTTGTCAGTAAGCAGTCGTCGGTACGTGTCGTGAGTCGAGAGTTGTGAAGAAGCCGCTAGTCGAGTTAATAAACGAACTGTTAAATAAAACGCCGAGTATTTATTTGGCACCCTACACGTCCTACACCTCAAATGAATTTAAATGGACACTGTTATCCTGTCACAACCACCATATGCTTGGGATAGGTCAGTGAAATCGTGCAAGCGAAATGTTTGACTGTGTGAGAAATACGGAGACAATAAAATAATCAAAATTATACTTCGCTTCAAACGACGATTTCTTGTGAACCGATCGTCTTATTAACATAAAAAGAAAGCACTTTGAAAAAGGAAGCTTCTAGTTTATATCAACATTGAAAATATATTTTTACAACTATTTATTATAATGTTACCATATTTTAAATGGTTGGTTATTACAGAGGCGTTTCATGTTAAATTGATTACTTTTGATGACGTCAAGAATTTTTTTTAAGGCAAAATCCAATACAGTTGAAATATGAAAATACAGTTAATACAAAGATACCCATGTTTCGTATTTATCGAACCCTTTTTAGACATTACTTCTAAAGTAATCTCTAAGGCTTCCCGATACATGCCTCGAACATTAAATTTCACAGCCAAGAAAAATAACCTTCCAATACCCGAGCACTCGAACGAACAAAGACACTCGAAAGAATCCAATTTAAACCGAGGAGACGAAGGAAGCACATTGTATCGTACATCACTGCACCTACGCTACGATTCTACAAATGCAGAGAAAGCTTACAATCAACTCTCGTTTCCCGCGCTCTTTCGATCAATTTACATGCCCTTCCGGTATCGCTTAATAGCCTGTCTTCACTTTCGTCCCACTCGACTCATCACTTCCGTTTGTTTTCGTCTCTTTGGTAGCATCCCCGGTCCGAGTTGCCCTCCCCTTTCCAGCTATCCACCACCTAGGATCAACGAAGCTTTTATTAGTTCGACGCGGGCATGTACAACGCTCGTGGAACAGGGAGGCGTCGATGCTCGCTGGAAAAGCGGTGGAGACAAAAGGACAGAGGAGGACAGGGGGTCGAATTCCCAGTAGATCACTGTCAGGCCTGGAGAAGCCAATATAAATACCTCAACGCCTCGCCAGCTTTGCTTCTCGCGTTGCTGTACAGCTAGCTCGTTGTAACCTGTCTGTCCCGTTTGTTGTCTCCTCTCTCCTAGAAAAAGACTCGAAAAAGGCCGCTGAAAACATTGGGCTTTACGTTCTTCTATGGAATATATTATAGTTACACGTTTCTACAGAATGTTGCTGCGTAAGATATTTAGAGTAAGACGTTTGGAGTAAATTGATAGATCTTCTCTAGATTGTTAAAGGAATGATTGCCAACAGAAAAAGTACTTTAGCTTTTTTACTTTTTCAAGTTAACCTGTCACCTTATTTATAGTGCATCTTAGTTATTTATTTTCATATAGAATCAAAAGGGCCCATTATTTATAGGATGATCTGATATGAGATTATACACGTAAGATGGGAGAATGGGGGAAAGGTGACTAAGGACACATCTTTCAAGAAGCGAAAAGTATTATACGCGCGTATCACGCGAGAACGTATTATTCCACGTACATTCGACTTCATTTTGTTATTCTCCGGACTGGCTTCCGCCTTAGTACTCCACCCAATGAACTAGTTTCCTTCCGGGTGGTACGTGAATTCAAATTTGACGGGAACTCGGCCGGCTCTTAGAGTATCGCTACGAGTTAGTTTAGTGGGAGTGCAACGACTCTCCTCGAGACGCAAGAAAATTCGCCACGGTGCGGTTTATCCTTGTGAAACTTAATCGCGATTGTTCCGCCCCTTTTCAAGACAAGACAAGGAATATCGTTGCTTCAAGAGAATCTTCTATTTAGCGCAGGGAAGTTTCTTTACTCATTAAAAGGACTATGCGCGCCTTATGCTTGTCTGATGATACTGCTGTTCTTTTAGCCTGATTTGAACGTATTGGAGTTAAATTTTCGAAGTAAAAGGAGAAATTGAGTCAAGAAGAGTACTTTACTATGGAAAATCATTTTGTATTGTTCGTTTTCGAACAAAGATTTCTAAGGTAACATTCTCGTACAATAAATTATTCTCTTCATACATCGAACTCATCTACTGCAAAAATTTAAGACCGAAAAAGAAGGAGGATCATGATGTGATCGCTGCACTAGCGAACCAGATAAACGATCGCGTATCGTTATTCTCCAGGATTCTCGATTCCTCGTACCTTTGGACAAGAATGTGAGTATGTAACGTTCTCTTGACGCGTACGTATGTAGATTCCGTGTCTGCGAAGAGCAACGATATGCTATAAGTTATTCCACGTATAGTCAACTATTCCATTCGCCATCCGGGGGCTTACTTGTTCGGATGGGTCAAGCACGCGACAGCCTCTCTCAGACGCTCGTTTTTCATCTGTCTCTGGAAGGACAGAGGGTTGACGGCGCGGGGAATTGGCGTCCCTTCCAGGAACACGTACTAAGAACATACTGGAATATCTCGTCACGTAGGTCCGGCAACTTGAAGCCAGAATTAAGGGAAACTCGCGCTCCAAAGTTCGCCCCCTTTCTTTTGCAATGGCTGACCAAAGTTGAGACTGATTCCCGATTTCACGGTTTTTGCCGTGTGACGCCCGAACAACCATCGAGACTACGATCTTCTTCAATATCCGCCAAGTTTCCTCTTGTTTCTTGCCCTCCGTCGAGTCACGACTTTCGTATTTTAGTTCTTCTCTTCTTTTCGTTTCTTCGCATTTTGTCTTCCTTTCTTCTTCCGATTTTTTCATTCCGAAGTTGGGAAGAGGTGCATTGATTAAAAAAATAGCCGCAGGTATGATTTAGTTTCGTCGATGATTGCCGAGAAACGAGAAGTTTCTATTTTCGTTGATGAAAGGAATAATGGTTATTGAAGAGAATTTTGTAATTATGTGATTATTATAAATGTAAATTGGGTAGAACACGTAGGTTGCTAATTTTTCTATAACTGGCATCAATCACACGGTACACGGTAATTTTTAATGGCATACCAGTTCTTTGTAGAACTATTTGTTTTACGTTCTCTAAAAAGATTCGATTTTTTTTTTTTTTTTTTGTTAGAAACATTCAAAGAGGCGCAAAAATTGTTTTCATAAAGAAACGATAAAATGGCTTCAATTAAAAATTAAATTGTGGTAATTGTGTTCTGTCTGGATATTCGTATAACGAGTTGATATTTTCAATTAGATCATTTTTTAATCGACATAAAAATGGGTATGACAAAATTTTGCATAAATCGATACGACAGATTTACGATGTTATTTGTATTTTTACGATTTTTAGCTAATTGGATATTATCCTACTCATTTCGAAAATACTATCGTTTCAATAGAACATGTGTTCGGTTCATCAATATTATTTGCAATTTCAAACGACTTTATCATCAAATAAATGCAAGTAAATGTAATTTTAAATGTCACGAAATTTTCGATAAAAACACTGTCTTATGAATTATTATCTAACAAATAGTACTGCCATATTTGCAACTGGCCAAGTGTGCTATATATCTTCTCGTTCACCTCTTTAAACAATAATTCCGCAATTTTAATTTCAAGCCTTTACGAACTTAAATTCGTTGAGGGATTAAATCCCATTCACGGGCAAGTATTGCTTCTTCGCAACACATGTACACTGCAAAAAGGAATACAATGTTCAATTGGTCGACAAAAACGAACGCTTTGGCGATTACTCCCTTAAGCTTAAATTCTCAAAACGTTCATTCCTTTGAACCTTCTATTTTTTACGTAGAAATATTCATTTAACGGTATTCAGGATTCTTACTTTTTAAGGATCGAACGCGGAGAAGCTCGTTTAATTGCTTGCCGTGTTTATCTTTTCACGTGATACTTCTATTACATTAATGATCGGCACATGATTTCATTATCGATCACGTATGCCATGTGAGTACTAGAGTGGTGTAATGAGCCCTTCCTTCATCCTCCCAGTCTCGTTTAGGACAGCTTCTCTCGTCCTCTGTCGAACGACCTCGGATTTCCAACTCTCCTTCCCCACCTTTGTAAACCTTCTCGACTCTCCTTTCTTCCTTCTGTTCTCTTCTCTCTTTGACCATTTCACGGCAGCTGTGTTACCAGCCTTTCGGTCCTGCACACCCTTCACCACCCTCACAATTACGTTGCGCGTGCTCTGACTAGAGAAACATACACCACAACTAACATCCCCTCCAACAACCCACCGGAGACGGAGACGAAAGACGACCCCCCTTCTCTCTTTTCCTTGAAAAACATCGTCTCCTGCATTTATAGCCGATTCTTCTTTCCCTTCCTCGCTTTCCTCTTTGTATCCTTTTTTTAATTTCTTCTTTCACTCTCCAGCTCTGCCTGGATGTTTGCTTTTGTCGTTTTTCGAATCTCTTTTCTCTCCGTAGAGCTTGACCTTTACTCACGATTCTTCTTTTGCATTTGTTGCTTTCTGTCCTCTCTCTGCGAGTACAGTACTTCTTCCGGAATTCCGACCTCTTCCGCGCACATTGTTGTGTTACACTTTTGTGTTCCACTAGTTTATTCCAGTTATTAATTCCATACCCTTGCTGTACATCTAACTTTGTTCATTTCGCTCATTTTCTCCGGAATATTTTCTTTTTCATTTTTATTTTTTGACGTTCGAGGCGTAGGAGTTCCTTCTTATGTTTTCAAGACCAACTTCTTCCGTAATCCCATTTCTTCCTCGTACATCTCTTTCGTGTAATCTTTTTCCCTTCAATATTTCGTCTACTTGCTTTTTCTTTTCTTAATTTCTTTCAGAATCTTCCTTGTCTTCTTCTGCTCTGATTCCACTCTTTCAATGAAATTGTTCTTTTTCCCTTGTCGTTACCATTTTCCTTATTGAAACTTTTTGTACTGTTATTAAATTGCATATTTCCGCCATGTTCCTTCGTTTTTATCTGTTTTCAATCTTTTGCTGTTGTGCCGTTTTCAATTGCATTATTACGTGCTATGTCAAACATTGCATCTTTATCGGTCGCATATTTTATCGAGTGAAACTAATTAAAATTGAGGATTTACATCATATTTATCTTTTTCTATTTTACTATATGTAGTAATCGTAAAGAGGACAAATCGCTCTAATGCGACCAGTTTAATAGTTACTGTTCTTAGAATAGTAATTATTCTCGTTACGTCGTTGCCTTGGATCGTGCTGAATTTCCATTTGGTAAAAACCCTTTGAGATCGAGTAGAGAATCAATAATCTCTAAAGTAGCTAATTGTTGTGAATGAGCTCGATAAGTGGTTCAGTGACAATTTGAATTGAATCTTGGAATTTTGACATAGCAACTCGAATGAAAATTTCGAATTTGACTTCTGACCGATGAAACCGAAGTTTGCTAAAGCTTAGCTTATATGCTAAAACTGGAAACTTTACCTTTGAGGAAAGCATGAATCGGTATTAATTCGAGAGCACCGCGATGTTTATCAAATATAAACCGACCAACATTATCGCGTATAATAACGCTGCCGCTGCATTTACGATGTTTACGAAATATTAACATTTGGAAATTTTATTTCGATATGTACAACGATATGATACGATAGGTATAATGCTCCATTTTCTTGGTTAACGTATCGGATTACATGTATAACGTGTAATTCAATAACATAAGAGTATAATGTTAGCACATACATAGCACCTGTGAATATATTTCCTTCTTTCTCATCATTTCTACCTTCTCCGAAATAACGAAGTCAATGTGTAACATTACAAGGTTCTTCAAGCTTATCACAATTAATTCATTTATACGCTTCTCGTTTAATAATTGGCACGGCTTGAACTCTTATACATAAAAGCAGAGGAGAACACAGTGTTCCAGACTTCACGGAACTTTTGTAATCACTTTAAGTGCAGTCGCGTACGACTTGATGAGAATTCGAGCGAATGAAATGAACACGAAAATTCGTGACAGAATGCTGATGCTTCCGCTCGAAAATCGCATCGTTTAGGAAATTGATACCGATTCGTTTCTTCGATTCCATGAAAACTAGTAAAAGATTGGCGGTCATTGCGAATAATTAGATAAGCTAGCTTTTGAATTAATTTCATAGTCTTAGATAATTTAAAGATTATAGGTTAATAAAAGCCAGTAATTGGCCAGTTTTATCTTTAATATCTATTTTTACTATTTAGATCGCCACGTTAAAATTCTCTATGCTACGAAACGGAATTTGTTTTAAATTATCTTGGCAACCGCAACTAGACTTCGAAACAATGGCAAAACTAATAACCGTGCAATTACAAGAAGTTTTAACGTATTGTCAAATATTCAATGCATGCGTTTTCATGAAACTTTCGAGAGAATAAAACTCATCTATTTGCCTATTTCAAATCATTTTCTAGTGTTTACGCAATTTTTTAACAACTTCAGAAGTAATTTTTATTTTGTCGTAGAGCTCGTACCATATTGTTGCATCAATTTTCATATAAATTTCGTCATATGTATATTTTTCTAATATGCGTCAGATAATTGAAATTTGGGAATACAGTAGCGAGACGTATTTATGAATAATTATAAACAATTAATAATATTCAAAGTAAATTAATAATATTCAAAATTCCACAGGAAGTCTGCAATTGCAGCTCGCAAAATTTTGTCAGTTTTGTAAAAGGAAATATCAATACATGTAATGAATCGAACTCTAAAATAGCGTATTCTTGTTACCCGCGTTGCTGGCATATTTAGAGCTGGAATTTGATCGAGAATTCGTACAAAATGTATAACGCAGTCTATTTCCATTTGTACACTCAACCTCTTAGGTACGGTTGAATTTTGTGCGGGGCTGTTTCTCTGTACGGCAGAGTTTGACGCGAATTACGCGTAAACGATATACAGCACTGCAATGTATGGCAAATGATAATGCTATTCTCTACGCAAGCACATTGGAATGAAGCTTTTTATAAGTAAATTACAATTTTTCTTAAACATATGATGCATATACTTTAACTTTAATAATTTATTTTAATAATTAATAATACAATTGAGTGTGATATATTTTAAAGCACGGTATGTCACATAGACCACGTCACAACTTTCACACTGATAGGGTGACAATGTTTTTCAAATTGCTCTTCGTTTTCTAATTTGAAGCGACATTTTGAGGTTGAAGATTCTACAAAATTATAAGGGTATGTTACGGATCGGTATGTTAAAAAGAGCATAATAATGGTATTTTTATTTTAACGGAAAGCAACAATTGATATCTGACGCTGGCGTATCAAAAACAAGGACTATATATTCTGTCTATATAACACTGTTATAGAACGTTGCGAGGGCAAGAAAAACGTGAAGCAAGACAAATAAAAAAGATCATTTAGTTCAAAAATTATAAGGGTATGTTACGGATCGGTATGTTAAAAAGAGCATAATAATGGTATTTTTATTTTAACGGAAAGCAACAATTGATATCTGACGCTGGCGTATCAAAAACAAGGACTATATATTCTGTCTATATAACACTGTTATAGAACGTTGCGAGGGCAAGAAAAACGTGAAGCAAGACAAATAAAAAAGATCATTTAGTTCAAACGGTGAATGAGTCAGTAGAGTGAGCCACTATAGTGGCGTGTCGTAATATAAGATGACATCCGCGAAAGCCAGTATAGTGGTGCATCGTACCTAAGTGATTAATTAGAGTAACTAGGTCTCTGTAGAGAATGTGAGTAGGAGCGAGGGAGGGGGGAGAGAAACGAAGTTTGTTTTGCACTCGGACATCAGGCCAATACCGTATCAGTGTCAGGATCGTTCGTTTTAACGCATTTGTAGGATATAAGCTATGTAAGCACACTGTTTAATATTAACGCTGGTTACGCGTACATCATATCGCGGATATTTACGTCGGACCATGCGCACACACTACGCTTTCAGCACGAAGGGGTTTAATATTTATAATGCACCAGCGACTTGCCCTGGCAAGAAGTGTAAATGTTTTGTCAGTGACTTCTAAAACTAACTTTTAGCGCGATATACGAGATCCGGAAAGGTGGAAGGTATTTTTGTCAATAACTAACGAACCGAAAGGATGTGGTTATTTATTAGGTTTGAGATGAAATCATTGTAAATAGGAAAGATTAAAATACTGCCTACAATAGCTAAAATAGCTAAAGATAAACCAAACTAAAAGGTGATGCTATTCTCGAGCGGAGATTTTAATTTTATACCTGTGTCAAGAGATTTCTAATGCTCAATTATAGCTTGCGGAGCAATTTTGTACATTTACACAGATTCACGGTACAGAGCTCGCAAATTACAAACAAGCGTTTTCTTGAATTCACCGATAAGATGCGTTAAGAAAGAATTTTATTATGTTCGCTTGCGATTCATGGCTGCACCACCATGAAATGGTTCTCCCCCGGTTCCCATTACCGAGAAAATTTATCCTGGGCATGTATAAAGTTAGCGGGGCCGATTTGCCATCAGTCAACGAGCGGCAAACAGGGAGAAAAGTGTGATCTGTCAGCGGACAAATGGCGACCGTCGACCGCCCATTTCCATTGGCGTACTTTCCCATACAATTTCACTTCTTTCCACTCACCTTATTCGATTTCACTACCAAATGCGAGAAAATATACGTTTACCGCGATGGTCGTCGAGCACATATCCTTCTCCAGCCTCCGATCCATCCCCACCTTTCTATCCTATCCCATTCCATTCCTCGTGGCTCGTGGTATGTTTTTCCGGGACTACGAAGAGAGAAGAGGCTCGAAGAATGAAACACGAATCAAAGTTTGCCGAAGGAAGGCGGACTGAAACAGCGAAAGGAAAGAGTAGAAAAGAGAAGAGCGAATAGGGTGAACGACAGAGAGGGATAGAAAAGTGCGAAAGAGAAAAAAGCCGCGGGCTTTTGAGTCTCGATGGCACACCATAATGTATATATCATTCCGATGATCCGATCGGTGAGTTACGGAGTTTCGAAGTACAAGAGTGGATTTACGGTAGTGCGTGGAAGTTAGCCGCTGATCCGGCTCCAAGTAGCGGAATTCACTCTTGCACTTTCGAACACCATAATTCACAAACCGGTGGAATATTCGGGATTTCAGAGCGTTATGGAATAATTTACAGTATTCCGTTCAAACTTTATTTTCTTTCTTCTTTTTTTTTTATCTCGTTTTCATCTCATCCGAACGACACGACGCGACGACGTTAAAAGCGTGGTATTTTTTCGTTGACTTTTTGCGAAACTCTTTCGTTTCGATCCGACTGGGAGATGATTCGATCAGCTTTTCGGTTTGTTTAGTGCCGTAGTATATGCTCTGCCATGCCGATGCGACGGGAAGATTGTCACGTCGTAATTTGTGAACCACGGGTAATAGATGAGAGATTGTTCCGATAGAAATGGAAATATGCGCAAAGTTTCGTTATCAACGAAAAAATATTTTAGAACTATCGTCGAATGTTTCATAATTGCATATTTATTTGTTACATTTTGATCAATCATTTGAGGCTATATAAAATTCGAGAATGAAACATTTCGAAGCACCTCACACAGTAAATTAATTACCTATGAAATCTATGAAAAACGTACGATTCCAATAATTGTAACTTATCAACTTCCTTTAGAGAAAAAGGGGAAAGATCGTACTACGTAACGCGTATCGCAATCTGCGGTGAAATTTGATCCGGCAGCGAACGAGGTCTGGAAACACGCGATATCAGCAGTCGGTGATCTGATATCGGTCTTTCGAAACAAATTTAAATCAATCAATCAAGCATCGCAAGAGCGAGGTTCCTCAGAATCCCGGCGTTAAATTTCAAGCGTGCAAATGGTAAACATTTTCCGGAGTTGGCGGTGCTCGTAAAACCGATCGACCTCGTTACAAATCATCCCTCTCTCCTTGCTGGGACACGAGTCTCCGAGGATCGAACGGGATGGATAAACGCGCAAACACTCTTCTCCCGCTGTATTTGCTCCTCTACCATCACCCCTGTAACTCCATCTCTCTTTGCTTTCTCATCCTTCTACTTTCTTTCTCTTTTTTCCCCTCCTCTTGTTACCCGTTTTTTTGCAGCCGAGGCGTTAAACCGGCTGACTATTAAAACCGCACCGGTTGCCAGTTTCAGGCGAGCGGCCATATTTCGGTGTCGGAAAGTCGAAAAGGAATTCATGGCTACTGCTGGCCAGCCAGGACACTGTGAATTAAAGCACGCCCCGGCAAATGGACGAGTGGAAGAAGCGCGTCGTCGATGTTTTCTCGTTTCTCATAAAAAAAAAAAAAAAAGAATGTCCGTTCCAACGGGCCACGAGCACTTAGCGAATGATTTTTAAATTGAATCATGTTTTTTCGCCAGGCCGTGCAGCATCCACTCTGTCTCTGTCTAGTGTTCGGGGCTGCCTCCTTTTTTTCTCTGTTCGTTTCATCAGATTCGCGAAAAAGGGTACCGGAAAACCCCGAAGAAAAGAGGAGGAAGAACGCGTTGACAAGTGAGAACGGAAGAGTGAAACAACTCTTCCGGCGGTTTTCTTCGACGAAGCAAGAAACAGCGACCGGTTTTTCGCTAGCCAGCAATTACTCTCGATTGTTTGGCCTGGCTGTCTTTGTTTCGGTGTAAATACCGCGATGGATGTACGTTTTGGCTTTTTCCTCGAGCAGTCTTCTCTCGTTCGCGAAGCTTGTGTTTCTTTACGGCGAACGTGTACGTTTTGTCCAACACTTTTATGAAAGGGAAACTGTTTCTTTTATCGGGCTAATATCGAATTTTTCTACGAATTTTCCTGTTGTTCTAATAGCTAATGGTAATTTAGGTTATCTTTATGGATTCGCTTTATCGGTTTGTTTTAAGATTAATGGAACCAAGTCTAAATAAAATTTGAAAAATTATACTCGTAACGCTGGAACGAACTATAATAATATATATATAATGTATAATATATAAGATGGAGTTCCTTTTTTTTAAACAGAAACGAAGATTTCTTCGAATGATTTTTTTAAATTTTAAGACAAATACAATTTGCTAACAAAGAAGAATAATTAAAAATAATTGTGAATATATGTCATGGAACAAATTTCGGAAAATTATTTTTGAAATAAACTACAAGGAAATAAAGCTTTTCTCCTCCAAATCAGAACCGAGAAGATTTAACCTTTAAAATGGTTAATTCTTTTCTTTGAACTTTAAGGTATTTAATTTACCGATAAAGAAAAGTTGAAATAATGCACGTATATTATCACATCTATTTTGCTTAATATAACTTACAAATGTAACGATTATGTTCGTATCGTTTTTAAATGAATTAAACTCGCTGTCCGTTTTGTCAGCTCGAAGAAAACTCGATTTCTGATGCATAAGATTCTCGAGAAATTTGACGCTGGTAAGTTTCACCGGCACTTGGTTTGTCAGACCGCAATTTAGATTAAAAGGAATAATTACAACAGCTATTTTGGACGAAACTTCACGTGCTCGTAAATCTGCTCGCTCACTTCTCAACCGCGAATTTTAGCGAGAACTTCTGCACACCGATAATGAAAGCAAGTTAAGACATCTCGCTTGCCATTACGCCGGCAAAAAACGAAATAATTGAACTACAAGAATGAAAAAGCAAGTTATTCACTGAGCAAAATATGAGATTTTTGAAATAATCAAAATGCTACCAAGAGACAAATGATTCCTTTTTAACGAATAAAGGGTTAAATCAATTCCAAATTATTCTACGACTATATTATTGAAATAATATTAAGATTATCTTAATTTAGATCAGTATGATAAGCATTGAATAGTTCAAATTACAAATATATATAATGTACTCATTATTGAAATTTATTAATATTAAGTTCCATAAGTTTGTAATCATAAAAAGATCAATAGAACTACGAAAACATCAGTCTCTTTTGAACAAGACTAAACTGATTGATGTTAATGATCGATGGATAATCGGAGAGGATTGTGTACGGGTGAAGTTTAAGCGAGCCATAAGCGATGGCTGGTTAAATCGAGGGCAATCTTATTTCCATCGTAGTCGAGAATAGTTCTGGTTGTACGTACGTCGATTTAGTGTCTTCGACGGGAAGTTTCCAGATGCTTTTAGTGGCCTTGGTTCGCGTGCATACCTACTTCCGGCCTGCTGGCTTACGGGTCTCTTCCTATGCCAGTTAAGCGGATGTCTTGGAGGTTGGAGGACTTGACAGCTTGCGGGCTAAGTGGTTGTAATACCTTTAACCAGAATTTGTCCGAACTTCTGCGTGAGCATACAATCAGAAATCTTGCGCCTTTCTTTATGAAGATGAAGAATGCCAAAGAATCGGTCAATAAATTTCAAAGTAACGATTATTATTACGATTTCTTCTTATTATCCCACCTGTATATGGATCTTCAACGTATTACATATTGCAATTAACATGAAAACTATACTACGAATGAAATGTTAAGTTTGTTAAAGAAAAGTATTTCCACGGTGCTAAATGATTGTAATAAGTACTTAAACAAAGTGTAATCCTACTTACCGCATAGCTTGGAAAACTCGTCTCGAGTTGCATAGTAGCTTACTTTGAAATACTGGTACTTTGAAATTTTCTGTCCGACCACGTCGAGTTTACGAAGTAAATTGAAACTAATTACGCTTGTCAGCATTGACGTTTACTTTGACTACTTGAAATCTAATGAGACTCGCGGAATGTTTATTCTGTTTATCACATCGGGAGAAGGAGTACATCTATTTTGGAATTTTTTTGCGTTTGATTAATTTTATTATGGAAAGTTTGCGATTTCTCGTGAATGAAATTTGAATTATTACAGATTCAGGAAAACTTTTCACTGCAAACATATCTATTCATAAATAAATCGTTTCAATATTCTAAAAATCAATTAAAAAGGTATTTAATTAATCGGATATTTAAAATGGAAATTATATTAATTAACATTAAAATATATTAATTACATTAAAATTGCATTGGAAACAAATTTTTATAATATGGATATTTCAAACTTTTATAAATTGGATATTTCATTTCATCTAAATATTCCTGGAATTATTTTATTCTATAAAAAGCTAATGTTCCGTGCACTCTTATCATAACCTATAAATTTATAAACCAGCACAAGAAAATAGAGAAAATATGCCAGAAGAATAAATTTAGAAAAAGAATAAACTAAAAATTTCGCATCAAATAAGCTGAAATTTAGTGATTTTATTGATTTTATCCGGTTTTTCATTCGGTTGCATGATTAAGCACGATAATTAAGTCGTAGCTTAAATATGGCGATTTTTTTCTCTACGTGTATCAAATAAAAGTGACGAATAAATTAAATATAGAATTATTTTGAATATTTATAAGTTATTAAGAAATCGTTCATGGTGTTCGAATGAGTTATGCCCTTTCGCAAACAAAGGGAATTATTGCGTAAATAGGCGGCGAACTAATCAATCGAAGATCGTGATGTTTGCAGAGAAGATTTCTTCGGTGCAATAAAACCTTAAAAGTTCGATAAAAACCTTAAAAGTTCAAGTGCACACAGAAACTCTATTTCCATTTTGTATTTTATATCAAATTTTTGTTGAGTCTTTTGCAATTCGAGAATAATCCCTATTACGGTTTTGAGACAAAAGAATCTATTTCTTCAAAATTTTATTTTATTCTATCGTATTTTTCATCTTTTTGTTCTGCTCCACAATGTTTTAGTTGAACGTAACGCTTTATAACTTCTTGCAAATTTCTTCTGGTTCGTGTTAATATATAACTGAAATTTATGGACTGTAATACTTTTGAAAATACCTTTACGAATATCTCCATAAATTTCTGAAAAGCTTCGACACAGGAAAATGAGAGGGACGGTGAATGTTCCAGTGGAAACCAATGATCTAACTTAAGTATCTGTTAAATCGTAAGAACAAGCGGTCGTTCCATATATTTTGACGGTGTGCTCGAATATGCTCCAAGTTCGCACACAGACGAGGATGTACAGATGAAGTTGGAGGAAGTTAACTGGTTCTCTTCTCGGCTTTTCCTCTTCCTCGTGCTTTACTGCAACTGTGCAAGTCCCAGACGTGTTTACGCAAATGCGGTGAAGTGTTGCTTCCTCGGAAACTCGATTTATTCGATGAGAGAATAAAGGAATGAGCGTGGACACCATGAGAAGTAAAACGGAGAAGTTACTTTCATTAATTATTTCACAGATTGACTTTCGCATACAGATCGTATTTCGTTACATTGTAAAATTTGAGACAAAAGAAATCAATATTTTTGATATTTTAATTGAGTATATTATATATACATGTTGAAATCTGCCAAATTGCAGAATTCCAGTCATATAATATTTCTTTACTCGAGACATCAATGCAATGGATGCAAATCGAGATAATGCAATCAATCAGAACATACTCGAGAAAGAAACAGGATAAACAACAAGAAGGAAAAACAGGTTTTTCTAAGCTATTTAACAGTGCACATGAACACATCGGACAAAACAGCAATATAGTCGGAACATACATTACGAAAATGGACATCAATGACTATAATAAATTGCACTTGTGTGTTTAACAGGAAAACATATCAGCGAGGAAATGAAAGTCCCAATCGAATTTTTATTATTAGGTAGCATTTTTATTCAGATCCTCTTAGCGTTATTTCGAACGTAATATCTTAAGAAACAATATTCTAATTCACGAAAGCTTTATACATCTCGTTTTAAAGATATGATTGAAGTGACGAGAGTACACGGTGAATATCATCGAAAGGAAAATCGAGCAAGGCAATTCATTCGACAATTTCAGTTGGAATCGGTGAGCTGTATGACAATTAAACGGGCCATGGGGCACGTCATGGCAGAAGGTTATTCGCCAGAGGGTCAGACAGCTTGCGGGTTAAGTGGTCGTATTACGTTCAAGTCTGGAACATGGTGAAACTTACCACATATAGCGACGAAGAGGGACGATTTAGCTGTCTTTAAGAGGATGTTGGGATCGTGAAGCTATTCTAAAGTTTGTTGTAATGCTAGTTATAGCGCGACGTAATGCCGCGGCTAATTTCTTTTTGGAACCCTTTACAAAATGAGATAGGAATTTAATTTAGCATGGTAAACGTTTGATGTTGTAAATTAAAAATGTTTGACGATAATATGATGGTTACAGCATTATGTAATTTCAGTGTATGGAATGTTAAGGAGAAGTGTTTAGCAAGTTGAAGGAAAATAACATACATTGCATGAAGACAAAATTCAAATACCACCGTTATACTTAGTCCTACTAAAAGGACAAAATTTCGATTGCCAGTTCAATTTTATACATATCCTCTGTCATGGTATGTGTTTGCGTATTTCACGAAGCTCGAGCGGAAGAAACATGCACGAGAAGATGAAGGCGCTCGATCCTGACGCGAACTATAGGCTCAGACAGCCGGTCAAAGAAAGAGGAGAAGAAGATCGCGGAAAAAGGAAACCGAGGGAAGAGATGGAAAAGGAGGCGAACTGGCGGAGAAAGAAGAAGAGACGGTGGCAATACAGAGAACCAGAGCCAGACTGGATGGCGCTGATCTCGTCGCCCGCGTGGTAAACAAAGCTGTAACTCTCCTCCCGTGGCAAGGAATCAATGCGCGCTAGCGAGCTCTCCGAGGTACAAGTACACACTTAGTTTTGTCGTAACGTGCATGTTGATGCACTCCAGTGAAACGCTGTCACACAATAGTACCATGCAACTGTTCTTTTTCTTCTTTTCTTAATCGATTGATCGATCGCTGTATAGTTTTTTAAACAACTTGGTATCCTTCGTGGTTTTTGGGATTTGATAGAGGCAGAATGCGCGATAGTAGAAACAATCTATACTCGTTATTACTAACTTACGATAAGCTCTTAATGACTTTCTCTGCGGACGTCATCAGATTTCCCGGAAAGCCAAGTAACCGAAACGAAAGCAATGATTCACTGCAGGGATTTTATAGCACGATATTAATGATTCGTGGAAAGTTTGGTGAATGCTTAGCATTTCGTGGATCGTCTGCCGCGAATCTCTTCTCAGACATCTATCTTACTTGCCGCATAAAGCAACTGTTGACTCTTTTGATAGATGAAGAAAGACGAAACGAGCCATGGAAAGTCGATTGTTGATAGTTTTTGTAGTTTTTCTTGGAATTAATGGTAGAATATGTTCAAAATTTATATTTTAATGGAATGTTTAATAGAAAAGTATGATATCTCGTACTCTTTTGATAAGAGGGTCCTTTCACGAATATTGCGCAATTGACATTTTCCACGAACGAATGTAAATATTGCGAATTGATGGAATAACGAGAAAAGAGAAAAATAAGTGAAAGAAAAACAGAGAAACAAAAGTATCGACGAATCAATCGGTGATACGATAAAAATCTAAGACAGTAAATATAATCCTACTGTAGTTTTCGATACCCGCTTTACATTTCATTCCGAGACAGAAGAGTAACATTCAGTTTAACAAGTCGGCCGAGTCCCTTCGGCATTTTGTGGCCGTTTGAACGATGATGACGAGGTGAAAACCACCAAGGGAGAACCTGTGGAACACTTGGCAGCGTACACTGAGGTCAATCGCTCGTGACGAAGGTTTTACAAGGGTGGGAACGAGGGTCGGGGGCGATACTATTTCAGCGACCATGGTTAGCAAGCCCTCAAAGGTGGTTAAGTCGAGCCGAAGGTTGCGTTTAGTGGCACTTCTATGATACGTTACAGACACGGGGTTTGTTGTCTGATCTGGGTCGGACGATTCTCATTCTTTTTAAATAGATCTTTTTAAACTTCTATTTTAAAATATATTCGTTTCTCCATGTGCTTCTTATTTGTGACGCTTGAGAATTAACTATGTATGATATATTTTATCTAATATTGATAACGCTTTTCCTTCAAGTTAAGTACAACACTACAACAACTCCTTGCAAGGTAAAATAATTAATCTCAAGTACTTTACCTCTCCGAATCCCTGACTCAGTCACTCGCTATAAAAATTCACGTCATTTTTTTATTCCACATACGCAATCACATTCATCTTCTAATCAAAATATCACAAACCGATCTCCCACCTATCGATGAGCGCCTACCCTTATCCCCTTTCGGTATCATTCTTCACTCGAAGAATTCTCATTTTCCAGTCACGCGAGGACACTAAAACGCGGTTGCGCGCTTTCGTCCTATCTCGCGAGCGACCGAATCGAGATGCTTGGCATCGATCAGAACGCCGTTCCCACTGTTCCTCAGGAAGACTAATGTCCGTTGTTCGTCTACGTCTGGACGAAAGTGCCGGGCAGATTTTTCGGCGCACTGGAGAGTGGAATCCTTTCGACGCCGGTCGTCTCGACGCGGGTCGTTGCGGCAGAGACATAACCGCTGTTACGCTGACAGTCGGCCCGGATAAATCGAGGTGAAAATTCCACTACGGAATACGAAAAACGGGGGTGAAACGCAGAACTGTCACGAGTCAGTGCCGACGTTGTCGCTGGTTATGGTCGCCAAGACTTATGACTATGGCAATGGAGTTGCATTCTCCCCAGTCGCGACAGCGAATGTTGCGTGGCTTATCGATTGTGAGGAGAAGTCGCTCAGTCATGGTTGTTTCTTCTCAAAACAATGGGTTTCTGAGTCGTACTATCGATGGTACAAATTTGACATTTAGAGAACGTTCTAAAAGTTTCATTTAGAGTCACATATTGTTAAAATCGTAGTTGCAAGCAATCAGGAGAAGTTTTTCTACCACTGAACTTGATGAGCTGTGATTTAGTAGTTTAACATCCACTATGTTATCTATTGAAAGGCGGATTTTAAATGAAACGGATCTTTTTCCTCCTTGCTTCTCATTTTCTTTCTTCCCTTTCATTACAGCGCCACGAGGGCTTGTACACTAGGCAAGGTGAAGGAAATACACTGTTATACGAAGGAAAGCAAAGAGATCTTATTGTTGAAAATATAAACCAAAAAGGGTACCTTTGTGATGTATAAAGCATAAAGAGCATATTACTGTAAAAAGAGAGACACAGCGAAAGACCATTTCCATCGTTTCGCGTTAAGATAGACAAGACGAATCGAAGAAGGATTAGATAGACAGGACGAAAATTACACGAAATTAAACGCGGATTAAACTTTCTCCCATCTATGCGTTCTTCCTGTTTTCTTTCATTCATCCTTTTATTCCTGATCGTAAACATCGGTCACTTAAAGAGGAATCGAAACTCATCGCAAGAATGTCGCGGAGTAACAACGTAGTGACCTATTTTCTGCTGCAAGGTGTGACTGTATCGACTGAATGCATCGGAAGTAAACAGCGTCGTATACTTACACGGGCGAAAGACGCCTTCTTATTTCTCCAGGGACGATTGTCGGACATTTCGTTGCTCCAAGAGAAGTTTCTTTTCTTCATCAGATCGTTCTCTCTCGTATCGGTCATTACTTCCTTTTGTATCGATTAAGCCGCGAATCGGTCTTCGTGATTAGAATTCAATCAGTTTTTCATGATTGCTGAACTAGTCTCATTGAATTCTGCTGAAATTTTGAAAATGTAACACTTGCCACGTGCTTCTTCTCTTTGTTCTTTTCTTTGTAAATTAACTTCACGACAAGTTTGCGAAGTTGAATTTATGATGTCTAATTGTAAGTAGTTTTGAGTTGAAAAGACCATGGGTTTACGATTGAAATGTGATACCTTCCTTCTGCGGAAAATGAACTTTGCAAGTTAATTTAACTTTTTAATTTATAAATGAACTTTGGAAAATGTACATTCCACGGTACAAATACTTTCAAGTCGGAAGTATGTGTAATTTTAAAAGTAATCTAAATAAAAATCTATTTGGAAGACATATAAATGGTACATCATTTGCAAACGTAGTATTTGTAAAATACAACTTTTGCTACGTACGTTTGATTTTCGATAGAAAAGGGTTTGAGTAGATTCTAAGTTATTAGTGAAAAATAGGAATTAGTAAACGATAATTGGATTGATGCATCTGAATAAAAGACAGCGACCTGAAAATTCCTTGTCGTTGATAAAAACTAGTCTATGTTGAATGATATATCCAATTGCACTGACTTCTTAGAAAAACGCGTTAAGGAGAGAGCAAGAAGAAGATCGGGTGATTGCAGGTTTCTAGATGGTGAAACCATCGCAGGTCACCCATCTTCTTATGAAATCCCATGTTTGCTTTCCGCTTCTCTCTTCTTCTAATTGTCTCTTCTTGCGTCTTACTGGCACTACTCTTTGATTTGCTTCAGCCTCTCTAAGATATAAGATACACATTATAATAAAATTACGATTCCCGGCATAAGTCTTCGAAATGTGTCAAATAAAAATGACTGATAAACTATTTATCGGTTTTCAAATTATTAATACGATGAAGAGAGATTTTTCGAACAATTCGGTGGTGCATAAACAATACCTTAATTATCCGTGACTACGCGAACTCTGATATCTCGATAAATGAGCCCCGTGACGTTAGCGACGTTCCGATAGGAAACTGCAATTTTATGATAATCGATACGGGGCCGTAAATCGTGTTTATAGCATAACGGGATTGCCGTTTCATTTTCAGGTGGCCTGGATGCTTTTCGACAAGAGCGCTATCCTGACAGTACAAAGTCACGTTATTACCAGGAACCCCAGGATATCCGTGACACATGATAAGCATAGGACCTGGTTCCTACATATCAAAGATGTACGGGAGGACGACAAGGGAAAGTACATGTGCCAGATTAATACAGCGACCGCGAAAACACAATATGGCTATCTGCACGTCGTAGGTGAGTCTCTTTAAAATATTATTATTTTACTAGTAAAATCGTTCATAGTGGAAAATTTACAAATGAAAGAACAATACTTAGAGACATTTTTATTCACATATACTACTAAGTGAGCTTCATTATTCCCTTATAAATAAATGATTGCGTATGTAAGTAATCATATTATAATATGATATAATTATCATATTGGTATACACGTCTATTCAATATGTATACCAATTGTGTTTTAAAATTTTATAACAATTCATTAGTGTCACCTCTTTTTTATTACACTGAATGTGTTTAAATTTATTAACATGTTCATCGCGGAGGTATTTAAATGATTTCTAATTTTTACATTCCATATTGCTTTCAAAATTGTTTTCAATTTCTTTCACCTGATTCTTCTCAGAAAATAGCTAAAATACATGTCGAATGGTTGTTCTTCATGTTTTTCTTTGCCTTGGAAAAAAGTGTTCTGTCTAAGAAAAAAGCGATATATGAATTATAATTTCAAGAAAAATTGTATCTTTTGTACATATTCAACAGAAATGAATCCGACATCCGTATAATCGTTTAAATTTCTATGCTGTCGAATCTTCTAAAACTTCACACGGGCGTCGGTCGCTTGTAAGTAAATAAAACAAGATGGTCCCTTCTATTGACGTGTTAAACAATAATGCGCTTTGCCTTTGTACAATCCAGTTCCCACGAAAATAACAAGCGCATTTCATTCGATGCGAATTCGTTTACGTTACGTTCGATACGTTTACAAATAGAAACATACATTTCTCGGAATCTGTTCAGTAACTCATCATCTCATTTCCGATCATTTCGTACTGCAATTTTTATACAAAGCATTATAATTATTTTGCTCTTGTTTCGCAGTTTGATTAACAATTACACCTCCACTATGTATGCCATTTTAATTATGTAAACACAGTCCCGAACAAAATAATAGCACATGTGTGCTATCTTTAATTTTTTGCAGGCCATATAGAGTTTCTGAATGTAACACATAACGTCATAACTATTACGACGCAGGGAGTGGTGGTAGAGAAGTTCGTTCTTGCTAACATTCCCTATGTGCAGAGGAAATGCTTAAATTCTTGAGGCGAAATGATAGCACATTTACCAAATTTATACATATATTCACACAAAAAGAAAAGTTGTGCAGCAATTAATAGAAAATTAATAATGGGTTTCATTATTAGTATGTTATTTATTATAACATTAACCTTTAGTTTCTATTACATCCGATTTTGTAAAGATTTTAATAGCTTTCTTTAATTATTAAATATCATCGTACGGCCTTCCATTCTTATATATTGCTAGTTCTCCCTAAGAATTTTCGATAATATCCAAATCAGGGGAACGTGCAGGACATAGTAAAATCGATGTTTTTTGTTTCAAAAAATTGTTCTTGATTCTACAATTTTAGCTCGGTGAATGAAATCATTATCATATTCAAAAATAAATTTTCCTATCGTAATTCGTTGTACGTGTTCGTTAATTTCTTGTCGCATTAAATTTATATACTTCTGACTATTCATTTTTCCTTCAAGAAATCATACATCGGTTTTGCCTTTATATTCGATTCTGTTCCAGATCATCATACGATTCCTATTCATTTGTCGTCGTTTGTTTATAATTTCTGCTTGTCTTAAGTCATGATAATAAAATGAAAATCCATCTGAAGTATCCATATTAAATTTGTTTTCATTGATAAATAAAATACGTTTCCATTTCTTGTTCAAATAAATACGTTTTCTTGAAACTGTTAACCGTTTCTCTTCGTGTTGCTTCGTTAGAGGTGGTTTTTGTTTCATTTTTAGTCGTTGAATAAATTTACGTTTCTCAAGAACACGGTGAAAACTTGGGACGTTTACCGTGATGCCTGCTTTTTGAGCAATATCGCACGATGTTAATGTTGAGTTTGAGGCAACACGAATAGTGGCCCGTTTTTCGCGCTCTGATAATGCTTACAGTCTTCCACAACTTTTTCCTACCCATAATTTACAGGATCTTTTTACAATATTTGAAATTTCAGAAACAGATTCTAATTTTTTAGTTCAACAATTTTTGCAATTTCGGTTTTAGTAAATTTTTCTCGTAACCCATGTCGACGTTTAACTCTAAGACTCGATACATGTTATTGATTGCTTAGCAATTCACAAACTACTGAAGGATATTAGCATAATGCTCGAGTGTGCTATCATTTCATCTTTAGGATTTGCGTTTTTCTGCTGCTTATTCAGAAAGCCAGCAAGGACAATCTTATTTACTAACAGATTACTTCTATCTGCATCGTAATAGTTATGACGTTATGTGTTATATTAAAAAATTCTAAATGATCTTCGAGAAATTAGAATTAAGATTAAATTATTATTTTGCCCGGCATTGTATATATGAAATTTACACGGTTTCATGGTAACCCCACAACGCGAAAGATACGTTACACATTATACGAATTCTGTGTTATATGGTGATCTACTCTATGCTTACCTCAATCAAGATACAGTTCTACAACAAACTAAATTATACAACACTTATATTTTAAGTTAATTTTAAGATAAAAAGGATTAATAAAATTTGGTTGATTTAGTAAAAATCGTTAAGTGCTTAGGAACTGTTAGAAATAGCACGCTGAAGCTTTAAACACGTTCGGTTGAGTAAGCTAGTATATCCGTCAGCTTGTTTGCGGTGAGAACTAGGTACTCTGTCATATCGGATGCTTTTGGTAACGTAATTCTGTCAGTGATTAGCAAGTAAAAAGGCGGTTAACTTATAGCCGTTGTATGTTACGTGTCACTTTCTTTAGTAACTTAAGCTCCAGATTTAGTTTAAAGCTAATTTAGCTTTTCAGATTAAACTAACATTTATGCCCTTTACCAATTTTCACACTAATAATTGCAATCGTAATAGTAACGTACAGATCTGTCATCTCTTTCTTATTTTCCTTTTTTATATTTTCTAAAATAATTAGAAGAAAAAAGAAGAAGAGCGAAGAGGAGGATATTTTTCTCTTTCTAAAAACACGAGCAAAACATCGGTTTGTATAACGGCGTCCCTGGACTCCATGTCTCTATCATCGAATAAAATATTTAAAAAACCCGCTTGCGTTTCAACGATTGGCGAGACTCTCGGAAAGCAAGCCGTTGGACGCAATAGAATTCCGGGTCAAAGGAGAAAGTATCCCGGCCTGTTGAAAGGACAGGGCAACAATAATTTAATCAGCAGAGGGCATCCGTGAGAGTGGCTGAGTGTGTCAGAGAGAGTCAGTCTTCGTTCTACCATCCGGGAGAACATATTAATATCTCGAGTTTTGACGTCTGAAGTCGTCGGTGAAGCGGAAGCTCAGTCGTTTGGCGAAGTGGAGGGAGGGCGGTGGATGTTTCAGTAGTCGGTGGAGTAATCAGAGGTCTAGATTAATTGTTTCCACGGGACTCTTGGCCCGACGTAGCACAAATACACGGAAGACTTCGAAACGGTACTTCGTGATAATACCGACGGAACAGACACAATGCAAGCTCTGCCATAACTCAAGCCCTCTATTCTCTCTTTCTTCTCTCTCTCTTTCTCTCTCTCTCTCTCTCTCTCTCTCACTCTCTCAGCTCTGGGCATGCAAGGAGAAACGTGTAACGTGTGTAAATATTCCATACGGACCGAATCACTTAAAGTTACCACCTGAGGCGTTTACCTTGCTGCCTGAGCTAATAAACGCTTTTCACGAGTTTGACGATTTCGACGGACTGCGTTAGCTCTGTCTCGCGAGCGCGTACGCGCCACACTCTCTCCGCTTGAATTCCCATGTAAATTATCCGGGAATCGTAACCGCGCTGCGTTTCGATTGTTGCCGCGCTGTTTACCCGAGCACGCTAGAGCACGTTTCTCGCACGCTATCCAGTGGAACACTGGTTTCGAGGAGCGGTCCAGAACATTCGATTCCACGGAATAAATTTTAACAGCCATGCCGGAGAATAACCCGGCTTGTTTGATTGCCGGTGCACGACCGTTTCAGGAGGTTCATTTCTTCGCACATTTCACTTTTGTTTGTTAACTCGAGGAGAAACGTGATTCGTTCGACGAATCAAGAACATTCGTGTAATATTAAGCAAGAGATAGGAATTAGGGATGATAAATGTTATGAGAAGTACGGTTTATGCGCGGGATTTAGAAGTTCTGACATGAATTAGAAGATTGTTACGAAAGGGTTTAGAACGGCACTAAGTATATATTTTGATAGGTTCGTTCCTTCGATGGTGGACTTTCCATGTTCCTTAACATGAAGAAAATTTGTTGGTATATAAAAATCGCACTTGTTATTTTAATAATAAAAATGAAAATTAAATCGAAGTATCGATTAATAAAAAATTCTCTTAAGAGAAACTTTTTTATGAGACTTTCCTCTCCAATCTAACAATTATCGAAATAAAGCACGGTCCATATACGTGTAACATTGCTTTGTACTACCTCACAAAAACCGATTGAAACGATTCCATTCGGTAGATACAAACTTCATCGCGTTATCCCGGTGGTCGATACGCTGCGAATGTACCGGCCAATCAATTTTCCGTAGCAGCGACATTCCATGAAAGATTCCCCTCAGAACGTGGCACGTACGTATCTAACACGTCGATTTCAAGCTCGCCATTGAATTCCGCGATGATCCATGAATTGAGGATAACGATAACTCGATGATCGCTCCGTTTTATCCAATATCGCGTACACACGGTCCTTTATTTTCTCCGTATCTCTTGGTCTCTCGTCAAATCGGAGATCGGAGATCGTACCGTTTCGTCTCCAGCCATTCTTTTTTTTTTTTTTTTTTAATCTGTCCTCTCATAAATAAGGTGGAAGCCGGAAATTATCTGACTTCTATTCGATTTAAAGCCAAGTCGATGAGTTTAATTAAGAAAGAAGCTCGAACGGAGCTGAAAAGCGTACACTACGGTGATGTCGAGCTTCCGATTCTTGCTGCACATTTTTCGACATTTCGAGTATTCATCCTTTCCTTTCGTCCCTTGCTTGTCTCCTTCACAGAGCATGCCGTCTCTCGACTGGTCTGGGATACGCGCGTCCGTCGCGTTTTTGCCGGTTATCGAGTTGCCGAGATCGGGACGGCAGAAGAGTCGAAGGGTTGTTGTCGGTTCAATTGGCGTTCCTTCGTAACGAGTAAAAGGAGCATGTTATGATACTCGCGAGCCTGTATGCAATTTCATATCTGTTTCTGCTCTTCTTTTCTCCGACCGTTCCTCGAGCTCCGTTTTATTGGAAAGTCGATAGGAGTTAGTGGGGGTTCTCTCGTCGAGGACGGAAGACGATGAAATTCAAGCGGATCCTTTGAATTACGACCAGCAGCAGGACAACGTCGAGGGCACAGTGTCGAGATATTTATCTAAAAAAGAAAAAGAAAGGGATGGAAAGAAAGGGTAAAAAGAAACGTAACAAGAAAAAATAAGAGACGGAATAATCTCCGAGCAAGTTCTCTTCGACGGAAGTAGTTTTTATGCGTCCATTAACGAGGGAATGCATTTCTTTCTGCCATGAAACACAAGCAGCCTTGTTCACAATTCTTGCCCCGTGCAGGTCTTTTTTAACACCCTGTTCCCTCTACTCTCTGCCTGCCCGTTACGGCGTTTGTCCGGTCAAAAGACACGGCACCGTTGCACAGCTTTTATCCGGCCATCGAGTTTCACGAGTCGAATTCAAGAATACTCAAAGGCCAGCCGTATAACATGACACAAAGGAAGGGTCTCGCTGTGCTCGTATACGTTACGTATTGTATCAGAGAACGCGTGTGTCGTCTCGCGGTCGTATGTCATACGGTGCGCGAGCTCGACACCGCATTCCCTAAGGGGGACCGGCGTAATTAGTAATTTGTGGTTGCAACGGAGGCTTCATTCAACGGGCCGCATAACAGTCATTTCGACACGAGCCTCTAACGGGGCTTTGTGTTTGCGGATCGTGCTCCGTTAAGTTGCAAAACGCGTTACTCCATCTCGCACCTACTACCACTTAATTTCCGAATGTCTGTCAAAGCATTGCAGTACTTTTTTCCTCTCAGTGTAGCTTCCACTTCCTTGGAGGCGAGAACGCGCGGAATTTCATTAGGATTTCAATCACACGCTTTGACTCCAAGGTAATGAGACTCGAAACACCTTTTGACACTGCACTACGTTAAGGAAGTCCAATTGTAAAATAAACTTGGAACTATGTTATCCGATGATACGTCGTTTCGATGAAGCACTATAGTTCGCACTATTAACAGAAACCATTTAAATTCTGTAATATCGTGATATAATGTGTTTACAAAGAGTGGACAATAGAGATGTTAATCGGACAGAAAAAGACGATTGTTGTTCAACCTGAACTATTCACGCCAAACGTACAAAAAACAGCGCAATCCACACTCTCTCGGCAACGCCACTCGCAACCTCTGTCTCCGCTCAGCTCGCACTCTGCTTCTCGACTCGCACTCTCTGCTTTTCGACTCGCACTCTCTGCTTTTCGACTAACTCTCTGGCCGTTGCCGCATTCTGTTGCCTTTTTCCTAGGCCCACCGCACACGTGTTCTGCAGGCGCTCGTGGCCAGGGTCACGTAGGTCTTTTCCACGAAACTATGCACTTGAAAAGACCGATGACACATTGATGGGCCCGACGGCGCCTCGGCTCTCGCGACATTGTTCATAGTTCGCCCGATATTTCTTAGGCCTTTCGTCCACGATACTACAATTCTATAAAATAATTTAGCATCGTAACTTAACATTATACTATTTCTACAATGTTACTTAAGCTAAGGAAGTAAGAATTTGACCAAATCGTAACATCTGTTTACTCTTTCGTTCTACACGTATGGTATAAATTAATAACGAAACTTTTCGATTGCTGTTGTGGAAGCAAAAACTGTCTCGCAATCAGTTCTTGCCAACAAACGGTAAAAATTCGGCGTGTAAAGCATCAATTGTTTATAGGTTCGTCGCCGAATCGCCCATGCGAATCATTCCAACTATTGATATCCGTAAACAAAATATGTCCCGTTTCACCAGTCGATCGTGTTTCCGGTTCTGACGAGGACGCTGGTATTGTTTGGTCTTTTTCTATTTGCAATCCTCCACTTTGCCGAATAAACTCAGATCCCTTTCCTTCCAAATCTCGTGGAGCGTACGGACATTTATTTTCCAAGTGCATTCTGGACTCGTCGATTTGTCTCGTTTCGTTCCTTGTTTTGACAACTCTTTGCTTACAATAAATGTTTGCCCAAGCTGTCACACATCTCTTTATTTGTCGACGACTGTTTTTACTGACCTCTAAGATTGATTTGGATTAGCTATGTGATATTTATTGCGATACTAAAATTGTAAGTGTTTTTGTTCAGGAAGTTTAAAAGTTAGTATTTCTATATTTCAATCAAATTTCAAATTTTTATCCATCGGTCAACAAATATCTTTAATTAAATACGCGAAGCATAAATACAAATAACGAGTGAATCTCATCCCGCTTTACAAATAATATTAATACTATTTTGTTAATTTTATCCTACCTTTAATAACTCATGTATCGACTTTCTTGCTATTAACCCATTCAGAAGAAAACTCCGCAACAAGCCAAGTATAAACGTCTAAAGAAATAAGTTTGGTCCTCTTCAGGTCTATATTTTGCATTGAGTGTCTGACCCGTTTGTGAACGTGATTTTTTCACCGCTATTCCCCGGGAAATTCCCTAATTGGAGACTTTCTCCGTCTGACCCCATAGAAAAGCGCTCGTGAACACAATAACACTCGCTGATCATTAGGCTCGGTGAAAAGCATGTTCGAGAAAATTTTTTTTTCCTACTCGGCACATGGAGGAAACTACTGGAGGCACTACGAGGAAATCGAACCGTGTTCGGCAGACGGCCAAGCAATGCACAAAGTTTGCTACTTGCTTAAGTCCTTGCATATTTATTCGACTCGTGAAATGGCGGCCAGTATCTGGAGAATCGGCTGGTCCTTCACAAACATGATCTCTGCCGCTTTATTCTCTATTTCTCGAGTGGCCAATTACGGACAACGAAGATTTCATGGACTGCCGCGCCGTAGAGGGTAAACGAAGACTCGGTCCGGATATCGATCGCCAACAAGACAAGATCCCATCATTTCATTATGCTGATTATTTAAGCCTTCAACGGAATAAATTAAACTATCGCTGTCCAAGAAAAACGAAGACTTTTGCCTGCAAGTTGTTAACCCTTAAACTCCATCCATAACTAATCCATAACTCTGGACAAGATATCTGGCCATTCAATACCAGCTGTTTAACGTTCATGATGAGATATCTGGTGACCCGATACAGACGTGGTAGTACCAGTTACGAGATATATCATCCAGGGTTATAAAGGTGTTAAAATAGGAATGTCCATGGTATGGTAAAGTAGAAAAATATTTAATTCAGCACGTTCTTTTTTATGACAGCTATCCGCATGTAAAAGAGTGAAAAGCATTGCTATCATAGAAAATTTTACTGAAAATCTTTAAAGAGTCTTGCTTTCGATTTACATTGCATACAGGGAAACTTGCAAGTTACACAGATACACAGTATCCTGGAATAGCACAGAGGGAAAACGCTAATAATTCAAGGCGCGACGACGTTTCCGCGTACATACATGTTCTCGTGGCTCGAAGCGCGAAGCACGGGTGGACCCTTAGTGTTAGCATGCCGTCGCGTCGGTCTGTTTCTCTTTCGCTCTCTCGTTGTCTGTCCTCCGTACGAACTGATGCTGGTAGAGTTTAGGGTAAGTTAACGCGCAACAACGCCGCGGCAGCGTACACGTGGTGGCGTTTGCGCTTGAATAATGCATCAACAGTCCGTACGCGGCTGCCGTATAACGGGCCACGCTGTTCAATCTGCGCTTGTTGAACAATTCGGTAACACCCCGCATTAGCATTAATGTAGCAGATCGTCGGACACCTGCGGTAATTCATAGGATTGAGTGGAACTTCGCTGTTGCTTTTCGAGACGCGCAATTGACTCGCGCCAACCACGGTTTTACTTAAATTCGACCCCTTGCTTTCCATCGACTTTGAGCGTTTAATTTTTAATACGGAGATCTTGTTCTACAGCTATCAAGTATATCTGACCATATATCTATCAAATATATCTGACCATAGTTTTGTTTGATGTTTTCTACGCCTACTCTTCCAGTCTTGTAGAGATAAACCGATAAAAATTCCTATACTGATGATAATCTGGGCACATTGCTGAAATCAGGAGAACTTTTACGTGTTTCGGCCGTAGACAAATATTTGCTCGCGCACAAAATACACGTCATGGTTCATTTGGGAGTGCTACGGAGGTAGAATTTCAGCGGGGGGTGGCAGGTACTCGGGCCAATTTATATATGAATATGTAGAAACGACCCTCTTCACTCGGCGTTTCGGCCAGCAAACGAACCATCCGAAAGGGGGCTTCGTTGCTATTTCAAGCGAAAGCTGTACATCTTATCGGGATAACTCCTCGAATAAATTTCCAGAGGCTCGAATAATTGTCCCGCAGATTGCGTACGCTGATTATTTATGATAGCGATTATTCCCGGTTAACCGATAACGAGACGCGATGATAAATTGGCTAAATTTGCAACAATTCCCGCATTCTTACCGGTAATAAGCTTGACTCTTTTAATTATTTATCGATAGCGACGGCAGCATTGAAACGTATGTATTTATTTAAGCGAATATTTAGATTCGTTCGAATTAGATTAAATGAAAATGAATTGTGCATAGATCGGGCGCGTGTTTGCTGATGTCTTTAGTAACGGTGTCTCTAGCGTGACGATAATAATCTCACGAACAGAGAGAAATGGATATCCTATTTCACGTATTTGCTATTAATTATTATTGTTATTAAGTATATATTCGTTTGAAATTGGAGTCATCATAAAAACGTCTAATAATTATTATAACGTTAATCATCTATTATAATGAAAGTGCACTTCCTGAACCAAGGTACTCAAATCTTCATCTCTAAACCCGTGCAGAAGTCAATTCGATAAAAAATCTCACTTTACGACTGCTATAAAATTATTATTCCCGCAACGAAATCGGAACGGCGTATTCCAATCCGATATAATCAAAGTACAAACAGTTAAAGAAAACGCAATATGAAATTTCAGCGTACCACCAGCCGTGTTCTTATCGTTCGTTACAACAATGTCGGTAGAACAGCTTGTTATACTATAATATAATATTCAGAGCGCAACTCGTTCCAACTTTGTCTATGGAAGACTGTAAAACTTTGGAATTCCGGTCCTGCTTTCGGGTAGCATGTTCGTGGAGAACCCACCACGAAGTAACGTGTGTCTATTCACGTTTCGTTTGAAAATGCATTAGTCATACGGTCGAAAGTGGAATCGAAGTGTCGCCTGGGAATCGCAATAACCGTCAGCGCGAAGCGGCGCGACACCAAATGCAAATTATTCTTAATGGTGATACGAGCACGTCCCTGGTGGTATCACATCGATCCGTGATTATCGGAAAAAGTATAAATCGCTAATAAGTCGAGCGACATTTTAAATATTTTTTCCCTTCGTCTGCTTTTTCGCCTTCTTTTTCTCATATTTTATCTCCTCCTCGTTTTGTCTTCTATCGCGGCATAACGACAAACGAATTCGCCTCGTTTGAATATACGCTTGCCTGGATATATGTATTAGTGAAACGAGAATGGTTCTTTCGTTCGATTGTAAAATGCAATAATCAGATTCGAGGATGAAAGGACACGCCTGGCCGATTATAACTCACGCGTCTCGCGAATTCGCGAAAAAACTGTACAATTATTTGATCGGTTACGTTGGTTGCATCGTGCGCGCTGGAAAATCTTTTAATTGAAATTTCGTTTAATTAGTCTACTTTCGGTAAAATCTACGAAAAACGATACGGTGTTTGAAATTTTTACGCCTGGATAAATTTTTCTGATGCTCGTCTATCGATCGCTTTTAACGAATGGTATCAAGTTCCTGATCTATGATTTGTTTATTTCCTAAAATGTTGTGCATCTTAGTAAGATTTTAATGCAATTCCATCATATAAAGAAACTTTAAGTGTTAACCGATTACGATCATCGATACTGTTAGCATTTCTTTGAGCAGACAACATTTATTCTTCTTGTATGGCGGAAACGACCTCCACCGCCCCAAATATTTAGCCTCATTACTTATAAACGCTCATCAAAAGTATATTTAATCGAATGAAGCTTCTTCCGTCTCGAGCCATTGCGTACTTTACTGCGTTGCGTTACTCTGAAATCGCTCAAAGACGACCATTAATTCGTGTCCAAGCGCAAGGAGATTAAAAGCGCGCGCGATAGCGTTAATTTCCGACATGACATTAATCAATTTTGCCGGGTCAAGCCAGTGAAACTCGGGATTTGGAAATACGTGCCAGCCAGGAGGAATATTTTGCCCTGCGTTAAGGTCGTTATCGTGACTTTACAATCTGGTAGAAAAATAGGAAGGATCAGTCCTGAAGGGAGAGTCGAACGCGAGCGATTCCTATCGACGAATACTTTCGACGAACATTTTCGACGTTTGATATAAACGACAAACGCACGAACGTCGATAGTGTTAGCTTCCGGCTTAACGATTATCGTATATTTTAGCTCGTCCATCGCCATTCTTCTGTCTCGCGTTACATCGCGCATCCCGCGGGGACAATTTTTTCTGTGATTTCCCGCTAGAGGAAGGGGACAGTCATAGCCATCCTTTCTTTCGAAGAATCATTCCGACTATCCGGTCAATGAAACATCGATTTACTACATAGAAAAGATGATATATATACATAAATATGTATGTATACCATCGTTCTACGTTCACGGTCAGTCGATGCGCATTTGGCACTATCCATTGACATTCATGTTTCGGGGGAGAAAAGAGCTAGATTTGTGGACCACAGCTGAACATTACATTGCATCGGTAATTCCACTGTATATATTTACATATCCGCGGTAAGTATCCTCCACATATTTCGTGACATAGATCAGAACACTATCAAAAGTATTCAAATATATAGTAGGATAATTAGAACATAATCGTTTATAAATAATACATATATCATTTAAAAATTAATGAAGAACATTAAAAAATTGTAAATATGGGATAATTCTCTTTAACGGTGAGTTAAGAGGAGAGTTAAAGTGCGTTTCGTTCAAAATATCTGATACAAAGGTAGTAAAACTCCGTTGTAAGTTACTCTTCGCTTTTACTCTACGAAGTTTGTACATTTTCAAAGTAGCAGTACTACAAATTCAAAGAAAAGAGAGACTAAAGTAAGACTGATGCATTATAAACAAAGTTTCGAGTGCAATTGCAATTTACTGAATTATAAATAGATCAGCTGGAAATACATATAAATCTGCTTGTTACCGTAATAGTGAAAATAGAAAATAAAATTTCTTTCGTACGATACGTACAGTGTATAGTCCCCCTTGAGCTTAGTAAGGAATTTATCGAAATGATTCGTATCGATTTGTGTGAATTCAATTGGCACGATATGACTTTCATTTATGTATTTAATTTCTGTATTATTACATCAGCTATAAAGGACAAATTTCTATGTTCAAATCTGTGGAAAGAGATTTAAGTACATATATTACGAATGGAATGCGAAATTTAAACAAATCGCTTTTCGTTTAGCCACAAATGTATAAAAATTTTTTTATTTCGATTTATGTTTAGATGTCGTAAACATGTCATCAAGGTAATAAGTACTGGACAAAATATATCGCCGTCGAATGACAATATCGTGTCATCATAGACGACGTTGAAAGAAACGATAACCGCGGATCGTATAAATACATATTTTGTTTTGTTTGTCGTTTGTTATCGACACGAAATGGTTACATGAATGATACGCGATTTAGCGTCGCGATATGGGTATTTTCGCGATTAATTTCCAATGGAATAATTCAATATTCGCGTTACCGTATCTGTCGCGTGACCTTTTCCTCTTTTCTCCTATTGCATTTTCTTTCACTCTCTTATTTTGATTTCTCTCTGAAAATGCGATGCATCGATTGAATTCCGTTTCACGCTTTTGCTTAGTAAGAGAGATCTGCTCAACAAAATCGCGTACAATTATCACGTGTTTGACAGTGTATTTTATAAATATAATATAACATGTTTTATTTGAATTACGTGATAAAATCATGCAGCGTTAGGAAATTGCAAGCAAGATGTAATATTCAGTGTTTGTACGAGAACGAATCAGCGCGTAAATCATTGTGATGCTTTGTTTTGCGCGTTTGCTTAATTTGCTCATTTACTCGGCACACGAGATGTTGAAATACGTGAGTCGTTAGGTACGTATCGATATGTTGACTGTTTTGACTGTTTTTAACGTAATATCTTTATACGAATAGACGATCGATCTGCGTTCAAGTCTCGAGAAAAGATAATAATTAGTCATGGCGTGTTACACGAAAACTAAGCGTGAATGGTCCAGTGAAATATATCTCATTGGACCGGCATTTATACACCAATCATGCGAACCACGGATGTCTGTTTCGATCAACCGGTTTTGGTCGCACACGGTGATGCAGACGACAGATGCCAATCTACTCCTCTTGATACGACATATATATATATCTTTTCCCATAATATGACAGTGATATAATTGAATACAATTGTCTTTGTTATTTATTTCCGCGAGTCGGCCGCATTCGTGTACCGCAGAATAACGATCGGCTGAAATTTCCACACAAACAGGATACGTTCGAGAGGATCGTCAAGGCTTTAGCCGGTTTACCCAGGAAACGCTTAGATGCTCGAATCGCATTTAGACTTTTAAATTAAGCCTCTTCCCCCACCCTTCCTCTGCAGTCTGACGCTTCACGTGTTAATGGAAGAACACTCATGAAGAGTATTCGATCGGAAAGGAAGTTTTTTCTCTCCAGTCGTAAAATGCAGTCTGTCGATGCTCCGGACGAAAGAACCTACAGTGGAAGTGTGAATGCTGAGTTACAGCTTGGTTCCAAAGCATATCGTAGGAATATTGAGTTGCGAATAAAGTTTTGACTGAAATATAAAATAACTATACTCTTAATAATAATAACACACCATTAAGGATTTCATTGAATTACAATTATTCGTTGCACAGCAATTTTGTGCAGGATTTATGTGTAGAAATAGTCTAATAAATCACAACGAAAACAAATAATTAAAGGATAAAAAGGATAGAGGAATGTAGTGTCTTCGTCTTCTTAGCTGTTACAGTCTGAGCATAAAAGCATCCCCTTCCTCTACGACAATTTTATACTTCTCTTGTGCTGTATTAATTTTTAATACCGTGTCCTTTTCAAGCACAGTGTGTTTTCCGCCAGTGGTTTCTGGAACTAACGAGCCACGAATCTTCCATGAAAAATCAATCTACGTTGATACGATTTTAATAATGTCGAAGTGCTTCCTTCTATGCTAGATATGATCCGTTTATCTTCTTTATTTTATGTTGTTTCAGGAAAGAGTAATACTTTAGAAAATATTAATTATCCGAATCTTCGTTGAACTGCAGGAATAAAAATGCAAGTATTGCACATAGAATTATTTCAATGATATATTCCTAAATACATATTCATGATTATTTGTAAATATTTAGTTCCATTAATATAATAATTCATGCGATCAAATGACACTAAACTATCGCAAATCACCGATGACTGACGCCAGATTGAATACATCAAATCATTAATGGTATTAATCGTAAATTGATTGGTAGTCATATCATATAATATCTACAAATGAAAAACGCTACTATAATCGTGCACTAATCTAAGGAAAACACACGTGTGCACGTGTATAAACATATAATTTTTTAATAATTGAAAAGGGTTACAAATCTTCTTGTGCGATGTCTTTTACCACGTTCGGTCCCGCTTTCACTAATCAATTCAGTTTCGTGGAAAACTCTTTCAGCCTGTAATGAATCACTTAGATAATTGTTAATGTGTTTATTCATTAACACTTGTCGCGTTTGTAAAATCTTCAATGGATAAAAATATTAATACATTGCAGGTGAAAATTTACTGAATTGTAAAAATCTTCAACGTTATTAATAATTATAAAGGTATATACGTGAATTTACAAGTTACATGTTAAATCCACGCTTCGTTCTTTAATTTGCTTTTATAACGATTGATAACGATTTCTAGATTGGGGGAATTAATATTGTACGATGTAACGTTGCAATGTTGGATATAGTATAGAATGAGAGTAAAATTTAATGTTATATACTTTTGTAAATTTCAATTCTGCGGTTATATTTTTATCGATACAATAAACGGAATTTTATGCGAACAAAGATTCGAGTTTTGTGCGGAAAATTTCATTTAGAACAGAAGACATATGTTAAATATAATTCAATAATATCTCTATAGAAATTTCTTTTTTATTCACTATAGGAGATATTTAAAAACTGAATATATTTCATAATTTTTCTAACTAGACCATTCTGGTAGTTTATTTACTCACCAGAAGTGGCTTGCTTTTGTCATTTGGATAACAATCGGCGGCGATTCGCATGGAAATTGGATTTGCTTGAGGTTTCATTATGGTCATTTGCCTTATCGTCGTTTGAATTATACGTGGCGATCTCACGGCCGCAATATCGATTCCACTTTATCACGTTTACCTTCGATAAACTGTTCGCATCTTTGCCAACGAGTATTCATCAGAATGGAGGCAGGGATTTTTGGTCGGTTACTAAGTACGTTAACACAGGATTGTACCTGTAATCCGGACGCTAACTAGATTTAGTAATTATCGAAGAAGAGCCATGTAATCAGGGATGACACAGAAAGTCTTTATTGTCTTTGTAAAACTATCGCTCGAGTCCTCATAAATTTCCTTTACAACAAAAGAATTGACAAAAGGTTTATAATTTCGCGTGGAAGTCTTGTATTTACTGTAAGTAAGTGTTTTTTCAGAGAAGTATTCGAATTAAAAACTTATTTTTATAAGAGTAATTAAAAGAAAAATGAAAACGGTGACTGTATGCGAAGGTAACAAAGGTTGAAACGAATTCAAAGGCAAATTAAAAAACAACCATTTTCAAAGTCGTTTTATATCGAACGACTACGAATTCGAATAAAAAATTAAAAAAACATACCTCAAAACTGTCGGTAAACAATAGGAGATTAAAAAAGACGAAAGAACAAACTCTTTCGTTCCCATAAAAACTAGGAATATTCGGCAAAATGCCTGTTGGAACGCGAAACTGCGACAAAACTTTTTCGCCGCATCGTACGTTTTCAAGCCGTAATCGTGGTCCCCGAGGCGACGAGCCTGTTCTCCAAGACATTTTCTCCTCCACGGAAAGGGCCTCTTATCGTCAGTGATTACGACTTTTTAACGGGGATTTCCTCCCTCTTCGTCTCATCTGGCCGCATTTCTCGTTTCCTTTGCCCTTCTGTCTGTTCATACCGGTCTCGAGCCCCGCTGTCGAACGTTTCCGCGATTGTAACTGGATTCTCCGGTATCATCATCTTCAACCCCTTTGCGACCTCGTCGAACCGAACTTCTTTTACCTCCTTAGACATTTCCTTTTTTCATTTTTAACTTTGAATTCGATTTGCATGTGAAAGAATGCCATTCAGAACTTCTTACTCATCCTTGAGGTTGGCCTGTTCTTTGAAGCGTTCTTGACCTGGGTCCACTCGAAGCCGACCCTGTGTCATGCAAATTTTATTATATGACCGCTCTTGGATCTGACCAACGCCTTCGTCTTTTCGATGTCGCTCTTTTGCACAATTGCGGACACGTCAATCGCGATTGACGCTGTGCTCGCGAACGACTTTCTGCTTGACATTGCTCAAATGTATTTCTTGCTCGATGAAAAGGATCTACTGTTTGATTTATGTCAAAGACTGTGGTGCCTTGCGCAGATCCAAATATAATTTGTTCTCGTAGATTTCTCAGTATTTTTTTGATTTTTATACCAAGTTGACCTATGTTAAATCAATTTTTGAACTAATATAAAGTAGACGCCCGAAGTTCGAACAATTCGACGTTCAAATAAGAATGCCAAGAAAAATTCGACTTTTGAACTCAACGAAAACTCGAAGCTCCAACAAAGGGATAAAGAGTCACTTGTCTTGTAACCGTCACGTGGCTGCATTATTTCTCTGTTTAGGCCCAGGTCAGGCGAAATGCTAGCTGAGAAGAAAAGAGGAAAACAAGGCTATGTTCACTGCGTGTGCAGTTCTCTTGTGACTTTGTAATTGGTTCAGCAATTGTTCATAATAGCATTTTCAACCGTTTCATTTATATCATTTAGTTATTTTCATATACATTTATGTATTTTTTAAAATGATTTCCATTCATAACTTTATCAATGAAAGATACCTAAGATACCTGAAAATGCTAAAAAAGAAGTCGTATATATTTTATATTTTAGATAGAACATAGAAAGGAGCTCATCAATAAATATAAAAGTATGGATTTGGTAGTAGTTTATTGAAACTCGTTTTTTTTACTATTTATCAATATGATCTTTTGAAATAGGCAGTTAAAATGTAAAAGATTGAGTAAATTTTGAATGTCTGAAACGGATTGATTCAATTAATAAAATCAAATAGTAAAACTTAAATCGAAATTCGAACAACTGAAAGATCGAACCGTTTCCTGGAACGGGTTATGTTCGAACTTCGAAGATCGACTGTATTTCATCTAAATGTAATATTCGCAGACATGTAGAGAACATTTATTTTGGATAAGTATGCAACTGATTATGAGTGAGTTAATCTATGTAACTGTATTAATGGACAAATATTACACAAAAACATGTTTCTGTTCACAGTGCCTCCAAATATAGAGGACTATCAGTCCTCGTCAGATGTCATTGTGAGAGAAGGTGCGAATGTGAGTCTAACGTGCAAAGCGACTGGAAGTCCTAAACCAGCTATAAGCTGGAAAAGAGACGATAGTTCAAAGATCTCAATTAACAAAACGTATTCCGGTAAGTATACGTTATTATTGACTTATCATGAATAAATATTATTACAACAATCTATTCGATGTAATAGCAATAGATAATACGATTGCGATGATAGAGTTTGACTTGAAACGATAATTTAATATCGCAATTGACCGTTATAGTTATAACTCGATTTTACAGTTTGATAATATTTTTATGTCTAAAGTTGCTCTCGTTATTTTACTAGTTTTTTCCCAATGGTTATTTTCTCCGTATGTTTTTCATGTACTCTTCTCTTCTGTTTTTCTAGTCCTGTGTTCGCTTTGTTTTCCTGTCATATATGAAATATCATATAGGGTGACTTTTAGTTGTTTTGTAAATTTAAATTACAGTGAATCAATGAATATTATTTGAAATATTATTGAAATGTTATTAACTATAGCATAAAATGTGATATGTTTGTCTTTTTCGCAAGAAGTCTGAACGATTGTCACCTAAATCTAAGTTATCCGTATGTTCCTTTTCAATCTGTAATCTTTAGATGTGATGTTCTCTTCAGAGTACAACCAACGTCGATCCGTAACCGTGTTTCGAAAAATTCGGGGGGGTAGAAGCGCGCTGCAATTAAAAATAATGACATTCGTTTGACTTCTATCCGAAGATCAAACATGCTCTACCTCAAAAACTGTGTTGCCGCAATCACAGAGAAGATCGTGCGGTAGGGTCGTGGAGAGAAGAGCAAAGGAAGATTGAAAAGAAGGAGAGAAAATGTAAACGTGTCAAAAGACAGTGGATTTAATGAAAACAGGACGAAGGGAAAGATATTTCTCATTAACACGTCACGTAATTCCGAGGACTCGGAGAACTCGCGAATTCCATGTCGTTAAACGGCTAGGGTGAGAATCTTGTAACGCGTAATTACGTTGGCCACGGATTTTGAAGAACGATGCGTTGAAGTCTTTACACGGTTTCGCGGTTCAGAAAGCGTATTAATTTATTGGAGTAAATAAGGGATGCCACGGTGTGTCGGAGGAATTTAAAACGGATATGTAGAATTTCAACTTCATAAAAATTAACGCATTAGAACCATCGGAGATGGCGCTCCTGTTATTTAAAGAAATCAAAAATTTAATTCCGGTTACGAACATAATAGGATTTATTAAATGCGATACAGGAAGCGTTATATAGATATCGAAATTGGAAAAGTGTAATTAACGTGTTCATCAGGTGGCAAAATTAATTTTATGTTTGCAAACACGGTTAAATTATATTATAAAGAGGACTGGTAAACTTCGATTTAAAAGTTTTACAATCCTCTTTTCAGTAAAAGAATTTCAATGTGTTAGAAAGTAATGATTTTACTTATCCATGACTACTAAATTATGTTTTAATGGAATAAAAATTACGTGCAAATCAGTTTCAATCTTTATTTTTGAAAATAGTACACATAATTTTATAAGCAAATTTCACCGAGTTCGAAAATAACGCGGGACATACAGAAATATAATTTCTAGAATTAACAAAGGCTCGAAAAACTTGGAATTTGCGATAGTAGAACGAACTCGTATGGAGACAGATACATTTAGCATTTCCCTGCCATTTTTTCCACCTCTGTTCGTTGGTTTGTCAATTAACTAAAATTAGCTTTTAGACTCTGTCGAGTGGTTATTCCGCCGGATACGTCGGATAGGGAAAATAAAAGCGCCAAAATCGCCTGTCAAGCTAAAGTGTCGCTTATCATTTTTAGTATTGGAGTGGAAAGGCGAGACGCTGGAAATCACACGGATCTCAAGATTGGACATGGGCGTTTATTTATGCATCGCAACGAATGGCGTCCCTCCGACTGTGAGCAAACAGATCAAAGTTTCCGTCGACTGTAAGTGAAACTTTTATTTCAATTCATATATTGATAAATTCGTAATGATTTTCATTCTGGGCGGTATTGACTCTTTTTTAACTTTCGATAATCAATATTCAATGGAAGATACATGTAAAAATCTTGAAAGCTTCTAGATGTCTCAAATTGACTCAAACTGGAAAAACCAGGAACTTTAACTCAAACGTTAAAAACCAAATGCGGTTCAGATTATTTAAAAAGTTTAAATAACTAACAAATTGATATTTCTAATTAATCTAAGTAATATCTTCATCTCCTGATTTTCTTGTCTATCTCTAAAATCAATTCTGTATTCCTAAAACCTATATAAATTGAGAAAATACAATCGCAAACATTCTCCATCTGTCCGAAACACGCAAACGTGAAACATGAAGCGCAAAGGTGGCTAAAGAGTTGAAGAACATACAATTTAATAATAGAGAAAGGTGTCCGGCGACAAAGCGCCTCTTTACCGCTTACAAAGCGGTTCGTTCCTTCTATTCTCGGCAGAGCAGAAGCGAGGGGATATGTGAGAGACAACGGTTGTAACTGAGAAAGAGAAACACGTTTGACTCGTGCGAAAGAGTAAACGCGAATAGTACAGAGGGTGAAGAGTAAGGATGGTGTGATATAAAAGTAAGCTCGGGATGAACCACGACACACTGTTACTCCATTTCTATCCTATACGCTTGCCTATTGTTACGTTACTGCTCCTTCTAAATACTGAGCGTTCCCTGCGTCACATCAACTTCCTTTTCTTGAAAGCTCGATTACTACCGACGAAAGGTCGTATTAAACGGTTTGTCGCGACGCGACGTTTTGACCATTTTTAAGCTGTCGATAAAAGATTCTATGACATATCATCCGAAATTTTTATAATACGATATTATCGAAGGATAAATATTCGATTTGACGTTAATCACAGAAAAAGGGTTAACCGACAAGTTAATTAAACGACAGTTTAATATAACTTCTCTTCTTTCACATGGAATATAAGAAATTCACTGGCAAAAAAGACTGTACAGCATCCTAAGTTGTCCATCGTTTATCAAAGAGCTATGATAAGAGATACGAAAAAAAAACGAATACAAAAAAGCTGACAAAGGTTCACGCAGAATACCAGGTTTCGTTGTTGCACGTTCGCTTATAAGAAAACCGAGCCACGTGCATGTGCGCGCGCGCGCCATCCAAGAGACGAAAACCAAGGAGTTATCCCTTTAGTTAAAGCGAGACTAATTAATTTAGCGGCGCCGTAAAGAAGCGTCGAATTGCGATTCAGAGCCAGACCGGGTCTGGGGGTTGAAAAGAGGGGGATGTTTTTGCCCCTGATCTCTCAGCGGATGCGCGCCGAGGATTATCCTTTTAGGCGTCCTTTAATTCCATTTGTAGCCGGTGCTCCCGGGCAAAGGCTTTTGTCAACGAGTATTACCCCGAGCCCTTTGAAGTCAAATTGCAATCGAGTAATGTAATAGTTCTGTCCGCGATATGCATTACCGGCGCGGGCCCCAATTCAAGAAGAAACTTGCAATGGAAAGAAAATATAATTTTCTGCGTGAAGCATTCCAAGGACGCTGGGAACCAGCTTTTCGTAACGAGAAGATTATTTTTATGCTTATCAAGTTGTTCGGAATTCGTCACTTGGCTATGCAGCAACGAAGGAAATCACAAGAAGTACGAATTAGTTACGATACTGAAAAGTATCACGATAGGATATCGTCGTTATATTTCTCTGAACGAAAGTTCCGTGGATATAAAGGATCGTGAAATATCGCAAGGTGATTTTGCTTGAAAAAGAAAGAATCAAAGAAGTTAAAGTGGTCGAAGGTGCGCGAATCTCTATTTTAAATATTAAATACCTACGATTCAAACTCTAGACTGCAATAGTCCATTAAAATAATTTATCTTTGCGTGTTTGATAAATACATCGAGATGATTGCGTTCGGTTTCTTGAAGTCTCGTGCAGATGCAGTTGAATCTTCTCAACTGTCAAAGGAACACGTTGCTTGAGTTAAATGGAAGTGGGAATGGTTAATTCGCCGCAGAATCTGCGCATGCCACGTACCACTGAATCAACTCCTCTCGTTCTCATATTGTGTAGCTGATGAAGATAAATATTTGGGAATTGACTAAATATTTGGGAATTGACTAAATTGAAATTTGCATGCTTAGTGATGCGAATTACGGTAACATACTTTTGCTTTAAACATAGTAAGTAATTTTGAAAAGAAAAAAGGAAATAATTTTACAAACTAATCTTTCTCTATGTTTATACATAGTATATACACGTGAACATTTGAAGTAGATTAAAGCGATCTAAGGTGACAATAAAATTTTTTATTACGTACTGCGATAAACTATTAGGTCATCCCATAAGTTCGTGCCGACTTTTGTGTATACATTTCATGTGTCGATCTATAAACATACGGCGATAAGGGACCAATGCACTTGAGCTTAGCTGATCGATAACAGGCTAGAGCAGATTTTCGTGGGTATAAGATCGTAATATAGTGAACACAGTGACTTCTAACAGTAAAAAGTCATGAGTGCATTGCGTATCCATTTTCGACATCTCATGTTATATGAATTTCGGAAAGGAAGTTCTGTAACAATTGCCACGAAAAACATATGTGCTGTTTACGGAGAAAATGCGCTTTCATCTCGCACCTGTAGGAAGTGGTTCCAACGTTCTACAACTGGGAATTTCCGTTTAGAAGACGAGGAACGCTCCGGGCGTCCTCCTCAGACAGACGAAGATACAATTCAGGATCTTGTTGAAAAATCACGAAGTTTGACAGTTCAAGAGATGTCAAATGTTCTGAAAATACCTAAGACAACGATTCATAGGTGTTTAAAAAAAATAACATATATAACCGCTCGAAAAACGGCACGAACTTATGGGATGACCTAATATTTCAAGATTAATACAAGATTTATTGAAACAATATACACCTTTTGACATACAATATAGAATATGCAGAGATCCGAGAAAACAGATTCACACGATTGCTCTCCAAATTGCCAATTTTCTCATTAACTGCGGAGTTTAGTTTCAAAAATTCCTTGCTGATTACACAGCTATATCAAGCAATTACGAGTAATACACGTCAAGCGCAGATCAAATGCTCCTTTTGTAAATTTTACGAAAAAAGTAAAGCAAAACGAGGAAGTCTTACATTTTTATTCAAAACAAGTTATTAAAAACTTAAGAATTGTCAAAAAATAATAAAGTAAAGTTCACAAGCCAATTCAGGGAATAGCTGATATACGCAGTAAAATACACAAAATAATTTGGGGAATAGCTGATGCATTGGGGAAAATAATCGATTCAATTTACAAAAAGCAATACATTATACGGAACATAAACGGTATACCAAAGAGAATAATCAAATAATCAAAATTTTTTTAAGTCTTTTTGTCTTTTTTATAAAATATATAATAGTTTTACTGGTAGAATAAAGGAAAAATACCACTAAATGTCATTTATATTACTTTTTAATAAAATTTTTAGTTTTTATAGTAAATGGTAATTTTTTATTTTACATGACGAGTGTATACGTCAACTGTACCGAAGTAAAGTTTTGCATTGACATGTATACACGTCGAACGCAGTTAACTGGTTAGCTCCAATACAAAACAAGATTCCACCTTGGCGAGTCTAACGAATCGCTCTCGATCCGCCTCTTACCACTGTTCCCAGATTCAGTCACGAGGCGTAGGTGATAACGAGATATATGCCGCGATTTTGCTTCTGACGCTTTGCCCTCCCCTCTCGCTATATTTTTTCTTCCTCACCGCGTGCTTTGCTTTAATCAATCCTTTATAAGCATCCCTCGAAGCGCGGCCCATTTATTCTTTCAGAGTGTGTCCATTCGTTTTTAAAAACGCGTATACGTCGGAACCGTGTGCATAACGTATCAAAGCAACAGCGGCAGCATTCTGAAAAGCGCCCGTTATCGATCGCACGTAATCTAAGGAGTGCAGCGAGAGCAAGCGAGGAAGATAGAATGACAGAGGGAAAAAAGGTAGGAGCACGAGCGAAAGTCCAGTAAGTTGACGTTTTTTAATTTGGACATGGCCGCCACGGTTAATGACGGTTGCGCTTGATTCGCGTAGGCAAATCTGCCGACGGGACATGGTCATTTCTCGTGGGGCAGAAAGGTCACAGGACGAAACGGGATGAATCTGTTGGGAAAATGAACCGAGACCCCGGCTCGGCTTTCACCTGTGACCGCCTCCTTGCCCAAAGACCGTTTAATCATTTATACGTGTTTTAACCTTTCTCGATTCAATCTTTTTCCCAACGAATCTATTGTCACGGCTAATTGACGTTGAATATGGATGTACGTAAGGTTTTGTTCAGTTGCGCGAAGGTAGTTTGCGAATGAATATGCGAATCGACCTCTGGGTAGTTTTAATCGTTGACAAACAGAATTTTATTTCATTGCGGGCTTTTGCTTTTCAGGTATACGGTTCCGATGTTGTATATTGTATACAATTTGAATTGTTAGCCGTAAGTTTTATCGATACTGTCATGTGCGTGTATTGATAGAACAAACACACTATTAGTCCTATCGATATAACAATTACTTTATATAATAATTATGTACGATATAATTATGAAACTATAAACAAGAAAAATATTATATATAGTTTAACATTGTGTAAATTTGTACAAATTACCTTGGTCTGTCTTGTCCGTACGTTAGGCGATTTCGATGTTTTTAGCATCAGTATACAACTGACATAAATCTACAAAACGTATTTTTTTAATTTTCGTTACAGGCTCAGATAAACGAATTATAAGACGCGATCTGTACTATTTTCTTCACGATTTCGATCAATTGAAATTTTTTCAAAATTTTCTTTACATATCATCTAGTAAACTAGTCCTTTCAACTTCTGAAAAAAATTCAAGTCGTCTGGTCTAATTTTAAAAAAGGGTGTCCGGATACTAAAGTCAGTAATTGTAGCTAGTAATGTACCTACATCAAATAAATATCTTGAACGGTGCAATCTGCTTCCTTGTCCTTTATGAACCACATTAAAGGGTGACAAATCCCAAATGTACTTTACAGATTAGTACCTGAAAAAGTAGTTCTTTAAGTCGTTCTTTCTCTAATATCTTTCCCTACATATAACCAAAAACGGTAGACTTGTCTAGTTACGTGGATTACATATATGTATGAAAGTATTGTACAATACACGAAAAGAAAGTATACTAATGATAAACACAGAATGATATATAATAGCTCAGTATTTCGTAAATCGTAAAATTATTAAAATTTCAAGCAAAAGGTTGGCCTTAATCATCCTAATCAATGTATCGATAAAAGAATATTTTAAAATTTTTCTCCTTTATTATTTTAAACTTATCACAAAAAAGAAAGTATAAAAGGATGCTTCCAATCGAGCTTAATCTGTTCGAAAGAACTTATCGACTTGCGAATATCGGGGTCGAAGGTAACGAAACTGCAAGACATTGGGGAGAATGTAGAGGGGTTGAACTTAGAAAAGGAGCTGGAAGCGGAAAGGGGGCGGTTGTACCGATGCGGCGACGTAGTCACGTATAAGCAGTGACTCAGCCTCCGCCCTCCTCTCGTTCTCGGCACCCTTCGCACTCGGCTCTCCATGTCCTTCTTCCTTGCTCCTTGCCGTGGTTCCAGTGGTAATCTGTTATTAAAATCAGCAACGAGAAAAATTCGTGCCGTATCTACGCAGGACGAGCCGCATACCGACAGACGTGTTGTGGCAAAAATTAAGCCACCTACTAACTCAAAAACAAAATTACCGCGAGGTGTGTGGAGTTGCGTATCAGATACAATCTTTTCAACAAATTTAAACGTTTTTTACGCGTAATTGATATTTGCAGTATTTGATTTCGACTTAATCGGCAGAAATTCTCAAAAAAATTTCTAAACGATTCTTTTATTATTTTCGTCAACTTGATTTTTCAAGTAGATTTTCTATTTGATTCATGATCGATCTATAAACTTGAAAAGTCCACAAAATCGCATTTCATTTGTCAGGTAAACGTTGACTGCGCATTTCCAAGCGCTCTTTAACCGTGGAATAAGCGACATCGATAACGCAACCGGGTCAAGTATCTTTTTCATTTTGTTTTCTGTTTCCTCTCTTCCTTTTTCCTCCTCGTTCTTGGTTTACGCCACAGCGCGGATTGACATTTTGATTTAAACGATGCCTCCTTGAAATATTCATTTTACTTTGGAGCGCCGTGCTTATCATGTTTGCCGATTGTAATTTAATAGTCCGGCAGCGAGGAAATTGGAAATCTGCTCGCAACGCATATCGCGTGTTCGCCGATATTACAGATCGCTGTTTGAATCTATCGATTTCAGTTTATCCGGCTAAAGCCCCGAAATCATCTGCTCCTTGAACCAACGAAAATGTGATTTCGTGGTGGTACGCTAATCTACCGGTGAATTCGCAATCAATCGTCACATCCCGGCACCCTCCGAATAGATCTGGAAAATTTGCACGAACGATCCTTTCTAGGTCCGAAGCATTTTCGCCAGCTATTTATACGCAATCGCATAAAATGGTTCGGTCGGCGGCCTAGGGTTTTTCATGTTGTAGGTATTGGGCGGTTAACTAGATCGTGTGGTACATGTCTATAAGCAGGTTTGAGGATCGGTGTTTATTGGAGTATGTAATACCTTTAAGAGGGATTTTTATTCGTATCCTTCAAGAAAGAAAAAGGTTTTTAAAACTAGATAAAAATTGATAAAATTTTACAGAATATGATATGGTTCTAAATACTTGACGGCATATATTTATAAATAATTATAGAATATAAACCATCTAATAATTTCGACACTAAAGAACGATACTTCAAACCCAAAAACTACGACTCATTCATTATTAAAAATATAAACTCGTAACTTTATTCCCCTACTTAATTAAACCTCCACTTACCCCTCTATCGAAGCAAAAGAGCACACACAATACCGCGAGCACGTGAAATCCGCTTTGCGCATGCAAATCATAATTCGCGGGTGGGGCTTCCTCGTCGCTCAAAGGATTCCATTATTCGATCAAGCGCCACAGAAGACGAATACCAAAAAAAAAAAAAGAAAAAGGAAAAAGAAAAAGAACGATGAAAAAGGGGGAGGAGGAAATAGGGCTAAGGCGCAAGTGGGGAGCAAAGGGGGATGGTTCTCTAAAAAATTTCAATCAGTTCTACTGCTGCGAAAGGAGTCCCGGGAGCTGCCGCGGAAACCTTTTAGGACTGAAAAGAAGCACAATAATGATCGGATTTTCCCTCGATATCGATCTTACGGCCGTGTTTCCACGTCTGTCGCGGCACCTACCCGCCTACCTAGCCACCTACGAGCCCGTAAGAAGAAATATTGCTACTGAGACTGCACGAGACGGTAGGACAGGAGAGCACAGAGCCTTATCGGCTACGAGCTGGCGTTTATTTAAATTTAAAAGTGGAAGAGATCGATCTCGAGCCGCGGTCACGGCTTCGTGTTCCTTCATCCTCTGTCTCTTTTTTTTTCACAGAGGCCAGACGGGCGCGGCCCTTCTCCCTTTCTCGAGTCTCACTGCCTCTAATTCCCGGCTCTTGTCGATCGTCTCCGCGCCCGGCACGTCCCTCGAAAAACTCATTAACGTGTCTCGCTGATTCTCCTTCCCTTTACCTTTCCTCCGACTCGGCCAACTTCTTGTACGTACTCTGTGTGGAGCGTGGAAAGGAAACGACGCGACGACGTGGTCCAGGTCGGAGAACAGATCTACAGATTCTCTCTTCGTCCCGTTGCTGTTTGCCTCTTGAGGACGTGAAGAGCCGCGAGCGTGCCTTACTCCAGGTTTTAAGAAGTGTTTGCGGGAGACTAGGAAGAGATTATGTGTGAGCAAATGTGGGAAGGAAACGAAAGGAGCAGGCTGCTGCGTTCTACGTTTTGATGTATAGGAAAGCTACCGAGGAATTTTCTGAGGAAGTTTGTACAGGAATGGGGATTGCTTCGGATGAACGAATGGTGCGAAGGTATGTGTTTGTTAGTACATTAAATGCCATGTGTTTGTCGAAAAGGCGTGAGGATCGTACAGTATAATGAAGAGGAAGTTTACTGTTTTTAGATATGTTTTTTCACCGAAAGTTTACAAGAAACATTATTATTATCATTATTATTGTCACAAAACACATTATTTTATTAGACTATCTCTGCTAAAATAAATAAAAATATTAAATAAATATTGAATTATACAAAAATAAATGAATATACGATATTTAACTTACCTATAAACAGATTTTTCATTAAATTCTTAAACTTTGAATACGATGAGCACTCAAATCTGAAATACAAATACTAACGTTGTTGACCGACGACAAGTATCGCAAAGAAAACCTTAATATCCTCTCGTCTTCGTGAATATGCATATAGTACGACGTATAGCACTAAGGTTTTGATAAATTAACGTATGCGGGTGCAAAAGGGATGTGACGTGAACAGGTCCCTATGCGATATATTATCTATAGAAGGTACGTGTGTTCTTCGTCGTTTGAATCACATTATTCTTTCTTTTTCTTTTTTGACGATGTTAGGACATTACACGAGTGACCTGCAATTAAACGAAAGACTCGCCTGTTTCTCGCGCAAAGAAACATCCTCTTTGAGGCAAGTCGCTGACTTTATCGCGTGATTAAATAACACCACAAAACAGAATTCTATTACGTACTTCACGGCAAAAGAGATGTTAGTCAAAAGTGCGAATCCATTCGACAAACTTTAATTTTTGTGTACCCATAATATTGTTTTATTCATTGGATAATATTATCATTAGAGATTAGCTCCGTGTGGAAACGTTTACAAATCAATTTAAATATTATACGCAATAGAATAAATAATACGCCGATTCATACATATGACTGTTTATAATATCGCATTAAAATACTTATCGAGCTATCCACCATTTTATTGGTCAGTTTGTAAGTTGTAATTTATTTTTAAAAATCTCGGAAGGAGACGAGCGAATTTTTTCGTTATTCGTTGCTTGTCCCAATTAATTTAACGAGACCGTTACAGATAAATTAAAAGCAGAATATTTAACGAGGATTATATTTAAATGAAATTCTGATACATTTTTCTTGTTTTTATAGAAGAAACTTTTATTTTCTTTATGCACATATTCGTTCAAGTAATTAGAATATTCATTAAAAATTGCGATATATTACCCACGTAAGATTCTTCAATACGAATATAGTATCTTATATCCAGATACCCACTGTGATATAAAATTGATTCTGATTATGTCTTGTATTCGACAATCGATATTCTAGTTACTTTCCACTTCAAACGGTGATATCCCCCTTTTTTTTTAATCCAAATAAAAATAATAGAAATAGTAGAAAATTTTATTTCTCTTTTCTCAATGCCCTTTATGTAACAAATATACCACCTCCGTGCACGAATCTTGAATTCAACTATAACCAACTGAAGAGCCGGTGCGATACGCGATTGTTACTTTGTTCGCTTGAATTTTCCTAATTAATTCGTGTTGCTCGCGTGGATGCGGGGCGGTCGTTAAGCTTAATCGTGAAAATTATTCAGTTTCAGGGACGGCGTTCATTCGCGATAAACGTAAGAGAGCAGAGTAAGACGTTCCATCCTATAATCTACCGTATTCACGGAACAGGAGTATCCTTGCAGGCAAAATTTAGTCGACGCGTGGAAGTAGGGTGGGCGATTAAATAATAGAGAAGACGAAAGAAGGGTGAAAAAAAGGGAGGAAGGAAAATGAGAAAAGAACGACTCTTACCTGGCCATCTGGTGGAATATTTTATTAACAAGGCTAAAGTAGTTGTACTATATATCCGAGGGAACTCGAGAGCAAAGTGTATTACGACTCGAAAGAAACTATGTTCGCGCAGGAAACTACCAGCTGTTATTAGTTATGTAGGTTATCATCCAGCTTGAGTATTTAATTGCTATCAAAACATCCGTATGGGCGCCTTTCAATCGGCCTCGGTATCTTTTGAGTTAAAATCGAAATAGACTTTCCCGGGCGACGATTACGAGTGCCTTTTGCACGTTTAAGAGCGCTTGAATTTTCGAGAGGAAACATTTTCATGTAAAGCGTTGTTTTGTGAAATAGAAAGGGAATTAAATTACAAAAGTCTTAGTTTTTATCGATTTACGTGAAACATGCTAAATCAGAGTTCTCTACGAAAGACTAAACTTTTTTTTAACAATAGGGAATTCGTAATTGGCTGGAATTTCTCATCGATGTTTCGAAGTAGAGGTGCATCATGTTGGGTCGAACACCTAGGCTCGAGATGTATTTACTTACTTACAATACTATTGAAGTATTGATACGTTCATTGTTCTTTCATTTTATTTTATTAAATAGTCGTATATAAAATACATGTATTATGTACAGCCAGTTCCCTTATAACTCAATTATTCATATAAAAATTGTGTTATAAATTGTCCTTTAAATTAAAAATCGGCCGCTGGCCTGTAAGTGAGTCGCATATGCATTATTATATATCTGGTATCATATATTGTTATGTACGTGGGTCACATAATTAAAACTACAATAGAATTTTAAGGCTTCCCACGCATAAAAGCAATGCAATATGTATCGCAAAATCTTTTCGCTATTATGAATTTGAATGCCACCAGCAAAGATCATTTCTTTTTCTATAACAAAATTATCGAGATATAGCCGATAAACGTAATGCGATTTGGAATTTTACCGGAAATTATTTGGTATTCAATGATCACAATATATTGGACGTAAAATTGTCTTAATTAAACATTCTGATGATTCTGATTCACGTCAGAATTGTGACGCTATTTACGCATTGAGTAAAAGGAGGAGAAGTTCCATAAGCGAGTGTCACGCGATACAATGAAATATTGGCGCTCTTCCGGTTCTTCTTCGCCGTGAAACGCGTTTTTGCACGGTGTCTGCGCCAGCCGAGAATTATTTTTGTGCTGGAACACGTTACTACGGATCCAACGTAGAAACCCCCTTTTTTATTGTAGGCAACTGGGTGTCGTAGTTTCGCGGTATTTAATGCAGATGAATCACCTGTTTCTGCCCCAGAGATGCACTGAGTTGTATGGTTATTGCTTGGTGGTTTCGGAACATACTTTGGATGATCATGCTGTGTTACAAAATTTGAAATCGATACACTATTTCTTCTTACTTTGTGGACATTTTTTTGCGTGTCTGATTTGCGTAATGTGCTTCTGTAAAGTGTCTATTATTCCAAGAAATGGATTAAGCAATCACATTTTTCAATGACTGCGTATCCGAACAAACAAACGGAAAGTTGGAGAGCGCGCTAGAACAGCGAGCGAAAGAAAGCGAGCCTCGAGCAGACCATTAAATCGGCAACAGGCGACAATGAAAACCAGCTCAGACATTTAACCCTGAAAGTATAGGGACTGGCGTGCCACGATTTCACGGCAACGTTTTTGATCTCGAGCCTGTTGTTTCGTTGAAAATGCGCGCGAATAGTGCATTCTGTGCTCATGACTCTTCCCCGTTGTGTGCGAAAAACCGCGAATATAACGGCGAAAAAGGGTAGAACGGGGACGAAAACGAGAATAAGGGAGACGGAGTGATTTGCCAGAGAAGCTTTTGTTTCCTCTTTTTGAATACGGCTCGCCCGACGACGCGTATGAATTCTGAGAGGCGTTGAATTTTTACGGCTTTGCACGCCTCAAATTAGTTCGTAGCCTGTACACACGCTTCTTCTCATTGTTGCTTCGCTATTATTGTCGTTGTTTCTTTGATATCGCTGTAGCAAAGTGTAATGCAATAATGATGCTTTGAACACGTGAAAGAGCTTTCGTCGTTTTACTCTTCTCTTTGTTAAAAATGTTTCGAAAGAAAGTAAATGAAAGTCGAATGAAAAACGAAGCTATTAGCTTTTATCCAATTTTTTCTAGCTTTATTTCTTCCATTTTGTTCCGAGCGCGTTGCTGCAGTGGGCAAGTCGAATTACATGTCGAAGTAGGAAATAATACGAATAACAAATTGTATTATTTCGATCCATTATGGCGAATACAATAAGGAAGTAAATCAGTTTTTGGGCCGTAGCGAATTTCAGTTTTCTCCGTAATAAAGATAAAGGTGACACTTGTCAAAAGTAGATTTACGCAATCGAGTCACGAGAAAAGTGAGAGTTGATCCGATATCCGGTCGCAGCAGGGGAAAAGTTAGCGCGTTCGGAATTTGAATATAAATCGAAAACCCGATCGCGATCAATCTCCTTTTACATTCCCTGCTTTTAGAGCAAATATCTGCGTCGGCCATCATCTTTAACCTCCATACTAATTAACCTCTTGGTTCTAACGAAATAAATTATTCATTTAAAGAATAATTTACCATACGTGGTAAGTAACAGAAAAAGAATAAATAACCGAAGTAGAATGAAGGATCAATGAAGATCAATATGACGCTGTTCCTACTTCCTTTACTTTATCGAAGGCGTATCGATTAGGATCATCTCAACGAGAATATCTGATAAAATAAAATTTATGTTACATACACGACTAGCTTCCTGTTCGTATGATCAATAATTTCTGTCCACATTTCTATTTTAAACTTCTAGAGGAAAGGAAAAATCCCGATTCTAATTATGACGGAAATGCCATGGAATTCCTCCTCTATCCTTAATAATTGAGGTCGTGATATCACAGTAACTGGAACGAGATTTCAGTGTATCCGATCAGAAATGGAGTTCGGACTTTATTGTTAACCAGATTTTCGATAATTCTAAGTATAACAATATTGAACGGAAAAAATAGCCATATCGTGTCTAGGAATGCCATAGAAAAAATTATTAGTACATATAAATATATATAATATATATATATATATATTTATATATATATATTATATTTATATATATATTATTATTATATTATTTATATATATATATATTATTTATATATATATATTATATATATATATATGTATATATATTATATATATATATATATATATATGTATTAATAATTGTCATTGACCTGTTACTCACGCGAGCAAGATGGTGTTCAATTTAATGTATGACTACTTTTACTGACTGAGTCGTTCAGCCCACCTATAGATTCTTTTTCCTACTTCTAGTGTCCCAAATAGTTTCATCCATAACAGTTCATGCGATAAATCTATATTGGGCTAAATTTATTAGATTCCGACAAGAGGTTTAAAATAATCGGAGTTTCGAATAAATATGTAAAAGATTTAAAATATCAAAATATCAGCGTATCTATCTTAATCCAATAGTATTTCGAATAAGCGTTAGAAGCTTATCAATTATTATCATTTACTACTACGGAAATACCCATTTTATGTTCAATATGCGTCAGATATATCGTTTTTCATTAGATAAGTCAATGTTTATGATGCTACCGCGACTTACAATTGAAAAAGTCACATTATTAAAGAACAAAGTTCTTGTGGCACGATATCGGTCACATAAAATACTCAGCTGTAGTCTCGCTCTATACTTTGAGAATCAACGCTATCGTCTAAGCAATCATCCCATTTTCACGCAGACACAACGTAGCGAGAAGTATACGCGCGATATCTTCCGGTTCGCGAAACAATGGCTCCATAAAAGCGGCGGAATCCAGACAGGTTTCTGCGGACTGTGCGAGGGCACTATCTCATCCCCACAGTCGCTGCAAGACTTTACACCAGGCGATGTGCGTGTTGCGCGAAGATCCGTGTGAAATAAATAAAGAAATAAATAAAAATGAGTAGACACGTGTCTCACAAATCACGCGGTGGCGCGCTGACGAGACCCACGGGACCTCGAGGTGGAACCGCATGCGTTCCTCTCCTCCGCGACGCGGGAACCGAGGATCTTCACGAGAAGGGATGACTTTCTGGATTATTCCACGCGTGTCTCACCTTTGCATGCTTCTTTCCACACCCTCAGCACCGTCCTGCCACGCTTTTATTTTTCCAACGGAATATTCTGGCGATGTTCCTCCGTGGTGTCTTCCTGTGATTTTTTTCTCTGACCTGTTCAAAATGGAGGTCGTTCGGAATGATGGGTCTATTCGAGGGTGTTCTATGATTAATATTTGGTCCCTGATGTCGGTGGCTGAGGGTATAGTTGGCTGAGATATGGGTCTTTTTTGATATTAAAATATTAAACATTTTACGCGAAATGTTACTTATATGACTACCGATGATTCTTGTCAGATTTTTAGATGACACTGTACTCTAAACGATATTCTACATTGCAGCTTTGCTACGAAAGTAATGCAATTCAAAAATATTAATTGTTCAAACTAGTTTAAAGAATGCGGGAATCTACACGTAATCCAACACACAATCTATTTATCGTAAATTTCCAAATAATTTCTGAAAAAAAGGAAAAAGCGGGAAAGAGAAAATGGCACGTTATACATGCGGTATGTGACCGAACGGAGATTGAATTCGTGTAATATTACGGAATATGTTATGAAAATGCGTCTTTGGTGCAATTTGAAAGAACACGTTTTACGAAATAATGAAAAATTGTGAACCCAGTAACAACTTTCAGTGGCGCAGACACGGTACCGCCTTTCGTGTCACGTTTACGAAGGAAGTATGATTTTTGAAATTATTTCACGCATGTTCGGGCTTCGTGTATGTATGTTCCTAACCATCTACTTCATGTTACCGTTACTATTTTACGTTACGAGATGAAAAAACTTTCGTGTTCCGTACAGTACACGCATAGGCCGCCTACGTTACCGCATAATTAATTACAAGGCGTGATTATTATTAACAGTGGCGTTAATTACTCATACGCATAGTGCATGGAATAAGCTAACGCCGCTCTTTAATTAAAGGATGTGAAAGAATTTTTAATTCTTAGCGTATTTTATATGTACAATTAGTGGATTTAGCTTTTGCACTGTGAATATGTTGAAGTTACAATTAGCTATTAATAATTAAAATGCGAGAAACTAAAACACAAGATATAAGTTAATATGTGACTAGATAGCCGCCAAGTAATACAGGTCAGTATATGATCAGACGTCTCGTAACTGACGCGTAATATCGCTCACTGGATCATTCCGTTAATTCGCAGTTTACTGATAAGTAGATCTAAAATTCGACTAATTAATAAACTTAAATAAAAGCTACAGATATTTTCAGAAAAACCACACATTAAATTTTCCCCTCCAAAGACTGATCAAAGCGTATACTTATTTTCCGTAAATAGCATGATTCAATAAATCCCTATCACAGAGGAAAGCGTACCCCGCCGTTTACAGGTGGCTGTCTTTCCAACGGCATAAACAAATATTGAGATTTGTTCTTCTGAAAATATTTACGTACGCTCGTCGGGCATAAAAATATGTAAAAAATTCTTCTGTAGGTTGAGTTTCAAACCCCTCTTCGTGGCCCGTACTGACCTACGAAGAGGAGGCTACAAAGGTTCAGGATTATTCTATGAGTATTCTGTCACTGCGCTTCTTTCTATCCGCTATGTTCGGTGATCGTACGCTTTCTGCGACCTTCCTTACTATTCCTCTCTTTCCTGTTCTCCTTGAATGCTCCCCCACAAAAGGCTTGATGTTTGTACGCATGAGCAGGGTGCACGTGCGATAGACGTATGAGTTGATGTATAGCTCGTGTATGGTATAGCGTTAAAGTATCGTTACAACTGGGTCAGAAGCCGCTCACAACATTTGTAATGCAATCCGCTTGCGTACACTTGCGACCATTGCCAGCTCTGCTTTCTCATTCGTTTCTAGTCCACTGATCTTTGTTCGCAATTTCGGAGAACACGTAACGGATATTTTCTTAAGAAATAAGAGCATAGTATATGAAATTCTAGTTAGATTAATAATCGCAGTAAAGTAGGTTAAGGACGAACGCATTTACTAGTATTTTATCAAATTGCAAATAATCGTTTTGCTAATTCAAAATTATGTATCCGTTTGATTATTTAATAGCTATATAGTTCTAATAGCTCCATCGCATAGTGCAATTTATTTTCGACACAACTTCTGTTTACGTACCATTCTTGTGTGAGCTTCAGGTATGAATGAATAAATTGTAACTGAATGTAATTACACACGACGTGAAAGCATATGTAAATCGTGCAACTCGTTATTCCAGAATGAATTTTGAAAGTGACGGGAGCTACGAACATCCAAGCAGGGTGTTCGACTTTTGCAGCATACGAAAATGGAAATTTGGTTTATGATTACATGTGAAGTTGTTCGTCAAAATTCAACAAACGTCATATTTCTAATAAAGTTCTTTGGAACAACGTTATTGAAATACTTTACTCTAAGTATTTTAAAACTAATTAAAATAAAATAAAAATTAGCTCTTCGATGCAAGATAATGCTCCAATCCGGAATTCTCTGAATGCTCTTTCGCTTTAAGTTGTGAAAATGGGAAAGCGTTGAGCAATGAAACGACTATGAAATTCGAAGTAAGCTCGAACCCCACAGTGACCATCCACCGTTAGAATTCAAGCACACAAATCGTGCGACGGCCTTGAAAATAAAGCGAGCAGCACTCGTGGCAGTGCTATCGTGTCATTTGAAGCTGTTCTGAGGAAACTTCGGCTTAACAGAATAAAGAGCAATGTACGAGCAGCACGATTTCCATTTGCGTCGCCGTTTTATGCTGGACTAATGCGTTCCTCGGGACAATAATCCGCCGTAATTGGTCACTGCGTGCGTGTGTTGCACGATGTGTTATTTCGAAAAAAGCCCCATCGCGGCGATTCTAATTTTGAGATTGTTTGATAGACTGTAACACATTACGTTTTTTAATATACGGATAGGTATATCTAGTATTTAAAAGATAATGAATATTTTTATCCGTAGACTTTTATCTAATACTGTTACTTAAATACAGATGCTTGAAATAAGTACTCCGCAATGGAATAATTTTATTAAATCAGTCAAATATTGATAAGACAAGATAATAAATACAATGAAGTAAAGCGCCAAGTGCAGATGATGTTAATTTGATATAATTGTATAATTATTTAATTTGATTCAATGTGTGACCTTTGAATGGTTAAGTCGGATAATTTAACAACGTAAACGACATGAAACGTAGGATATAATTATATTTCCCACAGGCAAATCCCGATGGATTAACTGATTGACTAAAACATTCTGCTGACCCGATTTCAATGCGGAAATCCACAACGTGGATTAGAAATGATATATTAAATTTTCAGGCTGCCAAGTCGAAGTGATCGAAGAACAATCTTTTTCATATTCTCTTACATATGTTCGTAAAAGAGTCAACTTCCTTTTCATAATATATAACTTTTCTATCATCACCTACTATAAATATAGCATAATGTAATCTTACTCTTCGGTTTATTTTATTTCTTTCGTATTTCATGAATGCCATTTAAAAATATCTTATAACATCAGAATCAAACTTATAAAATTACACGAGTTTCTTTCATCTTTACCTAAAACAAGATTGCAACTCCAACTTGTTGATATAATCACCTTATATGATACCGACTAAGCTTGAATAAGCAAAAAACAGGAAGACAGGACATTTTCTGGCCATCGGACAGTCACGTTGAACGCCCTAGTGTGGCCTTTATATGCATGGACGAAGCGTAACGCGCTGTAATTGCGTATGGAGTAGACACACTGCGTGACGTATCGCTGAAAGCTATATTGTCGTGATGTTACAGTGTATCGCCACCGGCCAGGCCTACAATAATCATGTCATAATGCAATCCACGCGTGCTTCCCGCGTGTGTACGCGAGGCTTGCAATTATCGCCGCGTACGAGGACTCGTTATAGCCTTTAACGTGGCGTGCATCGGCTCCCAATGCGTGCACGCATAAAGTGCTAGTACAATTGCATCAACAAGCGCGCATCCTTGCTGCGGCGACGTGTCATCGCCAGGGAACTAGCTTTCGACAGTGCGTGTTATGCGGGTTATTCTAAATTCTAAATTTCAATTGCTATTCACCAAAATTCGCGACGAGCTCTCGATCACGATATTAAGATCTCTCGGTGATGACTCTCTCATAGAACGTGACGATTTTGATTAGTTTTGAGTAGCTATGTTCGATAGAATGGCTGTAAAGGAAAGTAGAAAATATACGGAATGAGAGAAAGTGTGGTAAGCAATCGATAGGGATCGTGAAATGAAGACTATAAGTTTAACATACACGAACGTAGTATAGCGACATAAAGCAAGTTACAAGACTCAAATAGTAAGCTTAAAGTGACTGAAGAATACTCGATAAATATGGAGGAATTGTTCCATCTTTTGAACTTCCTCTGTCGTAATAAATTCAATGACTTAGCTGCGTTCCAAAATGAATTCGCTGATATTTCAAAAAAAGAACAAGTGAAGAAGTTGCATGAACTAGTCGGATCACACATGTTGAGGAGATTAAAGGCTGATGTATTAAAGAATATGCCGAGTAAATCAGAATTCATCGTCCGCGTCGAATTATCGCCTATGCAAAAGAAATATTATAAATATATATTGACGAGGAACTTCGAGGCGCTGAATCCCAAGGGAGGAGGTCAACAAGTGTCGCTATTGAATATCATGATGGATCTTAAAAAGTGCTGCAACCATCCTTATTTATTTTATTATTCCAGCCGCGTCACAAGAATACTCGATAAATAAAGTCTTGATATGCTTCGTCTACAAATTTTAATGTAAAAATGCAAAAAGCTTCTTCTCTTCATTGAAATAGTAAGATGATATGGGTAATATATTGTCCACCTTTTACAATAATACAAATTGCACATGGGTTGTAGTATAAAATTGGTTATAATATAAAGCGTGTCAAGTAACCGTGTCACGTGTGTTTAACATACTTCAAGAAGAAAAATGAACCGTCCGTTCCTTTTGACTAGCTTTTCCGACATGGATTTCTAAATTACATTCACGAGTACCATTATTCTCGGCTTATCACGAACATCTTGAATTCCAATCTATTAAAAGTTTACATTACGGTTTTCTATTAAAATTCGAGCTCGTTAATCCTGTATGCCGTATACTCGACTAAAACAGCGAATCTCTTAAAAACAAGAAAATAACCTTATCACGTTATATTCGTACGACTATTTTCGACATTTACATAAAATTTTTATCAATTACTTTTCCATTACTTTACTATCGTTTAATAGTTATTTCACCATTTCATTACTATTTCTTCATATATTAAAGATTTTTATTAATTCATATCAAAGACGGATACTTTCGAGAGTTCTATTAATTGAATTTTTCTAGGCTGCGATTAAAGCAAACTTTCGTAACGACAAGTTCCACAAACTCCCGTTGCGTTCAATTCCCTTGCTTGCGAGCTTTTTCTGTTGCGTAATCGATTAAAGTTTAATCTGGCCTGGAGATCGAGAGAAGCTGACCGTGTTCGAACAAAATATAATCGATCGGGGATCGAGGAAACGCCATTGAAGGATATAGAATTCTCCTGTCGAAGGCGTTCCAAGTTTTCTCACGTTCCACTTTTTTGTCGGAACAGTGTCTTTTGGCTATGCCTTGCTACTTGTTAAAACGAACGTTATCCTTTGATACATTTTTTCACGTAAGTTTCCCCCTACAAGTTGTCAAGTGATTACCAAGCGAAGAATGTTTCCAATAAGTATTGACTATTTTTGAAATGACGAAAAAAAGGAATAAGCTATCAGTTGATTTTTCATTTATTTGATGTAACCATTCACGCACTAAAATGTTATAAATACTTTTAATTGTCTGCTTTAATACGTTCTATTGAACAGATTTGACTCAATTTATGAATGTGTTTTATATTTATTAAATGTTTACTATATATTGATCATAATGCTCACTAAGTAGAGGAATGTTAGTCCTAGTAATAAATAATGAAATTTTATAATACGGAAAATAATAAAATGTTCCAATAAATATAATTTGAATTCTCATATACAAGAAGTTGAAATGTAATTTTAATTAAAACACAATTTTTCATTACACGCCATATATTCCAGATATTTCGATAATTCATAGAAAAATTGAACGTCAATCATGTTCTGCAGAAAATGAAAATCCATCGGGAACTGTTCAAATTAAAAGTAATTTTAATTTCAGACGTTTACCATTGTTTCATTGGAACTGATGTCTCTGGAATGATATTTAAAATTTAAAATACATGAGTGACACAGTGGCAGCTGCTTTTATTGTTATTTCAGAGAGAAAATTTGTAATAAATTACTATATAATTTTTAAGCTCCGTAGAGTTTAATTAAGGCCAACATTGCTATTAAAGAATCAACAAATTTTAAAATTAAACATTTGAGAAAGAAGAAAATTACATATTAAACGTGTGAATTGTAACAATACTTATAAAAGAAACCACTTGACATTCTGTAAAATGATAAAAAGAACTAAACTTGGAAAAACTCCGTACCTTTCTCATACATTCTCCTTCGTTATAATAATAATATTATCCATAATAACAATAATAATATTCCCCAATATTTTCTCATCATACGATTGACCTCGTGTTTCTGATAAACCACCGACCGAAACTCCATACGTCAATTTCGAGATTCCGACAAACTTGGTTGAAACGACAATCGCTGGCCACGCCAACAATTAATTATCGTTATCAGTCGCGTCGACAAACAAAATTTTTAACGGTAAAAGACGGAGGTTCTAGGAAGGTTCTAGGAAGAAGTATTGGGCAAAGGGGAATGAAAGTTTTCTCGGCGAGATCGAGGCGGGCGCAGGTGCAGCAGTCGAAGTCGTGGCGGCGTCACCGCGTAAGAATCGTCGAACAAAAGGAAAGTTTCGTATGCCTGGCACGTATCTATTGTCTCACCGGCATGTCATCCGTCTCTGCAACGGACATAGACGAATGAATCAAAAGGAAACACGGAGTTCGAATTATCGAGTCGGCTCGAGTTAGGAAGATCCAGAAACAGTAGTATAAAACTCGATGGTTAAAAAGCTACAGCAAAGGTACGACGAACGGTTCGTTTAATCGTCACTCAGACAAAGACGGCACTCTCTGACGACTTTTCTTGCATCGTCGATTTCGTAAATTTGCATTTCAAGAAACGATTTTAAGTGGAATGGGGTAATTAAAGGGTTTCTGAGTGATTAGGAAAAACGAATGTTGAGGATTATTTTTAAATACGAATAACCGAGGAATCGACAAATTTTCTTTAATAGTATTTTCTGATGAATAGTTCGTGAAAACCGGTAATATCTTTGAAACATGCGCCTGATAGGAATGAAATGGAAAATTAGTTTATATCAGGCCATCAAACCCTATCCTCGGCAATCAAATGAAACTTAATAATCGGGACAAAGTTCAGCGCGTTCGACCGAGCCATCCAGGTCCGTAGTCGCGGCACGTTCTCTTCTCGTAAGAATATTCGGTAGCCAGACTTTTGTCAGCGAGCGAAAGAAGAAATAGACGAATGAATCTAGGAATACGTCGTCGGTCGGGAAAGCGGTTCGTGCTAGGCCGGCAATCGGCTTTTTATCACGGCCTCGAGTGCAGTACATTCCCAGAGCTCCTGCTCCGTTGGTCATGCTGGCTCCGTAAGGCACCATAAAATTACCATATAAGGTCCTGCTTTCCATTTGCGGACGAACAGTCAAGGATCACGCGCCGGCCTTTTCTTTCTATTTCGCCATTTCCTGTCGTGCTTTTCTATTTCCTTTTTACGAATGCTTCGTTGACGCGGACCTTCTCATTTGTTTTTCGAGCATCCAGAGCGGTTCATGACACTTTGTTTCGAGGAAAAGTTAAGTTTTAACGGGTAAAACTTGTCTCAATATGTTACCAGATTTTTCAAGAGTCAGACGCGAATAGGTAGAGATCTTTATGAACGTATTCCGGCGGGAGACATTTTTTCCCGCTTTGCATAGAATTTATTTAAGCTTCGCGTAAAGGTGGCTACCTTTTATTCTTCCATAGATTTTGATTTGTGATAACCTCTCATTGAGAAATATCGTACTATATCTTGAGTGGAGCTTTTTTATTTCTTGCTTTTCAAGGAACGGATGTTCACATCGTAATTATCGTACAGCAAAGTTGTAGAATTTTTAAAATATTTTAATCATGCATTAACAAAAGAATTATTATTTTAAAAGGTGTATAGATTAATCTTTCTTGTTAGAAAACGGAACAACTCAATATGCGCTGCGGTATATAATAAGTTCACGGAAAGAATATTGTGATTGGCCAACTGGAAACGATACAACGTATGCAGAGAAAACTTCCGTGACAGGACTTTGAGACTGTCTTTCCTCTGTCTTGGTTCGCTGTCCTCCTTGATATATCCAATTTCATTCTGGATCTCAGAGAATAGCTTAGGATTTTGCTTTTCTCCGGCACGGTATGCGTTTCTCTTTGGCTTAGGTTATATTCTATGCGCTTTGCATTTCACCCCTCTTTTTCGTTTTATTCACACAGCACCATTTGTGTCGCTACCCATGTTTAAACTTATTTTAAGTATTCCTCGGTGAACACGGATTTCTGCGTGCGAATACTACCATGTGCCCTTTCCTTTAATTTTGTTGCTTTTGTCACTGTATACATGCTATTGCTCGAATATATACGACGTATGGACATAAGGATATGTAGATAACAATATATACGTTATCAAGGAGAAGAAAAAAGTGAAAGAGATGCACTGACAAATATTACGAATAAGAACTTCCATAAAGTATCAATGATTTCACCAAACAGGCTGCATTTAACGATGATCACGAAGCAGTACGTAGAAACATCCGATCGTGTTCTTATTGTTCGACGGAGTTTCTGAAATCTATCCTAAAGGATACAGGATATAGGATATAGGACGACGCCATGAATCGTAAAGCAAACGTTCCTTTAATTGTTAAGCTTCCGTAAATGTATCGGGCAATTTGTGAGAACTTGTAATGTAACATGTTACGTAAAAATGTAACGGACTTAATAATATTCATTCCTATACGACACAAGGAAAGGGGGTGTTTATTCGACCAATCGCGGGGAGACGTAGTCGCGAGGAGAGACGTCAATGGGAGTCGTAAATTCCCGTTACGATTATAACAATCGACACCACGAATTGATCGATCCCCTGATTTCCGTTGAGATAATAGGGGTGATTGAGTTTGTATAACACTGTGATTCACAGAATTATAAATTATATATTTCCAACACTTAGATTACACTGATGAGCATAGATAAATAGATAATCACTTATCGCACGAAGATAAGATAGATATGTACGTTAGAGCAGGGCTCTTATAATTGGATTTAGTGTATTAGTGGACGTAGCACTATAATATATTTAGTAGAGGAGATGTATGCTCGACAATACCGAGAACCGACTCTCGCGTTATGGTTAGACTGCCCCGATAGGCATTAGCTTTAGACTTAGTAGTTGACTTTTCCAACGATGTAGAAGAAGTGAAGTTGAGCGACGATACTGTGTCGGAGGAAAGCTAGTGATGGGTGTGTCTAGCGCACGGGACCATCGGATTTGTTCATGCCATTTTAGGTCAGGAAGTGAGGGCAGTATACATTGCCACGGATTGGACAAACGAAGGTTGGTGGACTAGGAAGGGTCTTAACCGCCCTCGATAGAAAGTTGCTAGTAGGAAGCATCGTACGTGAGAAAAACTAACTTTCTCGTGTCAAGCCGTAGTAAACAATAGTCTTTAGAAACTGATTTAGAAAAAGACATTTATTGGGTCTGAAGGACCTTAGCAGGCAAGTTACTCGGGTTTATGACGGGTGCTTAAGGCTATTGAGGGTACGCCGTACGGAAGAGCGGACATCTGGTGTCCGTCTGGCCCGCGGTGTGTGACCTGGGCCAGGCAGAGAGTCGCCCGGCGTAGCAGGGGGTGAGATGAAATTCTCGACGGAGATGAACAGTGGTCTGTTCGAATCACCTTTCTTACAACTAGAGATCACGAATTGCGATTTAGAGGATCTAAAAGGAACAGCGGCATATGCACATATCTAAATACGCTAACAAAATTTCAAAATTATCAATTATTAATGAAAATTATAAATGAACATTCTATAATACCAATTTTGCGATTGTGAAAGATTAATGTAAGAATTAATTTTTATGAATTGATACCTTTCTGCATAATGCAATCTAAATAATTTTGAGTGCTTTATTACAGAATTGATATACGAGGTCGTTGATAATGATATACATTATTTAGATTAATGTTATACCTATAACGCAGATTATCACGATCCATGTTACCACCTGCTAAATTAATCTTGTATGACTAGTGATGTTTACAAGTGTTAAATCCGCAATTAATACTAAGTTTAACTTGTTAGATGCGCTTTAATTAGAGATGTCTGTTAATCAAGGATCTGTAGTCTAAAACTTCTATTTATATGTCGGCCGAGGAACGCAAAACATTCTCTCTAATAAAAATAACAGTCTCACTGATCAATAATATATAAAAATTTCATAGAAAACTCATATTCACTAATTAGCTTATATTTTGATCCTTTCTACCATACACGGTTACAAACTTCTAAATACAATTCTAGCTATTTTAATAACATAAAATAATAAAAATGAAGCACTAAGTAATTTGCTATACATGATGATTCGATGCATGCACAATTGAAAGATTCCGTCGTCCTTAAAATACATTATCATTCATACAGGAAGCCTTTTCCGCACGAATCTACTCCATGACTCGTGTCAGACCATCAATCTTTAATCTAATTAAAACAGCTCTCCCCTTTTTCCTTGAACGTTAATTAGATTTTAATTTAATGAATCTCCAACGTGCGCGCATCTTTGTCAATTTCCCTTTATTACTTGTGATGGGTACGTCATAAGCATCCTTTTTCTCTTCCATGGCTGCGACGCCGCGCGAATATAACAAATATTTAGGAAGCTACTACGGATATTGTTTCTCTATTTCGTTTTTTGGACGCTGAATCGCTTCGTTTGTTCTGTGCAAATGATATCGTATGCTTTGTTCGTGAAACGCGAGTTATTTGACTGTGAGGCGGAGGGATTTTGTTTATTTAAAATTATGTTAAATATTATAGAAGCTTAGTAAACAAGATGGAGGAAATACAGTTGGTTATATAAAATATACATAGTACCTTTTATGCAACGAATTAGTTCCTTTTTCGCAAAAACAAACTAGCTTTTTCCTGGATCGGATTCAGGAACAGCCTCACAATCAGGTACGAACGTCGCGGGAAGATAGATCAATCACTTAGCATAATTTCACAAGAACGTTCATTACTACCAACGAATAATTTTCCTTGCTGCCTTCTCCACATAAATCTCACCAAGTGTCATTGCCAATTCTTTCCTAAACGTTTCACCATCTTTGCACCCCGATCAATGGTATTCCCTACTTTTTCTTCCCTCGACCTCTAAATCTCCGCAGCCATTTTTGTATCACAAAATTCATGAGAAAAGAAACAAAGTTGTCATCTGGTATTTTTACAAGGCCCTTGGAGCACCGCGAGAATGGTAAAATTTACGTAAATCGTGCGAAAGAGGCGAGTTGAACGACCATTCAGCGCGGTTTCCGCAATTTTTCATCCTGGAAACTCTCAGACCGTTTCTTTTGCCCCTTCTTCCTCCTTGGTCTTTTCCGTCTTCCTCTTCCCTTAGCTCCGTATGAATTTGACTGTGTCATTACGTAGCTCTACCCCGCTGTCTGCCGTCATCTTCCTCCCTCAACTCCCTCGCATCTCTTCTTCATTCCTCCTTCGAGCAAGCTGTTCCTTTTCTGACAATCTCTAATCCGTGCAAGATGTTGCTATTCTCCAACTGCTCGTCTCCCCTCTGATGCGATTTAAAGCGTGGAAAAGCTAACCTTCGTTCGCCGAAATGAGAGGGAAGTAATTACTAACCTCTGAAATAATTATCCTGTCGCATCCGTTCCGCGGGTGTGTTAGTCCCCGTAGTTGGGACCCATTTTATTCATCATTGTTATTGTAGTATCGTGGACAGAAAGGCCTAAGAAATATCGGGTAAACCATAAAAAATGTCGCGAGAGCCGAGGCGCTGTCGGACCCATCAATGTATCGTCGGTCCTTCAACTAAATAGTCTCGTAGAAAAGGCATACGTGACCCTGGCCACGAGTGTTTGCGGAACACGTGCGTGGTGGGCTAAGAAAAGACAAAGGGATACTAGAACAGGCAGTGTCAGTGGAGAAGCCAGAGAGTGTGGATCGAGAAGTCAGAGAGTGCGAGTTGCTTTGTCGAGATAGTGTTGCTAGCGTTGTCGTGAGAATGTGGTCCGTGTGAGAGAGAGAGCGTTGGATCCGTTGTGACAAGAGTTGCAAATTAACTGTTGAGTTGTCTAGATTATAATACGTTATTGTGATTAGTTCACGTTAAACAACAACGTTGATTAAATGTTCTTCTGTTTAATCAACACCTGTACAATCCATTTGTTGTAAATAAATCATCATCAATAATAATATTTTATTTACGATACTACATTATCATTCTTGGCTTTTACCTTTGTACTTTTTTCCTTGATGATACTGAACAAAGGGGTGAGTCATCCAGTAGAATATAAAAGGTTGATTGCAGATTATCACAGGACAATACGGTGGAGATGTATTATAATAGGTTAATGTTGGGTTAAAGGATTGTAGTGGTTGTTGTTCCGCTCCAGTTTGATACGTTCTTTCATTTGGCGTGTTTTCTTATCTGCAAAAGTGGTGATAGATGAGGTCTGTTTTCCGACTAATTTAATTAATGCGAATAATAGTCAGCCGGATTTAGCAACTACCTCTTTTTAATTTAATAGAAGAATAAAAATTCACTTTTATAGTGAAGATTATCTTTTAATAGACAGTAATTGTTTATTACATTCCAGCCTTCGTCAAATTATAAAAATCGCGACTTTATTCCCATTGTTAACAATAGAGCTATTAAATTAGAACTTAACTTAGTAAACATTGATTTATTAAGGCAATTATTCTCAAAATGATTGGTTACCGTGCATGATATTGTAATCAATATTTACACAATATAATTTCTCGGATATCGATATCATAATGCTGCATAAATTCATAGAGTAAATAGGTCAGGGAATCAAACAAATTAATTGGATATACAATATATTACTTTTGCATAAATTTTCATTCTGACCAGAAAATAATTTTTACTCTTATAATTTTCACTATATTCAGTTACATAAAATAATCGATATAAAAGATTGTTCCATTTACCTACAGATATTGAATAGTTTTAAGGAGCGTTCAAACGACCAACATTATTGCCAATATTAGTGTCAATATTTAAGATTTTCAATATTATCGTACGTAAAAGAAACCCTTTAAACGATCAATATATTGTCAATACAATGTTAAGAATATTAAATATTGACAATAATATTGATCGTTTCAATACTCCTTTATGAATAATACGGGCAAAACTGCGTGAGATGAAATTTTCGATTAATTGACTTTAATACAGATTTTTAAAGGATTATAATATATTTTAATCTAAACAGTGCAATAGCCAGAAGCGATAAATTTAAGTTAAAACAATCCAATACTTCATTAGATTAATTACAATGCCAGTCGATCATATGTAAATATCTCCAAAAAATGTTCACCAACGTGAAAAGATAACGTTATAATAACGACAGAATATTTGCAACAACAATAGGTTATTAAAACCAACGAAACGTGACAATAACGTTGTGGTTGAAAGTTGCACTACACTGTCACTGCAAAGCCGAGCAATAATTCTTTTGTTGTTATTCTAATTTTCAGCGCATTGATTAGCATACTGCTATATTTTTTACGTGGATTTTAATAAAACGTCGTGGTCGCTGCCATTGGAAGTAAATTATTCATTTTTTCATGTTTTTGCGTGCTGTAACTAAATCGATCATCAGCGCACCATTATCAGCCGGAAATAGTAACGCGATTATTGGGAAATAATTACAGAACTTGATTTTCATGCGAATACGTAATGAAGTTAAAAAGGAGAAAAGATAAAATAATTTTTTGCCACGAATGCTCTCAGAGTGAAAATCGAATTTGTTGAGAGAATAACATCAGCAATTTCCACGTTAATTACATTTTAGTATTATATCTTTGCATTTGAATCATTTTTTAAACAAGGGCAATGGCATAAAAGTCGAATCGCAATCGGAATTATTTTCGCACGATTACGTTTTCCTTACAATTTTCTACCTTTTCAAAGATATAATAAGTTGCATCCGTGATATGCTGAATGAAAGGATATACGAAAAGACATACAGTCGTCAACGGATTGTATTTCGTATTCGAGTGAAGTCTGTTCCAAGCGACACGTGTGTCTATCAGTGACGAATGTACGTGTTTAAAAACGGTCAAGTGACTGTTCGAGCGTAACTCTTTATGTTTATTTGCTGAAATATTTGCACGGAAATGTAGATAAGCATGTAAATTTAATGTGCTTTGACAGAATAAAATTTGGGAAGCTAAGTGATTCAAATACTATGATATCTTCACGATGATCCCATCAACCAACAAAAGAGCTCTTAAATCTAGAACTATATCGACAAATTGCCATCGACCATAGACTATAAGATTACAGACTTAACATTTTGAAATACGAAGATACGTCGATAGTGGAACGAGTTGAAATAAAGAAGCCGCGCAGGGCCAAAAATTCCGTATTCGACGAAAGTCCTAGAATAAAGTCATAAGGGTGTTGGGACACGAATATAACTGTTTATATGCATATACCTCTGCCAAGCTTTCTCGTTACGTAAGCATACTGCGTACCAGCGCGGCCCTTTGGATAAAAAGAAGCCCGAAAGAGGGATCGAAACGGCTGCTTAGGATGAAGTACTTCCCTCAGAAAAGAAGAGAAAAATATCATCTTCTTGCGAAAAAAAACTTAGGGGACACTGTCTCTGTTCCGATCGTCTTGTGATCGATCTTTTATAACTCGGTGAAAAAATTCCTCAGATTTGGTTAACCATAAATGTTAGATTTAAACTATAAAGCACCAACATCGCAAGTTATATATTTAGGTTCATGTTTCCTGATATGAATAAATAGAATTGCAAAATAAAAGAAAATTATTTCATCCAATTTTGAGGTTAGTCCATGTTAAACAATAAAAATGGACATTCTGACATTTAAAAAGAAAGCGTTTATCGAATATCAACAATGTTTCTATCAAACTTCTTAGCTGAAACTTAATCGATATAAACATGCTAATAACCTTTACAGATCACCACAATTTATTCAACTGCTTGTCTATAATAAATAATTCATAACGGCATTAAAAATTTTCAGTCCACCGAGTACCTTTGTAAACGTGTAGAAAATTTCAGTAAAATTTTCCTATCAGAAAATCCCGTATAATCAAAACTTTTCGATACATTAAACGCATGTGAAACATTATTTTTTTAGTACTTGCATCAAAACCTATCTCCCCGTCTTAAATCTGTGGATAAGAAATTCCGCGGTACTAACAAAGTAGTAAACAATGCCATATAAATATTTATGTCCCTTTTTCTGCGTGACATACGTTCACCCCTTTTGCGACATCAGTCCATACCCGAACAGTTCGTGTCCCTCGTGAAATAACCTAATGAAACTTTTTAATGTACCTACACGAACATGCTGCGTGTGTCCGTTTTCATCCACGTGATTCATATATTGAGTTCGCGAGAGGTGAGCAAAGAAGAGACTAGCGCGAAGATGTTCTTGAACTCTTCCATTGAACTTTTCCATTTCACGTCTATATCAGTGTTTGATTTTGTACCTTTGTCGAGAGGGCGTAAAGTCAAGCGGTCAGCGCAACGGGAGTGCACTTTATAAGAGTTACATTAATTCTGTTGAATTAATTAAAAACGACAGGGGTGGCACGAACTGCGACGAAACGCGACATCTTCGTTCATACTTTATGTTCCGTAATTCCTTATCGTGCTTCGTCAGCTTAAACGTGTTTTCGAATCTGTTCCTGGTCGAGATTTGAAGGTCATAATGAAACTAAAAAGTTATTCTTTTGTTTGGTAAATATTCTTAACACAATAAAATACTCGATGCTCTCAAAATTTTGAAATGTTTCAACTCTTTAAATGTCATCAATGCAGATACTTAAACTTCCAAGTACTTATCCATGAAAAGCTCCTAACACTAGAATGTTCAAATATAACTCTAAAATTTCGAAGGTAAATTGGAAGGTTGGCGCGTTTAAAATGTGAAAATGTTCGCATATCCATACATTCGAGCGCTCCAAAGTTTCGAACATCCTACTAGTCAGAAACAGCCGCGCGTTCAAGTCATTCGACGCATTTGTCCACATCCGTTTTGTCCACATCAGCGTTGATATCAGGTCACCGAGAAATTTTTAGCTCGATATTGACGCGCGTCACGCCACGGTTCTGAGTATCTTATTTTTGAGCCGATACAGGCATAATCTTTTTGGAGGTTTCACTAGACAGACACCTCGATACTAGAATCGATTAATCGGCTGGTGATACAGGAATTATGCGATGAGTTTAATGCATTTACCAACGCATCTCTGACTTGATACGGGCTTGAATTATTGCGCACGAGCCGCCTGACACGTGCGCGTGCAGTTATCTTCACAGAGATGTGAAAACGCATACGCACGTTTAACGTTAACGGTGTCGTAGTGCTTGGAACCACGATCGAATACCAATGGTATCACCTTAATTGAATAGGCTTGTTTGACTCGATTATGCACATCGTGTACGTGTGGGTGGATCTATGCAAGGTAATTGTTGTGAATGGCTTTAGAAAATTGATTTATTAATGTATCAATTGAATAACGTTGGCTACTGTTTGAGGTTGCTTGTACATGGTTTCCTTTTTATTTTGTTTTTCTAAATGGAATATTCAATTTGTTTATCTTGAATACATAGAATACGTTTATTTTGAAATTCGCAGTTATTTGGCGACAATTTTAAAGATTCAAAATACAGATTTTTGTATACATACATTAAAATAGATTTTCAATATAAAAATAAAAATGCTAGAATGTAAAAAATGAAATGGTAGATGTGCGAATCATATACAACGAAGAATAAATTAAACGCCCGAAGTTAAAACATTAAGGTATATCGTGAATAAATTAATGTAAATTGAAACATTGCAGAGAATTGTTGCCTGAAATAGTAATAACATACATTGTCGATATCTTTATTTTCATTGCGATACGCTTTTACCTAGTATATCGACCTTATTATAAAAGCGTTCATACGAAAAAGTTTTATCAAATATCCATATACATCAAGTATTTAATGCACAAAAAATTTAATTTTACAATTAAAAGTTGTTTGAGTAAAAGTCACACGCCGCGTACGTTGTGTCGGCTTGCCATATAGCCAGGTTCGGTTCATGGTGAAAAATATTACAAGACCTTGATCTTAAACTTTGAAATTCAATCGCCAAAAATCAGCCACTGCAAATAAATGTTCTCCTAGAGAAAATAGATATTGAAATTCGTTGTAAATTCGTAGGCGTTCACACTCGAGATACCAGAGCATCATTTGAAAACAAAATCGAGCGTTATCGTTTCACCGATTCGTTGGAATCTGACTTATTCGAGGGCTACGAGGACAACAAACGAGAGAGAGAGGAAAGTATTGAGCAAGGGAGAGAGGGAAAGAGAAAGGGAGACGGAGAGTGAGAGAGAGAAACGAGCAACGGACGATTTGTCGTTTGGATCGTCCGGCCGGATACGATTCGAAATGCAACGCGGCCGGCATCGACACGAGAGGGTATCATTCGCAATTTCCGAAATATATTACACGGCTCCATCCCCGCGGATGATCGGCTCGATTTGCCCCGCTCTTCATCCATTCCCAATGCCACCCTCTGGTGGAATCGTTTCTCACTCGCGGCATTTTCTCAATTCCGACCCCCGTCATTAAGACGATGAAAATCGTAATGGGAAAAATCTGCGTACAGGGGGAACCGTAATCGGTTTAATGGAAATTTTTTGCTACCCACGCTAATGGGACGGACTAAAACAAAAGCTGTGACAGGATCGATGTAGTTTCTATGTTAGACTGCACGGTTTACTTCCTTTTTTTGGTTGCAAAACGAAGTTAATCTCATTGGTACACCAATCTAATTGCGAGCATTATTCAATAATTAAGATCCCTAGTTTAATCACAGGTAACCTTTAACTTTTAGTATTGTAAATCTCGATCACTTTTGTATGTTTTATACAGTAATTTCGAGTTTGTATTTTGTATCTAGAAAACAGGCGATATGGTATGCAAATGAATCACAGAGAAAAATTCGAGAGACAGAGCGACAAGATATAAATATACTTCGTTAGATCTACTGCCTTGGTTTACCAATTGAGTCTGGATACAGAATAGCATGTTTGCGTCAAATTGCGAGTGTTCGTTTGATCAGCTATAGCCTACTGACAGATAGAAATGTTCTAAAATATATGTATTTACTTAAATTCTATAATACAGGTGTTCTGTATCAAGTAATAATAATACACAAGTACACTTCAACAAAAAGAAAACGATTATAAAAACTTAGTGTATAAGAAATTCTAAAAATTAAGTAACAAAATTCTAAGAATTACACAGAGTAATTGTAATATTCGCGGCTGTTCAAGGCGGGTCAATCTAGAAATATTATTCGCAATATTCGATACGTGGGACGAAGCAAAACATGATCGAGATTTATTCTTGTTATTTATTAATATCAAGCGGGCTTGCGCGCTGATGTTTTCATTATAAACAAGTCACGGATCGATGTGAATTACGAGGCTAAGAGAAACACTGTCAAATTGTTTGCGTTCGGTACGAGATTTATTTCAATGCCGGTGGATGGAGCGAAAATTGAATTAATTAGATGCGCGCCATAACAAGGAAATTTGATACGGATTTGAATGGGGAACCATAGAAATCGAAACCTGGGTGATATCGTACATAAATTCTCTAATAAGAACAGTCGCAGATAAAATTTATCGATGACCACTTGTACATTTGGCGTTTATTTAAATTACTAAAGTGATTATTAATCGTTATTTTAAGTGGTTCGTATTTTTACGACACAGATGCGCGTGCTTTTATATGTTAATTGTAATTTTCTGTATATGAGTTTATCTTTAAAATTCCATTCCCGAATTTATAAAATAGACTTGGGAAATTCTATCAAATTTCTTCACTCGTTCAACGAAATCCTATTGCCCTACAAAAGTAACAATAACCACCAAAATGGTATGCGATACATTGGAAAATATTGCGAGTCACATAAACCACTATCCTCTCGAATGTTCCGCTGCAAGGATAACTAGGAAAGTGTGTTAATAGCAGCGAGATACTATCAGCGAACAGGGCAATCTGAAAGCGAGACAAAAAATTGTAACACGCGAGTTGAAAACGGGGAACATGTTTAACGGTAATCCAATCGATTGGTGCGATAACCGATGTACATCGTAGCAGAGTCACGGATTTATCAGTGGTGAGTGGCGAAGGATCGGGGACACAGTTTAATTCTCGAAGCGTTTTAAGGCCGAAAATCCAATCGGCGCGTACAATGGCCACCGTCGACAGATGTCTATCTCTCAATTTCCTGGATGAAAGTTTGCGCGCGTATGTATGTAAGCGTCCGCATAAACTATCGCTGATTCAACGCGTTCGACTCGCGATTGACGCGTCGAGCTGTTACGCTTCGATGTCGCCGTGACAGCGAGTTCTGATGGACAAACGGTCTCTATGCCGGAAGAATGCTGAAATCGTTCCGTTGATGGTAAAAAGATTTTTATTATACTCGTTTTGGAAACATATGTATACGATATTGCAAGACGTGCTTCGAGATAGATCGAGATTTTGAAAAATTTGGGTACCTCCATTTTGTTCATAAATGATTTACAAATTTGATTATTGGTAAGAGATATAAAAGATAAGGGCGAGTAACTATAGAGAAATTACCTCTAAATACATTATATCATAGAATGAAAAGGTACCTCTCTCCCTCTCAAATTAACATTTCCAATATTGTTAAATGTCAGGAACATATAATAATAATACCTTATTTAATACAATTATTCAACCAGATGCTGATTTTTGTTGTGAAACACGTGAATCACCAATGGAATTTTTATCGCAAACATCTTCTACTTACGTTAATCATAATAAAAATAACAGAGACGCCGTCAGAGTGGGTCTCAGGCAGCGTATCATGGAGTGTATTAGTATGCGCAGTAAGCAGAGATACTGAGCCTCGAAAAATGGGACATTAATCTGTTACATTACCTGCGACAGTGAGAAAGTATGCCTTTAAGTAGCCTCGAGCTCCTGGAAAACGGTGCTATTTATTACATAGTTGATGTTCCTCACCTGAAAAATACAATAATCCAGTGACACGATGGAAGTAGAGTGCATTGCTGTGCGATTTTTCCTGACCTATACTACTTTCATATTGGTTGACTTCTGGACAAATTCGGGAATTTTTACGTCTGAGTTTTACATTTAAAATAATACGATATTGCGCGCGCGTACACACACATACACACACACAAATAAACAAGTGCAAACTACGACTATAAATGACTTCTAGGTAAAAGTGTTCGTGGTGTCTTATGAAAAAATGAAAATCGCCGAAATTAAGAAAAATTAATAAAAGATATAAAACTATTAGAAGTACAATTAGATCCAAATTTTACTCTGGAAGGAAAATTCTCGTACCATCAAAATCCTCATACTTCGCGTCATTCTCTACCAATATTTGCTATTTCTAACATATGTAACTAAAGCGGTGCGTCATGATTTTTACATGTCCTGTCTTACAAATCCTCGTTACAAGATGCAGTTCACCTTTTTTTCATCCCTAGTATTTACAAGCCGAAAGGAAGATCCAGCTTAATTCTCGTATCCTGCCCCATTCCGGGTCTCTATTTCTATCTCTGCCGATCCTTTTCTCTCTTAATGGTTCCCCTAATCCTAGACCTCCCAGAGGGCCACTAGTAACCCTCCATAATCAAATCCCTTCCTAACCGCTGTCTCTCTCTCCCTCTCTTCCTTTCTTTCTTCTCCCTATGCATCCTCTTCACACGAAAGGAATGTTAATGCGACAATACCTCTATTCTGACTCACCTCGCTTTACTGCGAGCTGATTCTCCCGTTCCCTGTCTTCTTCTCCCGTTCTCTACTTCTTCTTTTATCCGTATCCTCACTTTTCTTCTTTACTCCACTTTTTCGTCTCTTTTTATCACTCTCTCTCCCTTTCTTTCTCTCTCTTGCTTCTTCTCGTTTTTTCCATAGAAGCACATCTTGTATACCGAAATGAGAGTTCTTCCAACTCGAAGCCACTTCTTCCTTTGCCACTGCTTTCCTTATTTCTGTTTCTTGCAATTCCAACTGCGTAGGTACCTCTGTCCCGCTCGATGTTTTGCATCCGTCTTCTTTCAAGTCACCGAGTTCCGATTTTACTCCCTTCTCTATGGGGTTCATCCTCTTCGCGCAACTCATGCCACGTTCTCTTCACTCCGCTTCGACGCTCATTCCACGTCTTTTGTTCCGCGAGTACTACAACCTCCTCCGAGCTTCGTTCTGATTTTCTTGCTCGTCCTGATTTTCCATTCCTTTCCCTTTCCTTTTTTTTTTCTTGTCTTGACAAGATTGTACTTCAATTTTTTTCGATTACACATTTCTTGCTCTGGTGTTCTATCTATAAGCGCGCGTGTTGCTTTCTCATTTTTATGCTCGACATCTTCCATGCTTTCCTCTCGTCCTTCTTCCGGAAAGACTTTCCGTTCTCGCCCGATGCATCCTTCCTCTCTTAAACACACATTTTCTCGCATCCTTTCCCATCCTTGCCCATTTCATTTCCTCCTTCGGTAGTCGACATCTCCTCAGGCCCTGTTTTCCAGTATCCAGGAAATCCCACGAGGATTTCCTCTTTAGGTACCTTTTCGTTAACTCCGTTAAGTATTTCTGTTTCACTCTCTCGCTACCTCCTCCCACTTTCAAATCTTTTGTCTCTCACGCTTTATTTTTCTCCCTTTCCTGCGAGAAACTTCGCCGCCAACATAATGGTCGAAAAATGGAGTAAAGAGAAGTATAATCGATTCTCGCACAAGAATCTCTTTCTCCGCCGTTTCCTCTCTTTCACCTCGTGATTCCGCGGTCGCAATATCAGCAAGCATCTCGAGGCTACGAGCCTGCCTGTTCTTTTCCTTCCATTACTCTCTTTTGCTCTACATTGTTCTCTTCATCTTTCTTTGAACCAACAGACCGCGTGTCCTTTGATTCTTACGGACCCCTGAGGCCCCGCAGCCGTCAGGTTCAAATTGAAACGACGGGATTACGTGACGGGCTATCTTATCCGTCCGAAGTGGTTCGCAACCAAGGAAAAGAGAGTTGCTCGCGCTGCTGCGAAGAACCGCAAACTTAGCTACGTTTCGAGGACCTTCTTCGTTCTCGAACATGAAGAGAGATAGAGCAACGAGCCACGGTTCGAGTGATCTTTTGCTCTCCCGTCGAGTTGATTGATCCGTATGGTTCTCTGGGATTCGTTTCTTCACGTTTAATTACGTTATTTCGTGTACAAGAACGGCAGCTGCGATGTATAGTGACCGCACACTTTAGACATAAAAATAGTTCCTGTTAATCTTTACTGATTGTTAAAGAATGCAAATGCAGTAACATTATGATACAGCGAAGCATCGTACAGTCTTAGTCAGCATATCTTAGTTCGCTATTCAACAAGTTTCCTTAGCAGGCTAGCCTGCAACCCACATACGGCGCTTGGTAAAATTTCGTCTTGTTAGAGCTCGGTCACTATTCATTTTTTTGCCAGAAAAGTATCATAAAGTCAAATCTCAAACGATCTTCTAGCATCCAGATGCTCGATACCGAACCTAGTGGCCCTCGGTACTTTGTAATATCGAGCTTCGACCTGTCTGGATCACTCTGTTGTCAAACCGCCGTCCACCCTGAGACTAACTTCTTTATCGCCGCTCACGGGGTATGTATCGCTACAGACACATTAGAGGGGGATGACTGCAAAATTGGTTGCTTCTTAGAGATAAGTAGTTAGTTGTCAATCACTATTCTTAGTTGTTAGTTGTCCTGCTTAGTTGTTACTCATCGCAGAGTCGATACTCGTATTCGTCACTTGTCCTAGCTAATAGTTGCTTGTTGTCTCTAATTAGATCTCGTCTTCGCTAGTTTCTTTGCTATTCTTCCGTCTTTAGCAATTGTTACAGTAGTTATTACCCACGTTAGTGTGTGATCCTTTGAGCTGATAGCTAGTTTTTACTTATTCGGCATACCATGTGCAAAATCCAAGAAACCTTGTACGATCGCAATATTCGATCAACCATGACGATAAACATTGATACTTCTTAGTGAGTATCGTTAATTTGATGCTGCTGTATACTAGAGATCAGTTATTTTGACTTTCAGGATATTTGAATTATGAAATAACTCATTTCTAATTTAGAAACTCTTGTGCACTATTGTCAGTGGGAGGAAGCGATCGCTCGAAATAAATAACGTGACATTTTCTGTTTTTCTCTTGATTTTCTTCGACGCGAGAATAGTTTGATCCCTCCGGTACATATCATTCTGGCTGGTTCTGTATGATTGATACGTCGAGATGTAGTACCAGTAGCAACTTGCCAGAACGATGTTGCTGCCAGCTGTCGTTACGAAGATAGTTTGTACCAGTCAAGTTTCATCGCAGCGCTAACTTAGTTCAGTGGGCGAGAATCGCGGCAGAGCTGTCTAGTTAAATGATATACGTACGATGCTTCGTTGATCCGGTCGATTTTGCTACAGATTATTTTGATTAGAGTTTCCGGACTGTAAATCTCGAACATTTTGTTTTTAAATCGTGCGTGCTCAGCAAATAATGCTATGTCTTATAAAAAGAATGTCGTTTAAGAATGAACGTTCGTCTGCGTGAACAATAGGAAACAGCAAGTTACCTGTTACGTATTTTTTATGGATGCTAGAAGCTTGTAAAGAAAATAGATCAGTGCTAAATACGAAATTCGAATGATTAAGGGATTACGCTTAGATTTCTAAGGATGGAGACAATAAAGTAAACCCGGGCTGCCTGTAATTAATACCGTTATACCATTGTTAAGCGGACCAATAATACGACCAACTGATCGTAAGCTATGTAAAGTCCTAACTGATATCTGCTCTGCAGAGGGGGGCTCGAAACCAAGAATCTCTTTCCCTCTCCACATCTTATTCTAGTCCAACGAACGGGCATGTTCAGTTAGCACGAGTGTCTCTTACTCCATTCAACGATCGTTTGACATCCGAGGAAACGCAGACGCCAGCGGCGAATGCCAGTCAAATTACCGTAAATCGAACTAGCAGGCAGTTCCGAAAGGCTCCCCCGAGACGACTAAGACCCGGTCTTAGTTCGTGCATTACCGGTTATTGAATTCCGAGCTCCGAAAACGAGGATCACGCCTCGTCGCGCGGTCACTGGACGCGTACGCTTTACTACACTTCCCCGAAGCTTCGATTGCACCGAGAGCGTCTTCTAAACCCGAATACCGGTGACGCTAAGAACGAGATCAAGAGTATCATGAACTCTGGTTGCTAGTCGCTGCGAATCGTGTATCACGATTCAAAGGAATTCCCTACTACTACGAATCTTGGTTACGACCACTGAGTTCCTGTTAACGAGGAAGGAAGATAGTTTCGGTCTAAGCACGAACGTTTTGCTTAGTATGAAGAGTAAGAGGAAGAGAGAGAGAGAGAGTGAGAGAGAGAGGGGAAGGGAGAGAGAGGGCATAGAAATGTGTTCTTAGGGTTCTATCAAGATGTTCGGATAGCGTTTGCAGCTTGTTCGAGAGAGGTTGATTAATTAACACATTGTACTATCTGTTTCGATTAGGTTTCTAGAGACGTATAGTGGATCGAGGAAGCGTTTACGTGTATAGGCCATAAAATAAGCATGATAGAGTATAAATTGTTTTGACATTCGATTTAAAAAAATATAATAAATGTTAACTGAAGAATGTCCATGATCCCGCGAATTCAAAATACTCCTTTATCTTTCTTTACTTTCCAGTTGAGAAAAATTTCCTAGATTGACTTCCAAATTTGAAGAAAGTTCGACGAAAGAAATAACAATGAATTCTGTTATTAAAATGAGAGTAGCCCCTTCTGATTGAAGCTCGGTCTATCGGAGTGCAGCAATCAACGAGCGTCGGATTTACGGATACATAGGGTGAACTGCATTAACCGGCGCCAACCAGCCCTGCGAGAGCGGCTGCGTGGAAAGTGCTATCAGCCGAAACACATTTTCCACGTGCGACTGCCCGCCATTTTTCACGGTTCGTTTGCCGCGAAATCGATTTATCACAGAACGCGCGAGAGCGACCCGGTGCCGTCGCTTCTCCAACGTCAGTTAGTCTTGCCCCTTTTCCGCTTTATTGGTCGTTCTTTAGCTCTGCATCGTCCGAATTACCCAAGCTTGTTCCGTGATTTCAAGGCGTTTGACTCTGATTAGGAAACACTGTTCGATGGACAAACTAACGGAATCGACATCCGTTACTCCAATGATTTGCATCAATTAGCTGCTTATGGTCTGAAATGCGCTATCTAAATTCAATAACTCCTAAATCACATCTTACTTGAAAATTTGCTCCACGCAGAAATTGTATCTTATCAAGAGGATGCAACATGTAATATAACAAATGTAGAAATTTATTTGATGCGGTTAGCTTGTTTTATATTCTACCGTTAATTTTCCTTTTTTCTACTCGAATGTATTCTTTCATGAAATTCTAAATGAAAATATATTTCAATGGAGGATAAGCTAAACTTGACAACATCCCAATATCGCATGTCGAAAAAACCTGTATTACTATCAGGTTTCGTCGACGCTGCTTATCAAAATTTATGAGAAAGTTCAGAAGTTGAACGCAATTTCGTTGAAACTGGGACCAAAGCCGTCGTAATTCTTTTCGAGTGGACCATCGGTGGTCGACGAAGCTATTAAGAAAGGGCAAGGTCAACAGTAATACCGTTATCATGGTTGCTAAACAGCTAAACAGCTGTTTGCTTATCGTGACCCGACATCCATCTCGTTAAACGTAATAGCTGCCGCTTCTGTCCGCGCCTGGTAATCTGATCGAGCGAACACCCGCGATTTGCCATATATGCTCGTAACCATAACCCTCGGATTCACGAAATAGCTACTTTTCGTAAAGTCCGCGAATTACGATCTCCCGAGGCATGCTCGATTCCCCACGCGAATGCATCAGACCGTATCTGGCGTTAATGCACCTTCTCTTGATCCCCGCTCCCCACTGGATCAACATTCGTTTTCCGTTATTGCAGTTATTTCTTTTTCTTCTCTGTCCAATATTTGCAATTACTTTGAATTCGAAAATATAAAACGCTGATATTCCAAACTCTAGATTATAGCCTTAAATTAAGACATCGAAATATCTTTCGATGTCGATAGTCACGACTGTCGCACGATCTCTTCTAAAGTAAATAAAAGGATGAAGAACCGGATTCGAAGCGTAGACGGCGCACAATGCACGTTGGTAACGATGCAGATAATATCAAAGTTACATGTCGGCACAAGCACAGAGGAATCCCGGTGCACAGGACAGCAAATTCACTTAAGGTGGGAAACTATGTTCACGCAGAAAGTTTGCTCGGAATCTCACGAAGGGGCCTCTAAGCATTTAACTTTGCTGACCCAAACAGCTTGCCAAACTGTTCGCATCAGCCAGTTTGGATTTCGGCACGGCACAGCATGTGCGTGCGCCAAATTGAACAACGTAATTGCCGAAAATTTAATCGACATTATAGCAACAACGTATAGCTATGCATTACGCGCTCGAAATCTCATCCTCTGTTTATAGCGAATCGCATTAGCGAAAGTTTCTGTTTATACGCTGCCGCGGCGGATCTAGTGCGGAAATATCGGTTCATCTCCAGTCGACAAATTATGTGCAACGAATTCGAACGAATTTGCAAATTGTAGGCACGTGGCAGGCTTTATTTATACCTATGACGTTAGGTAGTAAAATTGTATTCTAAATATTAGATAGGCAAGTATTCTAAGAGTGATTTTAAAAATTTGTTTCTTCTGTTCTCCTATATAAGCAAAGTATGACTTACGGGTAATATAAGCTACAGAGGTTTATGCAGAATGTTTAAGATCATGATCTTAGTCAAAATGAAGCTTACAAGTTCACCCAGCTAGTAGTCTTGCCTTCACGTGCTCTAGCGTATCAAGATAAATGAATCCATCTTTACTAACCCACATAAAAATCTTTAAACTAACTATAGACATGCAAACCTGTCTTGTTACAGACCTGCTTGCATTCTTCATTCTTTTCTTCCAATCTTCATTTTGCGCTTTGCAAACGATTGATGCACGTGGATTTTCGACCAATCGCGGAGAGACGCAATCGCGAGAGAGACGTCAACGGGAGTCGTAAATCCCCGTTACGATTATAATAATCGACACCACGAGTTGATCGATCCCCTGATTTCCGTTAAGATAATAGGGGTGATTCAGTTTGTATAACACTGTGATTCACAGAATTATAAATTACATATTTTTTCCACTTAAGTTACACTGTTGCTTATAATATATATCGTCGACAATGAGTTAGCGTATAGAGACGCGATACACTGGCACAATATTCGTTGAGGATAGAGCAAGGCTCTTAGAGTTTTGTTATAGTTAATTAACCCGTTACTGACATGTTGACTTTTCTAGCGGTGTAGGAGACTTGACCCTCCTGATGGCGTAGGAGAAGTAGTTGACTTGACCCTCCTGATGTCGTAGGAGAAGTAAGGTACAGTGACGATGCTATGTCGGAGGAAAGCTAGCGATGGGTGTGTCTAGCGCACGGGACCATCGGATTTGTTCATGACATTTTTGGTCAGGAAAGTGAGGGCAGTATACATTGCTCCTGATTGGATAAACGAAGGTTAGTGGACTAGGAAGGGTCTTAGCCGCCCTCGATAGAAAGTTGCTAGTAGGAAGCATCGTACGTGAGAAAAACTAACTTTCCCGTGTCAAGCCGTAGTAGACAATCATCTTTAGAAAATAACTTGGAAACACGATGTTTGTTCGGTCTGAAGGACCTTAGCTAGCAAATTACTGGGATTTATGATGGGTCCTTAAGACTATTGGGGGTACGCAGTAAGGATGAGCGGACATCTGGTTCCCGTCTGGCCCGCGGGGTATGGCTTGGTCTAGGTAGTGTGTCGCCCGACGTAACAGCACGTATATCGTAATAAAAAATATTGCCACTGTTATTCTATGTTATAATTGCAGAAGCAAACCTTTTATAACAACAATTAATTATTTACGACAATAATCTCATAACATCTTTGAAATTAAACATATTCCAGAGAATGTTACATGAACTTACTACAATCACGTGCTGAATGTATTGTACCATAAATTCGTTTTAGTTAACTAATTGTGTTTTAGCTATCAAATATGTCGTAACAAGTCCAATAAGCGGAGAAACCAATAAAACTAATAAACCGTTGTAAGGAAAACGTTGCAAAGCATTTATTTATTCAAATAATGCGCGTCTATTTATTCAGTCAGAATACCGCATGTCAGGGTGTAACTGTTTTTCCCGCTTAATTCGGTCGCGACTGAAAGATTCCAATCCATACATATTAACGTCGACTCTTATTAAATTTCGCTGCTGCCTATGAGAAGATTAAAATCTCGCGAGATTCCAACGCGAGGAAGGAAACAGCAAAACTTTCGACCGAAGAGATAAACTGTGGTCCGAGAATTCTGCGGCTTTTATGCTGGTTAATCCCTCCGTCGCGTTGGTGCAGGGACACTGTTTTTCTTTAATCCTGAACCACATCAGGTCGCTAACGTTTTGAATTTCAAGCAATATCATTGTTAATTATGCTGGTAAGTTTCGTGTAATTCAATTGCAACTGTACTTTGTAAAAATTTTCTTGACTGACTGGTTGTGTCACCGTAAACTTTAACTTTCTGGAAACTCTACTTCGTTCAGACACAATTTTGATTCTTTGCTGCTAAAGTACAAAAATTGTGGCAAGAAAAATGTACAATTTGTTTTATAATTTATTAAGCTTTAATAACTTGATAAATTGTTTCTACAATTTTGAATTATTACAGTTTTGAATTATTCAATCTTTTCAGCTAGTTTGAAGATATAGTTTTTTGCGATCCTTTTAGCGGTCATGGTACATTCGGTTAATCGGCACACAATGGAACTCTATGTTACCATCAAATAAGATACCATGAAAATCTATCGTCATTTACGTAAAATTTCAATAAACGTTCTTAATCGAAGAATACGGGACTGCTGGTTCGCTTCTGTGATGAATTTAAGACCACGGCTGACAAACCCGTAAACCAAACCATGCGGTCTTAACCCATCAAACCGACGGGTGTACCTTTGACACTGTTTAACTTCCAGCTGAATTAGCTTTTATCCACCTTCGGGCTTGTTCTCTGCACATTATTCTCTGCACATTGTTCTCCCACAATCTAACTCGACGACGTTTACATTTCGTGGTGGCTCCGGTTAATATTTAAACTGTATGCTGCGCAAGGTGAGTCATTTCACCCTCGGAGGTTTAAGTAAGCGTGCACAAGGTAGTGCGCGTTCACAACACCAAGGAAAAATGCCCCGTGTCGATACCATGAGATATTCGAACGATTTCTCTCTCATCCAACGGTATTTGAGATCGTTAGTGTTCTCCGTGAAAGAAAGTAATACCAGTCTCGCGTGTGACTCGTGGAACGCGAGTTCCAAGGGTCCTGTGGCAAGGAGGTTTAACGCGGTAACTCGACTCAACTGCCCTTTATTGCAGGCTATTCGTCAAGGAGAGCAACTTACGAACCTCCTTTCTTCTCGTCCGTGAAAAGTGAATTATCCGTCTGAAACGATTCTCCATTGTTACGTTTCGTTTTTATCTTACCCGCTAGTCTTCTCGCGTTCCTCCAAATAACTAAATTCAAACCGGTGATGGTGTTTTATATCATAGTTTAATGTTACGGACGTGATTGTTCGATTACACAATAAGATTTGGGAAAATAGTTCCCGTGAATGAAATTCAGTTTCGTGAATAGGCGGGAAAAATAATATATAATGAAAATTGTGAATTATTTAAGACGATTTCGTCTTAAGTTTGAAGTTTCGACTTAATAATTGACACTACTGATAACTAGTGAAGTCTATATTATAATTATAATATATATTTTTACTTCTAATGCTTGCGAGTTTTACACGTGTTTATAATATCCGATATTAGTTTCATTGAGTTGCCGATAATTCTAACGTCTAATTAACGCCGTGAATAAGTATTTGTTTCCAGATATTTGGTATTTTCATAAAATCCACACGAGAATTTACAGGCTTGTCGGATTGCACAGGTAGGAATTATATCGACCGCAAATTTTATGGGGGTTGCTGGCTTAGGGGTTAATTTCGTTCTATAACGACTTGGCCGGAGATGTTGCGGTTCATGTTGTTTCGAATATTCCTCTTGGTACGTAGACAGTTTGGTAATTATTCTTTTTGTCGGCTATACGATTTGTACGCTGACAACAAACTTTGCTTTATGCGTTGCATAATTGTTCAGTCTTGAATATTAATTCGTATAAATACTTTCATTCCTTAGCTTAGATTCGTTATGTCCTCTTATTATTTTACTCCTACAAATTAAGTAGGAAGTGGAATCCTAAAAGTCACTGAAAATCAAATCCCCAACCAAAATAAAGAAGACCAAGTCAAAGGAATAAGAAGAAGGAAAATCCTTAGTTACACGTACAATGAAGTGAACAGTGACGTATCTGGGACCTTCTGGCGTCGCATACGAAAGAGAGCAGGGAAGAAGAGGACTGACGAAGCGTGGGTGGACTAAAAGACGATGGAACATCGAGTCGTAACACTCGTCGAAAGGTTTCGTATAGCAAGCCTCGTGCTTGCAATAAGGGTCTAAAGCGTCACGCCTGGAGCTGGCTCTCTCTCCAGGAACCTTTCTGCTCCCTTCTCACTCTGAGACGGAATGTTTTGCATTTTAAGAAGGTGTCGGATATCCTTTGCGCTATCCGAAGACAGCAGTACCTCGTCGGCCGGCATCGGGAACCTGGGAATACTGCATAAGAAGAGGGCCGAAGGGATGGTTTGCCACCCCTGAAATCCAAAGTAATTCACGAGGCTCTATTACATGTTAGAACACTCTCGCCGGGATAACTGGGAAAATCGGGGAGATTTCACGACGATCTATGCGATTGTATGTCATTCGTGAACGACAATGTGATAACGCAGCGACGCGCGGCAGCGCTGACGATGATTCATGAAAGTTTTAGGATTGGTCGGGGATTAAATGATCTATACTTTTTAAACATTTCTCACTTTCTTTTGTTTATATTTCGATAATTACGTTAGTTTTAGTTCGAGTTAGTTAGATATTTAGTTAGAGGTTAATTGCGTTCGAATTAACTTTTGAAATTCTTCCATTATAGTTGATCAATTAAAATTTCTTTTGTATATACTAAAATAAAGCAAGTCTAAATAAAATAGTGATGATGTGCAAACAAGCATTCATTTAGTTACTGGTGATATTTATAAAATATTAATATCGAACATTTAAAATGGTACTGATGGAACTTCAGGGATGAAACATTTATAAATATATAAATACCGATTTTGAGTGTTCGAGAAAACGGATAAAACTCATAACGTGTTGATCTTATTAACGTATGAATGCTATTTATTATTACTATTAGAATAGAATTAATATCTTAGGAGAGTTATTCCATACTACAAAAATTTGTATGTTTCAATTAAAAAATTTAAGTTATATAAAATTTTATGTGACTTTATTAAAATATTAAATTAAATTTTTAAGTTGAATTATGGTTCAAATTACATTTCACAGAAAAATCACTATTATTCGGATAAAATGACTCATGAACATAATACATTTTTTGTTGTCGTTCACGATTTTCTTATTGGATTCAGTCTTATATTTAGAGATTTTTCTAGTTACAATTAAATCAAGTTTATCTCTAGTGACATTTACACGCCTTTGGTTACATTCAAGGCTGTAATTTTCTTATAGCGTTTAATTACAACGATACATTCATAACGTGTAGCACGGATAAAATTTCGAGATCTACGCTGAACTTTTATCGAACACGAGATATTTCGTGATCCATACACGACATGTTAATTACCTTCAAATTACTTTAAAAAACTATAGTCAGAACGAATAGTCTGGAAACACGGACAGAAACAAATAACTAGTACCTATCTTTCTCAATTATTTTGAAAATTAAACTAATCGATAGATAGATAGATCAAGATTGCAAAGGTCACTTGATATCGTTATGATATAAGGCTGTTCCCGACTCGCTGAATCCATTAATTTTATTCTATTTCAAATCAATCAAACGGCTGTGATGCAATATTTGATATGACAGGTTTCAATTTTCTTCCTAGGTATGTATGTGTTGTAGACACGAATGTAATTGGTAAATTATATCTTTACAACGATCCTATCGAATTAATTCAATTCGTCAACCTCGTTCTCAAATAATATGGTTGAAACTAAAGGAGTTCAACGAAAAAAAGTTTATCGTTTTAAAATATAAATATAATATAAAAAGAAATTAATTAATAAATATTAATTTTGTTCTGCGTTTCTGTCTTGCAGCTTCAATTAATAAAGAGACATATTACGTGCTCACTTTCTGCCCCCCCCCCCCCCCCCTACTATAGACTCGTTCTGTATATATTATTTTTGTTGTTTTATTTAAATTTATGACTACTATTATTTATATTACTCGAGGAAATAAAATAAATCAGTCACTTTAAACAAAACAAAAAAAAAAAATTAATTTAGAGTCAAACGCACTTGGGCCTGCATAAGTCGTCCGATAGCCCGCACGGCGTTCGAGTGTTGAAAAGGAGCAAGTGATGATATATTTTATTAAAAGAAGAAATAATCTGAAGTCACTATACATAAAAGTTCAGATTCTTACCTATTTTCACGTTTCAATCGTACCTCTATATTAAAAATTCCTTATTGTATTTGACGTACCAAAATAACGTTTGTTTCAACTGGTCAACGTCACTTGGAACCAGCTATAAATACAGAATTCTGGTCGAAGTCTGGGGCAAAGAACCAGCTCCAAAAACAGAGGAAAAATCCTCTGAAAACAGAGGAAAGGAGAGAGGATGCCAGGATCGTCGATGTGGTCAATTCTAAGGGAATAGCCGTGAAGAGAGTAGAATTTAATCGAGTCCTTATTTACCAGGGCCCTTGCTCAAAGAAGCCACCAGATGAAACCGATGTGGAGCCATTCGTTTCAATGCTCACCGCTTGGTAAACTTTGCTTTCTCCGCCATTGAAAACCGGAACACTAGCTTCTCGGCTGCTTGAACGTTACATCCGTTCAGTTCTCTGAATTATCCTGACCGCAGATTTCTTTTGTTCAAAGTGACTGCTCTGCAAGTAGCGATAAACCGTGATTGTGTACTTTCCATCCCTGTTTCTACCGGGGTAGAATAATTTTTCAAAGGGGTGTTTTAAGTTGTACATGCCAATTGAAGGAATCATGCTACACATGACTAACGGGTAACAAAATTGCATAAATAGTAAAGCATAAATTACCATATATGAGAAATATTATATAATCATATAAAAAAGAGAATACGTTTCGCCATTCCGTGGTTTCATATTTACACGCTCATAAAGTCGATGAAATATCAGTTTGATTGGTAGGGAGATATCGAAATAAATTGCTCAGAATAGATCGAAAACAAAATTCTCATTACTTTACGATTAGATTATATATTATATATTGTATATTGTGTGTATATATATACAATTGATTGTAACTTTAGCTCAATAGAATTTGATTAAAGACAGTCATTGGCAAGAGGATATTTTCGGGATTTTAATATTAACGAATATACCTTTGCATCCTTAGCATTGTAGCGGCACATGAGTCATCGGACGATTCGAATCGGAAATGGCTCATATTGTTGTGCCTTGGAGTGTTAACGCTGTTTCGATCTGATAGATTCAAGAAATAACGAACTCTAGACATCTAAAATACCATCACCGTTATTTGTAATCGCCAACCGGAATTACATTCGAACTTTTTATAATAACAACTGTAGTTATAAATAGACGAACGTGCTCTCTAGAAGTCAGTATCAGTATCCGCATCGAGTATTATCAGTCAGTATCATTACGAGAGTCTTCATAGCGATCAACATAACGAATTATCACGGCGAGTTCTACGATAGAATCGAGTGAGAGACGATTGCGACCGGCATACACTATCTCTGCACTTGTATTCAAAATGATTTTAAAATACATTGACCATTACATTTTACCGCTCGTCTCTTTAATACACTAGCACGTTTAATACCAGCTCAGAATTGTCCTTGATTAACTAAGACACAAACTCGTAAATGTTCTAATATGGAAAATTTATGTTCTGTCCTTTGTCCACATCTCCTCGCGTGTATAACATGTAACATAGCGCTGAAATGCAGAGAGAATATCCATGTGACAAAACTAGCTCGTCCGCATCGAGTCGTGGAAGTCTTTTTACAAATCTCACTTTCTCGACAAAAGGACACAGAAACAGGCAGCCATTAAAGAACTGTTCGCTTTAAGAAGCTGTTCCAATACGTTCGAATGATTTCGTGCACTACATTGTAACTGATTTACGATGTCAAGCCATTAAGACGCTAGCAGCGTGTGGAAAATAAAAGTGCTATCGTGCATAAGCTATACGAAGGAGACAAAAATCTAGAAGAAGAAAATCCGAAAGAGAATCCGCATAGGGAAACTTTATCCAATTTATATCGGACCAGACGACATTTGGATATTTTCACATTTATATTGCACAAATGTCTTATTTTAAGGATATTCCCTTTTTGTCTTATTTTAAGGATATTTCGCTTTTATTCGACATATACATGAATGATGAAGGCATATCGAATGCAATGTTAATGTCTGTAAAAGTGCAATGACAGATTATGATCGTTCCTGTCCATAGAAACTGCAAAGAAAATGGGCCAGTTACTAATATTGTCATATAGGCGCTATCATTCTTCCGTCTAACATGTTTCAAAGAAAATAAATATTTTGCATAAAGATTTTTAATTGTAATTTTTCAATAGATTCATTCAAATGAGCAATCTTTTTTCACTTCGATTTATTAAGAAAAGAGAAAGAGAGAGAGAGAGAGAGGGAGAGAGAGAAAGAAAATTATAAAATGTAGAAATAATATAAAAAGAAAAATAATGGATATTTGCTTCTAATATTCCAATTCGTTTTTCAGTTAAATTTCGTAATATAGGGCGAGCAACATTAGTACGTATCTAATATTTTTATTAAAGTCGACGCAATGTAACATTCGTAGACATCATGTTCGCGCGGGAAGACAGTAGAAAATGAAAGCAATTTTAACAGAGGGAGGAAAATCAATGGAAGTGGTAGGATAAAGGAAGAAGGTTCAAAGGGATGCACTTTGTTCTGCTGAAGCAATTCAAGGAGGATGTTTATTTAAATTTTCAGGTAATTTACATCCACTTGCCGCACCGTATCACTTTTCTTCTTCTTCCATTCCATTCGGATGCACTTTTATTGAATTCAGGAAATTTGTATTCACGTCCCGTCAAAAGATTTCTTAATAGAAATAAATAAATTGCACTAGCGTAACTGCCTTAAAACAGTTACACGAGCAGAAATAAAATACAAGATTTTGTGAAAAATAATAAAATAATAATATTTAATATTTCTTTTCAAGGTGAAGAAATATAAGTTATACAATACCAATTCACATCTTCTGAGAATACGTAAAAAATCCTTTTATTTGATATTTCCTGTATATTATAATATATACTATATACTTATATATTAAAATTCAACACAGTTCGAATTCCAATAAATAATTTCCATGTTACGACGAATAAGTTAAGCGGAAAATCAAATCGCGAGCTCTTGAATAAATTTATTTAAGGATAAAAGGAAACGAAGACGAAAGTGAGTCCGTTTCCTTCTCTTTTGGTTGGAAATGAATTGAATTAAAAAAGAACGTTTTATAAAATGAGAGACCAGTTATTAAAAGATGTTCAACTCGTTTAACAACATAAATTATTTATCATGTATCCGTCGACTTCAAAGATAAGCTTTCAGCGTTCCTTAAATAAAACATGCCCTGAAGAATCTTAAGGGATCAAGAAAATCAAGCTTGCAGCCGCTGTTAAAGCTGGCGAGATAGGGAGCCATGTAATTCCCCGTGGAATGAGAAGGGTGAAAGTTGCTTCCTGAAACCATTCGACGGAGGATCTTTATTTAAATTTTAAAGCTCTTTACTATCTGTATACTTTTGTATCAGTCTTCGTCTTCGAGGTAGAATAAAATCAAATTTTTTTTTTTATTTCTTTTCCTTTCCACCTTTTCCTTTTTTTTTTTTTTTTTTGTTGTTGTTACGCAATATCTGATATTCGCTCCGTTCTTTCTGAATGAAAGTTAAACAACCGCCCATAGGAAACATAGTGCGTGAAAATACCAGGAGAAACATTATCATCTAGATAGGATGTCGATCGCGAACGAAATAATACAGCCAACTCATTATCGATAAAATTTAGAATTCTATATTCGCGGAGTATTTTTTAATGTTTTGGGGTAGCGCATGAATTCGCGCGGTAACAAAACTTGGTACAACGCGCGCGTGAACAGGAAGAGTACATAAGCTAAAAGGTAGCATATTTAATGCAGACGTTTGCATGATAAATTAAAAGCCTGGGATAGTTATGACTTCTGAATAATGTAATAGAAAAATATAGTTGCGTGTGAAAAAGTAGATGTTATAAAAAGATATACAAATTTTTATGGGAAGAACTGGACCCAAATAAATGTTGGTACTAAATATTCTTCGTCTACATTCGGCACATAACTAAAATCTCTGCTTTATCAGTTTGCATTACAAAGTGTCTCATATAATGTTATACCTTGTTCGTGTTTAAACGTTAATACACTCCATTCTCATACTTCCCTCCTTTTTTGTCGCGAATGTTGAATTATGCTCGGGTCGTCTCGAACTTCATGAAGAATGTGATGGCAGGAAAGTTCGAGGTCTCTGGGTGTATTGTTACGAGGTTTAAGTTAAAGTGAAGCACTCCCATCCCATGGAGGCATTATCAGAAGCGCGAGGGTTCCTATGGAAAACCATTCGTTGTGGCGGAATTACTTTTTTATTGGAGGAACTCCGCAGGTCTAAGCGTGGTAAAGCCTGCATGACTTATTTTCTGAGATTTAACATGTCGAAAAAAAACAGTCGGATTAATCATGGTAAATGTATATCCTGGAATTTAAGTAATTCGACGTTCAACTGAGGAATAACGACAATCAACATTTACAAAACTCTGTTTTGGATATTATTACATTAAATACGCTTAATTCGTTTATTGATACTTAACATGTTTGCACTACGAACTATTTTAGTGAATTATTTGATATGATTTTAATTATTCGATACAGTTAACTATTCTGATATATTCGATTATAATCTTGCATTATAAGCGTTACGTTATTGATATTATTATTAATGTACCCATATATTAGAATTTGGTAAAACATTCATATAAATCTAAAACGCGAAAATCACATTCGGAATATCAAAAATGAGTTGTTGATAATTGAGAATTATTTTAAGATTTTAAAAATTTAACAAAATTATAAACATATAGCTTATATATATACATATATATAACTGCTTAACTGAGTTATTACTAAAACAATAGAAATTTATTTTGTAAAAAATTACAATATATATACAATTAATATATATATTAATATATATTGTAATTTTTTATAAAATAAATTTCTATTGTTTTAGTAATAACTCATTTAAGCAGCTAATGGAGCGAAATACAAAGAAACATTCATAATTACAAAAAAACAAAGTTGAACGGGAAATATTGCAAAACGAATCTGTATTCCATATCACTTACGTTGCTTTTCAATCAGCATCGATCCATGCTGCAAATGAATACAGAAGTTTTCTCTCCGCTTTCCTAACTCGTAAATACGCTTTAAAAGACCCGATTAACCCAAATTCAACATTTCGATTTCCGTTCAGGTACCTTATCGATTATTGCAACTATCCCCACTTTTTAGAAATTATAAGGTTATTTTATGGAGCTTCGTGCATTTTTTGTATGAATTTTATTTTGAAGAATACATACAAAGGAATGAACTGAAACATACATATACCTACTGATATATACGATATAAATTTCTGATGTTGCAACTTCGTTTATTCGAATTTCAAAAAGTTCTTTTACGTCGATATTGTACGTATATGAAAATTATAAGGCGCGCAAGAAATATTTTGACAATTGTTTGAAACTGATAGATAGTACTCCCGCTTGACATTTTAACTAATTTTTGGCTTCGATTATAGCCTTACGACTACGCTTTAAAAATAGTACAATTCTTTTTTTAGGTTGGAAAACAAACGAAAGAACAAAATAAACAGGTAACGTGTAATATTTAAAAACGCAATCGTTTGTCGCAGCTGCAGCGTATCGATGTTTCACATTCATTCGATGAACGCTGCTTATGAAATAAATGTTCGATTTCACGTCAGTAAAGTTAATACGCTGTTACGACACGTAACAGATTCCACCATTAGAAACAACAATCCATCACGGTGTTGTAAAGCAGCAAAAAATGGCTCGCTTCCCTTTTGTTCCTTTAATTCAAGGAACTTTATCGAATTTCCATAAAATATCACCGGCATCCGTCTTCATTCTTTTTCGTGGAGAACCAGGGCCGTATTCAACACGAGAATGCGGTCGAAACGTTGACGCACATTTTTAACCGCGGCACCGCCGTTGTTCGAGCCCGTTGTCTTTAATCGAGCATCTTGACGCTAATTTGCTCTTAATTGCTCGACGCCCGCGGCGCGTAGATCAAAACTTAATGGGAGAGTCGAGAGAGAAAGAGAGGAAGAAAGCGAGCGCGAGCTTGATGAATGAAAAAAGAAAAGTTACAGTAAGGAGGGCAAGTCGGGGTAAGAAACAGTTTGAAAACGAAAAAGATATACTAACGGGCAAAATCAAGTTTTCCCTCAGAAAAAAATTAGACAGTTAGATAGTTAATTTATCGTAATGAGTTACATTTTACATTTTTTGTAGAGGTTTATAACTAGAGGATATTTAAAGTAGGGTATTCTTGAAATATACTTCTACAGTAGAAAGATTTAAATTATCTATCATATGATACGAAAATATTAAATAATGTCATGAAAATGTTTGTCTTCTCGTTGATAGAAAGCTAAATTTATTTATTCAGAAAATAAGTAACAGACGATTCCGACAGAACATTTAATTATTCAACAATTACCGATATTTAATTAGACAGACGATCCTGGTTTATTCACTGTGGATATCTGATACGTTATTTGTGGTCGTATCATAATAAACTTATTTAAAGGTATGAAATATAAAAAGCTTCCAATCGTTAAAAAAAGAGTTTCATTGATCCTGTAACCGCTTTGTTCCCGTCTCATAAGAGCGTGATCGAGTCGGGGAGCGCTTAGACGCGTGTTCGACAAACTCAAGCCAAGATTTATAGACGTGGACTGGTTATCGATCGCGAACTCCTGCTTGTATCGCTAGTAATTGGAACATTTATGAGCCAATCAATCACTTTTCTCGTTGCAGTCCCCCCTATGCTGTGGATACCGCACCAATTGGTTGGTGCACCCTCGGACCATACGGTTACACTGGAATGCCACACAGAGGCTCATCCGACTTCTTTGAATTACTGGACCAGGGAGGATGGCCTGATGATTCAGGGGAGCAAGAAGTACAAGACTACTTCGACGCCGGAGAAACCCTCGTACAAGACGCATATGACGCTTACGATATACGATTTGCAGGTAAGAACAGATTTCATTGTTCATCTTTTGTATCGACATTTCGGTATCCGTAAATAGTAAAATAATTTCGAAAAATAGTTGACAAAAATTCTTCGATAAATAAATATGATAAATAGTCAAATTTGTATCAACTATACTATACCGTAAAGGAATCAAGCTTAAACTCCATACTTTAGTACGCGAGGAACGTTCGTTAATAATTAAGTAAAGTAGTTCACGCAGCAGACAAGACTTATTAGCCATGCAAATGTTCTTACGGTAACATTTATTAATCATGATTTGCGAATAAATCATTATGACATTTCATGAATAAGCTACACTTATTTACTCACATTATTTATGTGGGTTCAGGAGGTCTGTGGTAATATAATGTTAAAGGAGGAAGAGAAGAAGAAAATTGAAGGAACAAGAAAAAGAAGATACTTTATCCAAATTAGATTCGTCATTGAAGTTATCTGTCAGTATATCTATTTCATAGTTAGATGCCAGGTATGGACCAAGTTAGAAAACGTACTAGTATAAAAGCGACGGCAATTGAAAATTTTTGGAAAACTGCGACATTGTCGCACATTTAATAAATTGATTACCAACACATATTCTAAAAAATATAGGTAATGTATTTTTCGATAAAATTTTACAAAAATTAACAATACGACACCAATTAATTTATTGGAAATACAAAAAGATATTATGAAAATTTGATGAAATAAAACCATAATGGCAGAAGTTTCGTTAGACACATGCGGATCATTAACTTTGTTCATATTCTTGGACCGACTAATATTCTGTATAATAAAATGAATGAGAGCCAGAGATGGAATACTGTTCCCCATTATTTCCATTACTTCTGTTATTATTATTTTTCTACTTTTCTAAAAAATATGGTATAATTCTTCCAATTAGTCTGGTTCTCTGATAAACAATTATACTTTTTAATTATTATAAATATACTTTTAATGAAATATCACAGCGTCAAAATTAATACACTAACACATAAACACAGCATTTCATAGAAAAATTTGCAATTCTATTTTACCGGGTAATCGTTTCAATCTCCATTCATCGCGTCCCGTCAAAGAATCGAGGAAGCAAAAGCGAATGCTCACCGATTGTTGAACTTCAGCCGATGTCTTTTAATTATTTTAATATCGTTTTCTCGTCGATGGATCGGAAGCGAATCGTTACTCTTCGATGAAACAAAAATCCCAATGTATCGACGCGAAAAATTACCGATTGAATTGCAACATCTGGCAAAGACAATTCGTTTGTCGTGTTCGCTGAAACATGTCTCGAAGCGACGCGTCGAAAATCGTTTTCCAAGGTTGAAATAAAATCATCTCTTGAACGATGAATTCATCGAAACAAAATTTATCCGCTTATTTCTCGAGTAAGAGTAAAGATAATTTAACGGGACTAAAAATATAAAGTAACGATTTTAAATAGAAATCGCGTATCGATTATTCTAAAATTGTGCATAAAGGTATAGGCTGAAATCGATCATCATTAATATTATTGAGATATAACTCGACGATGAACTAATTTTCCCTGCTAATTTTGCATCTTTTTATTTTAGTGCAATTAGGTAGGTACGTATATCACATGGCAGGTTGGTTCTTTCTTTTTGGGTGTTTGTTCGTTTGTTTGCGATACAAATATTCATCTATTCTCCGGTGTTCCCTGTAATAATAATTCCTATTTTTCCGTTTTTTCTTAAATAACATGGAACAAAGATCGTGTGGTCTTTTTCCCTTGTTAAGTAATTTCTTGCCGTATTTTTTCTCGCACCGGTTGGTTATTCATGTATAATAAACAGCCGAGAAATCGATATTTTTCTTGCAAGAACATCTTAATTTTCATAGCCTATTAAATGTAATTATTGTTGTTATTAGCCATCGTTATTAACTTTTTATATTTTTTGAGAATCGTGTTTCGAGAGGTATTTACACGAGTCATTTGTTTAATAAAGATATGCAATTCTTTTGTGAAAATATAGTTGCACTACAAATGTGTCCACGAAAAAAAAAAAAAAAATACATAAAAAGTTTTCCTTCGTCACATCCTCAGCCAAGCAAAAAATACTTCCCTTGTTACATATACAGGGTATTAAAAAATAAATGTGTAAAACTTCATGGAAGTATAGTACTGACTGGAAGGAGTAAAAGACATTTAATCAACACGAAACTTAAAATTAATTTTTTCGAAACAATTTTTTTATAATGATGACGAAACTTCCAGTACCGCGATGCCTCTTTTGCAAAAACGAGCAGAAATTTTCAAGATTGTCTTTTTGTGAAATACTCTGAAGATTAGCTTCGATTCCAGAGGAAAATGCTCACCTACGGAACTCTGCCTTTAGTCGGCATGAAGAGCCGCGAAGCCAACAGGTGATATTTGAAAAGTTTCGTGATATCTCACGAAATTTATTCCTAGATTATTTTCGTACATGTAGAGGATATCCTTAAGATAATCGTGTAAAAGAGAAATTTCTTCATGTCATCAGAATGACAGAATATAATATGTTCTTCTTCCTTCTTCTTCCTATCATTTTTTATCTTCTTTGTTGCATTTTAGGAGCATCGTCAAACATTTTTATCTAATTCTAACACTTTTATCCTACTTCTATACTTGCACAAAAATCTGACTCATCGAACGTCGCAAAACATCATTGTGCATAAGGTAAGCACAACATAAGAAAAATGAAAATGCGAGCAAATATAATCGGATCGATTGATATATTCATCTAACATACATTTCTTACCTCTATCGTTCGTTTTCACATAACATTTTTTCGGATTTTGTTAAATAACTGACTATTGTGTAAACACAACTTTGGTTAAAAGCCAACTCTGATCGACGCTTGATTCTGACGTTGTTACTATTCTGTTTTTCAGGAGGAGGATTACGGTAGCTACAAGTGCGTCGCGAAAAATCCACGTGGAGAGACCGACGGCACAATTCGTTTGTACAGTAAGTGTCGTTTGTTTACTCGCATTTTAAAATATCCCGCGGGAACGTTTGTCGAGCTAATGACGGATCGTTGCGGTGAGCATACCAGTGGTTCGCAAACAAGATACAATTTTGTCAGCTCTCCGTGTAAAGAATTTTTAGGTTATCTCTGCTATTTCGTATACCAAATAATCCTAATTAAATATTATTTATTTTTCCTACTTCCTCGTATAGCAATTTTTAAATTTCCTTCTTTTCGTAATTAAAGCGTTTTATTCCTTGACATATAGCCAAATTTTGCTTTCTTCATTAGAACAATTACACCGTATATTTGTTGATATCATTTCGTTCATCGAATTTCAAACGAGTACCTCATACTTTTGATCCAAATACATGATTGATATTTAACTTCTTATAAAAGTTATTTCCATAAATTGCTGAATGTTTAAATGTGGTCTGTAAAATTTCATGCTGTATCATATTGGAGATTGTAAAGTGCAAAGGGATAACAAAAATTGAGAAGCACTGGTGTACAGTCGTTCTGCAAGGTGTTTACAAAGTAGACGAAGACGAGACGAGAGGAGACATACTATTTACAGAGACACGCTGAGCGATTGGTTGCAGAACGTCCCTCGGTCAAAACGTTCGGTCCTAAATCGGATTTCACTAATTCGGGTTTCCTCGGCAAATATATACACGCAATTAATTAACCACCCTAGAAACCTCGAGGATCGCTTTTGCGGCGACCTATTAATCCGTGATTAAATCGTTCGCGAAATCACGCGGAAGCACCACTATTCTTGACTACCGCACAGTTACACCATTAGATTTGAGATACCGAATGATTACAACTGATTTTCGTGATCGAGAAACTTTATTCAGAACCACTTTTAATAGAAAAACCAATTTTCCCGAAAAACACTATTTTTTTTAAAGAAAGTTCATATTTTCTTATTAGCGATTGAATACGTAAAATGTAAATTATCGTGGAACATTTGAATAAGTAGGTATATTAAATACCAAATTGAGCAAAGCAATTTGGAAGACAACGAGGAATTAGAGACAAAACACTGATATTACAAAACCTAGCAAAACTTGTCACGAAATCCTTACTTTTCTATTTATTTACCGTTGCACTGTCTAGCATTGGAATTAGGTAACCATCATCGGAAATTGTGGAAATAGTGTATCTTCAATTTTACCGCGCAGCTTCTTCTGAAATGGCGCGTATATCTCGCCTAATATATGCATATGACATAAAGAGCCGATGGAGAAATGGGCAGTCGCTGTGCAAACGTGAACGCCACGTACGAACACGTGCGCTCGGAAGGATGATTTCGGTGTGTTCAACCGGTATCTCCAACGAGAGGGGGTGAGAAAGAGCGAGGAGGCCGCTTTCCATTAGTATGCATCGGTTTTTCGCATTAGCGACATTCAAATGAAGCGAACGTTTAGCATAAAAGGCTACCGGCAAGAAAAAGGCTGCCAGTGATCCCTGCAGGCGATTACCTCTGTCCAACCGGATGAAAGCAGTCCGGATTCGTGGAAATCCGTGGCTGCGTAGTTAGTTCCTCTCGTGAACCCACGAGCTTGTCCATCAAACATTTCCAACGTGCCCACAAAGATGTGAAAGGAAGGTGTACAATTTCGACAAAGTTAAAGGGAATTTCATCTTTCGTCATCTACTCGTTTTATAGTTATTGCTAAACCTCGTCGATTGTTCTATAAATTTTAGATTCACATATTTTTAGTTTACAGATTATTTTAAGTATTACTCATTTCCTAACATACCAAGAATATTCAAACAATCGGGATATCAGTTTCTCTAGTTTCCTGTTACAAAACAGACGAGTTCGTCTTTTCCGCTTGGCTGCGGGGCTAATAATGACCGCGACCTAATTATTGCAACAGCCACAAGCCTACAATATACAAAGGTCAATAGGAAACTGATCAATATATCGGTAACAACAATAATCCATCCGGTGAACTAGCTAATGTTATTTGAATATGAACAACAGCAATATTAAGTGCCATTTGATCAGGGAAGGCGTATATGCGTTCAGTCTTTGACCATAGATCTCTATGTTAGCATCGCCAACTATATGTATTCCAAGTGGTCGACTTGACACAATATAGGTGTAGTTGTAATTTTGAATTATTGTGTTATGTGATAGAAGGGACGCTGAAATTAGCTCGACGTTGAAAACCACGTCGAACAATCGAATGCGTTATAGGACCATGTTCGAGAATCGTCACTGATTATTAGCAGTTATTGGACGCACAAGCTTAGTTGATTAAATATCGTAGAAAGGCCATTAGGGACACTCGTACGTATAATCTAATAACGTAGGGATATCAGAACAATGATATCGATATTCTGTAACACTCGCTGTTAATCACTTTAACGTCTAAATAGGATTTCTAGAACAATATCATATTCAAAATAAACAGTAGGAGAAGATGCCGTGCTTCGAATCTTATATTTCAAGCCATTGCATTAAATTTAGATATATCGTTGCCTTCTACCCTGTCTAGAGAGTCGATATTTTTAAATATATGGCATAGTTGACCCATAAAATGTATCGCAAGTTTCATTATAATAGAGAGATATAAACAGAAAGTAGAAGACAACTAAAAATAGTAAAAAGAAGAATTAAATGAACCACATTCCGATCACTGAGAGAATTAAGTTAGACCATCTGACAGCACAACGCCTGACCGGTGTTAGACCAACATCGACATATTCACAAGTATCGTCCATGTAACGGTACAGTACTAATACAACAACGTTCAGCTGTCCACGCATCGGCAGCGCGTGAGTCCATATTTCCAATATTCCCCACATTAATAAAAATCTCGAAATTTACAATCCAAGAATTGACTATAATAGCATTGTTACTTGATAAGCAAGAAGATGACAGAAAACGGAAGTTAGTAGAAAAGTTTGAAATTAAGAAAAGACGAAGGTAAATTTCATGTACTATATAAAAAAAGTTAATTAGAGATGGACAAAGGTTCCATCAGTACTTTCGAATGTCAACTACCCGATATCAGATATTTTTAAAAAGTGTAGAAAATTTTATACACGAACGAAATACAAAATTTAGAGAAGCAATAACGCCCATTGAAAAACTGACAGTATATTCAAGGTAAATGCAAGACTATAAAATTTTATTTATAGTATACAAATTTTATAGATTTTAAAATAGAAATATTACTTTCTTTATCTTTTTCTACTCGGTGTTTATCTATCTCTTCTAATTCAATATGTGATACTGTTAAAACACTTTGTTTCTTTGTTATTGCTCTGATTCGAGATGATAGCTTTTTTACGGTTGCTGCTATACTTAAAAAAATGTATCTATTTCATCTAAACCACTATTTTTTCCCTTTTTCCTTCTAGTAGATATTGCATTAAAATTGCTGATGTCGAATCTGAATTATTTTTTTTATGTTTTATTTTATCAATTTTTTTTTGATCCATCCTATTCGTCACCAACGCAGTATCAGCAGTGAATTCTCAGTTGTCAACGTGCGAGCAGCATACAAATGGCATACGATCGTTACATGACCAGCAAAACATCCATGTTACTATCGATAAGGAGAAGCGTCGATACTGTGCTGTTGTCGTTAGGCGAACGCACTTCTATTAAAATACATATGTTAAATAATGTGAATATGTCGATATTGAGTTTCATGCCGTTCAGCCGTTATGATATTAGACGGGCTATGTACTTTAAAGCGAAAGTTCAAGTAAAGTTTTAATGTCGAATATTAAACATCGGATGCGCAGCTAAGTTGCACAGGTTTCTGAGAGTGTAATTTGCCAGCTATATAAAGCAGAGGTAATCAAAATAAAATTTTGGAAAAAAAGAGAATAAGAGATACGTTTGTAGCGAAACCTTAATTTCGTCCGAGTGGAGTGTGAATGCATACGCAAAAATAACTTTGCTAGATAAAAAGAAAAAGAAGAAAGGAGCTAAAGGAGGAGGAAATAAAACAAGCGTAAATATAGCGTCGGTATATACCAGAGAGAAATTCTCAGCGTGTTCCTGGAAATTGCTTTCTAATTGGCGAGATTTTTAAAAGTCACACAATAGCTCAGAGAGTTTTTGCCCTCTGGATACGAATATTACTTACTAATTGGTCGCTTTCACGAAACAAAGGGGTATAAAGGTATTATTCCTTGGGGTTGGCAAACACCACACCAACCTGTTCGTAATTATTCAGACTTAGTTGTCTAAATTCTTCCCTTGATTATTCTGTCGTGTTTTCATTTGGTTCCGTCTCACGCTTATAATTCGGAGTATCTTTTCATGCAATAAAGTTCAATTTTGCCTTTTATTGTTTTCCCTTTGCATTATCCTCTCTTTCAGTGGCGATTATATGCGAAGTATAATGCTTAGGAAACGACAACGCATAAAGAATATTAATATCCATATTACCAATTTTTTAATAGACTATCCGCAACGTCATTCTTACGAAGAAATTGTAATTGACGTATCGGATTACTATAACAAATTTCCATTCGTTAAAAAATTCCAAGTTAGTACATATAAAATATATATTTATCAAATTTATTAAATTCTTAATTGAAAATCACGAATAGAGAAAAAGAAGAAGAATGATAACGGAAACAATAATATCTTTTCGTACTTTACTACTCCGACAAGACCTTTCGTCTATCTTCCGCGGTCTTGTCCTTCACGAGGAGATCGATCTTCCTTCTTGAAACATCGGCCACAAAGAGATACCGAGACTCGAAAGGAATTCGAATTCATTCCGTTTGTGGTAGAGGGAGTAAAATAACCTTGCCGGAACCCATGGGAGTCCCAAAAGGGGTGCTCGTTTCCCCGCGAACGTTGAACGAGGACAGGTCGAACAGGTTTCAAACGAGTAGAATGAAGGCAGACGTAAGAACAACACCGACACATACGATGGTAAATACATCTAAGGAAAAAGACTGTAAAATGGAAGGAAACGAAAGAAGGAAAAGCGATAGAAAGTAAAGGAAATCAACGAAGAGAAAGAAAGAAGGAAATGCAAAAAAGGAAAGAACGAAGGGAGAAAAGGTCGGCTCGATGGACAAAGGGGGCCGAAATTAAGTGGTAGAAGTCAGAGATATGTCAGACGAGTTTTATTAAGCGGCATAAAAAAGAGATTTGTAATCTAACTGAGAGGGAGAGTTTGCTACTACCGTAGCCAAGGGTGAAATTCTGGTTGCAGGATCTGCCTTTGGTGGGGATACTGTATGGGGTGAACACCAGGAGAGACGTAGTGGAGGAGAAGACGAACGAAGAGCAGGAGGTCGTAGAGATATGAATTTATTATTAAGGACCGCCTAAGGGACAAAGTACCCCTGTTTCTTGATAAGCAACCATCCCGTCCGTTCCACCCCATCCCCTCCCCCGTTCCTTTCTCTTGAGTTCGCATCCCTTCCTACGAGCTGCGATCTCTCACTTTTTCTGACGCGCAACTTCTCCTTTTCCATCGTTCGCAGGAAAAGCCGGAGCACGGCTAATTTATTCCATAGTCGAGTCAAACTGCTATTTGTGAGGGTGGAGGAAGCATAGTGGAGGAAGGACGAAGGAAGGGAGGGCCGCTGCAGGCTGCTGCAACGAACAAAACTTGCGGCCGTGTTGCGGATAGCAACAATATCGTATTCATTCGGCTGTCGGCTTCTTCTTCCTCTTTCTTCTTTCGTGTTTTCTCTTTCTCTTTTCCTTCGACTTCGTTCTCACCGCCGTACCGCACCGTCTGCTTTCCCTTCAAACTCCAAGCTTCGTATACATAATGCAACGCTTCTTCCTCTTTGGCCTCCGACTGAGACGGGGATTTAATTGTCGGTCGTTAGACAGCCTTCCCATAGGCATTTATAGCGTTGATTCCATTCCCTGCCTTATCACCAACCATCTCACCTCCTTATTAATTGCATGAAGCTACGCTTCGGCCTTGAAACGTCTCTGAGATTAGTCCAGGCGTTAACTCTGAATTTTTTAATTCCTCCAACTCGCGAAACTTCCGACGCGTCTATTTGTTCGAAGAAGAAGGCAGAGGCTCTACTTAGTAGGTAGTTTTCGAATGGTTTCCCGACTTTAAATGTGAATATTTTCATTTCTGTTAAGAACAACTTTTTAATCAATTATGCATGGCTGAGTGTCGTATTTGAGAAATCAGAGAAATTAACTTTGAGCTTTGAATCTTGCAATTCTTTCAGATTTGCGAGGAAGAAATATTTGTGAATTTTTATTTGGGATAAAGAATGTTCCGTAACTTTGATTAGCAATGGTTCAAATTTGTTTTTTATATTTCACGCAGCTGCTTGTTTTAACATATATTACGTATATTTGCAGTTTTAATCTCACATGTGACATTAAATCTTCCTCTTCGACCAACGTTCCGACTATTAACATTTTTTGCACCGCACCTATTTACCCAACGTCAAATTAGCCGTTTCTTTAGTAAATTATAAAAGCAAATTACAACACTGATAAAATATTCGCGAAAATTTTTGCCCGTGCATCATCATGATGCACGAGGACGAAAAAAGTTTTGTCGCGAAAAATGATAAAAAATCGTTATCGATGTTTGTTTCGAAAATGCAAAGCACTTGCTAAATACTTTATATTGGTACTTGAAAATAATGCAATACTTTAATATGGCAGTATTACTACTGGTACAGGAATAGGTATTGTTCTAGTTATGGGCTGTTATTTCGAGTAAGGTGAATATCAAATGGCGTATCGAATCGAAATCAATATTCATCGTCAAGAAGTATTTCGTTTGATGTATTTCTGCGATGAACACCATTATAGATGTATCTGATAGGTACAGTAACTATTAATTACCCGTATTAATTATGCTAATCCTAACACGCTATCGTAGAACGTGTATTGCATCACCGTACGCCGTACAGATCGTATATTAATTGGTGTTATATTAGGATGAAAAATTAATGTTCTAAACTATCGTAAAATTCATTAATTTTTCCTTATTTTATCAGGCTCTAGATACGCGTGAATAAAAAAAAGTTACCTATTTATATTTGCTTATATTCTGCAAAATACTTATATTACTGTATATTATATTATACGTGCTATATAAAACATATTAAAATATCTTAAACTCTTGGAAGAAATTTAATGTCACGTAGTGAAATCATAATTCTCTAATAATTATTCCAATGAATGTAAATGAACATTATTTTGTAATATAATCTGCAAGGTACAACAGTTTGATTCCGCAAGAAACTCCATTTTGTAACATAATCTGTCGATACCTAACAGCAGGATCAGGTTCAATATTTATTCACAAATTTGAATACTGCTATGAGTTCGAACAATCATCGTCGTTTCTCCGCTCGAATAACGTGATTTATACAGGCCGTTCACCTCAACCATCGCCATAATGTTTCGCATTTCAAACAAAAATTCTACGGAAATATTCATTAATCCTTATTCATTAATCCTCGAGCTATTAAGATGATTGAAATAGTCAAACAATTCCTACTACCG